>NW_023458565.1:11189560-11192246 GCF_013731165.1 Rhagoletis pomonella
ATTCAAGTTAAATGAAATATTCGTTTTGATTGTATTAAATAGAATTTAATAAATCAATATGAATTGCAAAGTGTTAATAATTAGCAATAGAGAAGCAGATCCACATTAACTTCAATCATATGTACCATCAGCTTATAAATAGGCACTATATGCCATGACGTTTATCACCATTTACTTCAATTAATTTTTACTTCCTTTCATACTGCAGAAATTTGTATTACTTTTTATATTAGCCTAGGTCCTCGTATTAGTATTCTTCTTCGTGTTCGTGCTCGTCTTCGCATTATTTTCGTCTTGGGATTTGTGCCTAAGTTAGCTAAGGCTTCTGAAACAGCTGGCAATAAACAAATGTCTTGTGTCTGATATTGCTATACCTGCATATTTCATGTGCCTGATGAATTAAGTTAAATTTGATTTTTTTAAATACGTGACAACGCTCCTATAAACAGTTATTATTTTTAAACTACAACCTCGTTAAACTTTTTTTCGTCCGACACTTTTATTGTGATACGTATTTAAATTCCCTCTTAATTCAAATTGAATTTAATCATAAAATCAGGTGGCAACCCTCCTCCATGCAGTTTGGAAATAAAGTTTATTCCAAGCAATTTTGATTTATATTCACATTGAAGTAATTTACTTAACCTATTGCTTATATCGTATCTAACTTTGTAACAAGGTGGCAACCCTCTGCAAAATATTTTCAAACCAAAACCTCTTTCGTCTGAGATCCATATCAGGATATGCTTCATTTAAGTTTTCTGCCTTTATTTAAGTAGAACTTGCTCTTTGAAACAGGTGGCAACCCTCAATTACAATTAAGAAATAAAGCCTTTTCAAAACCATTTCGATCGATACTCATAATTTGAATTTAATTTTTTATCAGGTGGTAACTCGTTTTGAACAAACGAGAAGTTATTGCACATCCGTAGCCCAAGCCTTTTAATTTGATACCTCATTTTGTAAAATCGAACGAATGGTACAGATCTGATATGACCAAAAAGTTTTCGCGCATTATACATTCAGATGTACATAAATATGTGGGTCATTCCATACAATATTTACACCTCAATATTTTTTTTGGGGTGAAATATATTTTTTGTTACATTCTTTATCGAAAAAAAGAAGACACCTATTTTTTTATTTCGTCCCGATATTCGAAAATCTCGAAAAAAGAATCCCGAAATATTGAACTCACGGAGAAGTATCTTCTTTCAATTGTTTGCAGTTAATAAACTATTTGTCGGAGAAAATCAGTTGAGGTATCAAAATGTGCGGAATTACCTCGGCTTTCCACGAGAGTGTGAGATAGATTAAAATAAAAAAAATGCATTAAAAAATCACATTTTTTATTTTTTATTTATTTTTTGTTAACTTCATCATGTTTAATCTTTATTTTTTTCAACCTGAATAAGTTGTCAAACTTTATGGAGTACGCTGTAAAAATTTGAAAATGGAAACACCAAAACTGTAGAAGTTAGTTTAGTATAAACTTTATGTACGCAGGTATGAAAAAACTAGTAGCTTTTACAGTTTTGGTGTTTCCATTCTCAAATTTTTACAGCTTACCCCACAAAGTGTGACAACCATTCCGGTTGAAAAAAATAAAAATGAAACATGATGAAGTTAATAAAAAAAATAATAATAAATAAAAAAAAATAAATGCGATTTTTTAATGCAAATTTTTTTTTTTATTTTAATCTATCTCACACTCTCAATATAATGAAAAAAATTTGTTAATCTTTTCAAAAATTGTTAGCCGTAATAATAATACATAATTTGACATGACAATATTTCAATTGCTCCAAAGAACATATATACCGAAAATAAAAGTTATATCTGCAAAACTTAAGTTGCAAGAGCACTTTAAAGGCTAAAAATTGACCCTAAAATAAGCCAATATTTACCGTTGTTTCTACGACAGACACCGAATCGGTTACTTACAGAAGTGTATCTGTCGATGGGTTTGGACTTTTGTCTTTGAAAACCCATACTTTTCTTTGAAATCGCTTCATTAGTTCTCGTGGAATGAGCGTTTTCGTGAAGCTCTAAAAATGACAACTACAACATTTCAGCATAGCTGAGCATAGCCTCCATATCGAAACGTATGACGTATTCTACATCAAAATGTATAATAACACTGGTCTACAAGGGTTTTGCGAATAAGACGGGACCTGGTGTTTCCGAACGGATTTTTCGTGCTGAACACGAATCTGGGGTCCAAAACTTCCCATCACGTCACGTTTTCGAGAAAAAAGGGGTTGAAACCCCTAAAAACAGCGTTTTTGGACATTTTCGAAAAATTGTAGAGCCGAACCCCAACGTGCTACAAACTTTGCATATGTCAGAAATTAAAGGTAAAATTGTGCCCTTTCGAATGAGCCTTATGCCAAGTTGATCGCATGTGCCCTTGGAGCAGGGGGTGTATTTGTGTCTAGGGGTGCAGGAAAAAACAGCGTTTTTGGCCATTTTTGAAAAATTGTAGAGCTGAACCCTGACGTGCTACAAACTTTGTATATGTCAGAAATTAAAGGCTAAATCGTGCCCTTTCGAATGAGCCCTATGCCGCATGCACCCTTAGATCAGGGGGTGTATTTGTGTCTAGGAGTCCAGGGAAAATTGATCGCAGAAAGAATTTCATCCACCATATTCGACCCGTCATCTTAAATTTTTAAAATCTAACTGC
>NW_023458565.1:11192646-11224249 GCF_013731165.1 Rhagoletis pomonella
GTCTTATTCGCAGAAAAAAAGTTGAAATTTGTAGACCAGTGTAATTATAATGCTGTCGCTTAGCTGTAAAAATTAAATATTTGGCGAATATGTCTTCGTAATATAAACCTATGTGTAACTCATGAGCCGCACGCAATTGACGTCGGTACAACATAACTTTACAACTCCACTGGTTTATAAAATTTAGCGAGTTTGTTGTGAGGTGGCTGCCACTAATACAAAGTACTTAGTTGGGTTTTTTTTTAGCGAAATCTATGTCTTAATTATTGCATGTGTATCTTTAATTATTGTATGTATGTAATTTCCAGATACGCAACGGTATTTTATTATTTTTGTCTCAAACTACATTGTTTTTGTCCAGAAGCTGCACCTGCTCATTGGCGTAGGTCTTAAAAACTGCGGAAATAATATCAATAGTATTGATGATGCACTTCTTCTTTTACGAGCAATAATACAATGGAAAGCAGATGCTTTGCTATTATTGGTTTTTCTATAGGTAGATACAGTGAGTACTACAAAAAGAAAGACATGTGAAAATATTTTTATATATCTGAGCGTACCGAGAGCAATGTTCCGCAGTTGGTCGACGACAGCCTTCCAAAGCTCTATAGGAAGCTCAGAAAGTTTGAGTGGGCATATTTAGAAGTCATCGCCACAAACGCTGGAAAGCTGAGGCTAACATCTTGGGTTGGTTCTACCTCATTATCTTTCAGAGATCTTTTTCCCAACCTCGGTTAGCGTACGTAGTAGGGTTCATCTGTATTCAGGTAGTCAAAAATAGTTTCTTGGTGAGCCCAACTCGAAGGAATGTTTCTTAGAATAGCAATTTCCAGCAATATAATTTTGTTCTGGTATCCTTATTTGTAGGTCTAAATATTTGGGCATAGCCCAAAGAGAGGTAAAGCATTATTCGATGAATTTTGAGCGCATCTGGAGTAAACCCAATGTCCTAATTGGTGTCACACTGTTGAGCAGTCAGTCTAATGTTTCCTTTAATACCTATGGACATATGTATAACCCACTCAGTCTGACGCAATTTTTACGTGTGCTCTAAAATAATTCCTTAACGGATAAAAATGATTATGGATCACGATGCAGGGAGACAGAGGTGGCGCAATCAGCAGTACCGCTACTTTGTTCTTGGCGAATTTGACAGAATCAGTTGTTCGTGTGACGTCATTTTAGCAAACTGTTTGTATGTATGCAGAGATGTTTATATGTATGTAAATATGGCGAACTCCATAGTTTGACAGTTAACACTATTTCTCTCCTCCATCTCCAATTACTCTTTCCTATTCGTTGCGCAGGAATGCGCAATCTTGTATTCTATCATTCTTGATTATGGATTGTTAAATTCAATGGTCGCATCCACTAGAACACTTTGTTGTGTGATTTTAACCAGATCCATTTTCCGACATATATTTGATTTGCTGAACGCGAATCCCACCGAAAACATGGCAAACAAATCGCATGTTTCGCAATTTGCACGAAATTTTGAGGGCGTACGAGTCAAACGGACCTCAGATCGAGTATCAATGATCACTGATCAATGATCAAAGTGTTCTTGTGAATGCGCCCAATTATTAGTTTTTTTTTCCTAAGTCAAATATGAATGCTACTCATACGCCATGTATCCACGTGTTTTATCAAACTCTATAGGAAAGCAATAACAATTGATTGTGCGAAAATGACAACGTAGTACTTTTCACTGCAATTAAGTATACATGTTGTCTAATGTTCTAATCTAATACACTACATAGGTATTAAAGGAAACATTAGACCACTACACCACAGCGGCCGACAACTTATGTCTTTAATAAATAAGACCTGCTATATGACACTTGAGAAGTGCATATGCGAAAATTTCATTAAGGAAATTTGTGCACATACATACAATTGCGTAATTTGTGGGTGTATGGCTGATATAGTATGCATTTGGGCGCTATTTGGTGGTAGTCGCCTAAGCACGCAATAATGTAAAGAAGGTAGTTCTTATTTCGACCTTCCTGCTGATATCGATAGCATTTATTGTAGACATCATCGTCTTCACTCCATTACAGACACTGGCTCTGTTTTTATTGTAAGGACCAATGTTGCCATCGACACATAAGTATACATATAGTAAACTCCCTAATATTTGCTTATTATGACTTTTGCAAATTGTGCCCACATAACTTTATTTCACTGTACTGCAGTATAAATATCGCCCGTAAGTATATTAACACTTGGCATACGTTTTTAGTGGTACTTGAACGATTTCACTTTTTTCCATTAGGCCATTTCAAATGTCATAATTTTGCAATATTTGCATTGAAAGTGTTCTGTAAAAGTGCTTCCAATGAGCACATACATACTTATTTTGCTGTTTTATTAGAATTTTTAGGCGCGTATGTCATAAATTTTGTTTTGCATGGATACAGAGCAGTCAGTCAACAGCCTATCAGACATAATGTTTATGTGGTTTATATATACATATGTATACTTGGTACATATGTATGTACTGTATTTATGATTGATATCCATTCTTAGTGCACTTAGTGCTTAAACCCAAGCATTTCAGAATATTTATAAAATAACAAATTGCTTACATTTTTTCGTGTATGTAAACAATGATGAATACTATTTGTGCGTGTGAAGTGCGAACGTTGGTATTTTGGCTAAATGGCCGAATATTTTTGGCTTTACCAGTGTGCTAACCACTTGGTTACTCATATTGAAATGACTTGAATATAAATACGAAAGCGTGGGAAAAAATAAGTAGAACAATGTAGTATGTAATCCTATTATTTATGACTTCGTACACTTAACATTCATTGTTATATTATGTTAAGGTTGAAATAATTACGACTAGGTAGTCGACAGCTGGTATTCCGGAGGTACAAAACTGAGGTACCTGAACTAAAAAAAGTATACAATTGAAGCTGCGAAAGTTTCCGAAAAACAGAAAGGTTCTCCAGATACAATATTTTTATTACTTTTGGTAGGCGTCGCTTTTTTATTCTCATTTTCGTTGTTGTCGTTACCGACAAGGTAGGAGTATGATACCGGGAAAAATGTGGGGAAGAGAGACGTCTTTAAAAAAAAATACATATAAAATGGGTAGAGAGGCGTGAGTCCGAAGAGCTTGAGATACTGACAGCCGAAAATTCTATCAGAAAATAAGGCAGCAATCAAATAGCTTTAAGACCGGGGCTAGCTCCTGCAAAGATGAAGATGCAAATCTGGTAACAGATGTCCAGAGTACACTTGAGATATGGACGGAACGCTTTTAATGGCGACACAGGTGGTGCGTTTGATGAAGGAGAACCCGAACTAATGTATAGGGACGAAGCTGAAATTCCTCTACTCCACCAAAACGAGGTGAGACCAGCAATAAGGCGACTTAGCAACAAAGGCAACAAAGCACGTGGAGCCAAGGTTATTCCGGCTGAGCCGTTTAAAGCCGGTGGCGAAGAGTTAGTAGGGCGCCCTCTGCACTCGGGTTGAGGAACTGGCACAAATTTGCAAAGGAGAGAGGAACTTGGAGAAGGTTTTTGGTCTCGGCCCAGACCAACAAATGGTCGTAGTGCCAAATAAGAAGAAGAAGAATAAGTATATGTATTGCGGAACGATTTACGTCATCCCTTTTCGAATTTGGTTTTAAGACATACCATTTTCGGCGTTGTGTCATCTTCAGTGTGGATTCTGTTTGTCCATCACTATTTTGTAGCCGTGCTAAAGGGTCGTTGATTCTTTGTGTGCTTCCTACGATAGGTAGAAGTCTGCTGCTTACATCTTCTTGATTAATTTTGGCCTGGATTCGCAGATAGCTAAAATTAAGTTATTTTATTCCTCCTGGTTTCTGCAGTTTGGATCTATGCAGTTGCAGAGATTCTGTCCTGATTTACTCATTTTTTATTTTTCCGACGAAAGTATTTTGTTTGTATACATATCTACATATTCTCTAATACATTTATGCGTTGTCCTTTATGCGGCAAGTGGAGATTTTTGGCTGTAATTGTTTTTTTCTGCTGTATGGTTTGCGAGTGTTCAATTTTGGTGTGGTAGTTGGTTTTTCCTTATTTTTTAATTGTCCTTATTTATTTTAATTGTTATCTCCAAATATTTAATTTTTCCTTCGTTTCCTTATTAGTAGTGAATTTTATATTTGTGTGTTGGCCGTTGAGACTTGTTTTTCGTCATATCTTTGACATTTGCAGTCGGCTCCTAAGGTATGATATATCGATTTTCTCGTCTCGAGGATAATTTTTTTTGTTTTGTTCCAGAGTTCATGGACCTCAAGTAACCCCATGACAGTAAATCTAAGCTCTCCAAAAATCTTTAAAACTTTTGTTAGGAAGGGTTTTTTGAAAAATTTATAAAATGTAGTTCTCACCAATTAATGTAAAAAGACGACCGATAGGTTTGGGAAAAAATATATATATTTTTTCAAACTGCTTTATACAATTTTTTTTTTTACTCAGAAGGTACAGCATAATATACAAATGTATGCATTCTCAATACATAAGCCAACGCTCTTTAAATAGTAGTTGCCAATCGAAAAATATTGATTTTCAAAAATTTTATACCATTTCTATGAAAAGTTTTTTTTCCCCCATACATATGAAATACATCGAAAACTTTGAGCGCTGTGAGCACCCCCTAAATATTTTTTGATTTCAAAATAAAAAATAGGAGCATATTTTTTTCGGTTCAAAACAATGCTAGGTGGTAGCGGCATTAAAATTTCGACTTTATTGTTTTTGGACCACTATAGTATACAGTGTGCCTAGTCTGGTAGGCAAACAAAATGTATGTATATGTACTTATGTGTAAATATAAAAAAATATCCTAGTACGTGATGGCTTTCATTCTGGATTACACCTGTTATATGGCTTATAACAACATTTATACAACGTGACTTTGTTCACAGTCAGAAGCATATAAAAATTGTGTTAAATGAGAAGCATTTATTGTTATACTGTAAGCATACAAAAACTATTTAAGAACAACCCAGCCAACAGAAAATTGTTTTTTTCTTTTTGCCAAAAGTGCGGTTTTATTAAATTTTTGGTATCCGGAAACTTGGGCTAAACGATCTAATCAACGTCGTCATGTTATTCGAAGTCCCAGCATCGGATGCCATCAGATGCAAGATATTAATATTATAAAAAAATATTTAGTGCAATTCAAGTTGTTACTGAATCTAAAGTTAGTTTTTTATTTGGTTTTCCTTAACCATGAAAAAGCTTTGTGAAGTTAAGAATGAAATCGATTTTAGCGAAAAATTTTATAAGAAAAATTTCATAAAAAGAACCGAAAGCCTATCCGTTTCACAATTTTTCACATTTTTGGTGCTTTTCTGTGCATAAGTTTCGGAAAACGAGGAAGGTCAAGGTCTTTACTTTGTCTTCTCATATTTGAATTTCGAAAGAACGGTGCAAATCTAATGACCATCACAAAAAATGCCTTCTCGTGTAATATATATATATGTACTTAGTTAGATGGGTATGGCAGAGTGGCAAGCCTAATCAAAGTTATTTTCAAACTAAAGCTTTCATAAATCTCTTTCGATTGCCACCTAAGTATATTTTAATATTTCATAAAACTTGGGTATCAGTTAAAAAAATCGACTTTCATACAGGATAAAATTCTATCCGTTCAAATATCTTTCGTCTAACAGTGTGATACATATTTCAATTAACTGATGAATTAGGTTGAATTTGATTTTTCAAACACGTGGCAACCCTCCTAAATAAATTTTCGGAATTAAGCCTTTTCAAGCCCACCGCGATTGATACCCATGTTTAAATAGTAACCTACTAAATAATTTTAATGTGACTTTTTAAACAAGTGGCAACTCTCCTCAAATATTATAAATGTTCAAACTAAAGACTTCTTAACTCTCTTTCGTTTGATACCAGTATGGTATATTTCATATAACTTGTATATAAGTTAATTAAACTCGACTTTTCAAACAGGTGGCAACACTGTTCAAAAGTATTTTCAAGTTAAAACCTTCTTGAATTTCTTTCGTCGCACATAGTAATACACATTTTAATTAACTGATGAACTAAGTTGAATTTGATGATTGAAACCTGTGGCAACACCCTAAATATAGTTCAGAAATAACTCCTTTGCAAACCCAACTCGATTGGTACGAATATTTTAATAATTAATTTAATTTATTAAATATTTTTAGTTTAACTTTTTAAACGGGTGGCAACCCTTTTTAGACACCTCAGAAATATGGCTAGTATTCAAACTAAATATTTCTTAATGCTTATTAGTTTCACATAGTTTAATATTTCAGGGTGTATAAGTTAACAGAATTCGACTTTTCAAAAAGTTGGCAACGCTTTTTAGGATATTTCCAACTACCTCCTTCTTAAACTCTTTTCCTCTGGCACCCATATGGTGACATAATTCCCTTAATTCAAGTTGAATTTAATTTTTTAAATAGGTGGCAACCCTCCTAGTGATACCCGCGGACTTACAAATAATTGCTGTAACTCAATTGCCGCGTCACCAACATCATAGAAAACATAAGACACACATAAGAAAATTTTTGAAATTGGACAATAACCGCGCCTACATAACATATAACGGTAATTTAATTTCATATACGTAATCGTGAGACCCTGAACCCATCGCAAAAGTGTGTCACTTTTACCACAAATGATTTAAATCAAAATTCATAATTGCCGTAACCTGAAAAGAATTTCCGACTATGTATTAGAGCGTTAGGCACACAAGCACGCTCTTCTATTCAATAAAATAATAAGAAGAATACAGCAAAGCTAAAAAACTTACATTGGATTAGACGTAGACAAAGCATGAATAGAACATTTAGTATGTAAAAGTATGTGCCAACATGTGATTACATACTTACATACATACATACATATAGTAAGAAGTGAAAAAGATACTAGAATGAAAGATCGTTTTGTGGCTACTGTTTGACGGGCTCTGTCTTGCATATGCACACAAATTCACTTACAAATGAATTAACGTAGGTATGTAAGTATTCATATGAATATAGCTAGCTAAGTGACTTCACTAATGCCCGTACGTACCACAGGGCGTATGATGAATGTTTAGTCACTGAGCTGGCGTAAGTGAAGAGCGGTTGATTATTTTCTACTTTTTTATATGTATGTACCTACAATAATTTGTTAATGTGTGTGTATTATCATCACAAATACACTGAAAATCCTCATTTAAAACTTTGACTTTTGACCGCCATCAGCCTACTGCTCTTTAATCTTGCTTGTTTTCTATAGGAAGTCAAAAGGTGAAATATTTACCTTTGCTGAAAAATGTTATTTATTACCAAACAAGGCAGGCATTTTGTGCTTGTTGTCGTAGCTGATGATGATTTGTTTTGTTATAGTCGAAAAAGCGGCTGTCAATTTGCGCCTATTCACTGCAACACATTGCCACCATCACTGAGTGGCTGTTGTCGATCTTATCGATTTCTATGAGCGATGTTGGAATTTACGTACGTTGGCGCAGGCGATGAAGTGGCGCAACGTAACGTTACAGCAACAGCTAAGTAAACACGCAAATTTTCACACACCACAAACTTAACAAATGAATGAACAAATGCTGTCCTTAAGCTGTGCATTCGGCAATGCTGCTGCTGTTCGGTTGTGTTAGGTCGATTTTTGGATTTTCGGCGGTGAAAATCTGCGTACGAAGCTTGTTTTGCTTGCACACAAATAGTAAAGCGTTTGTTGTTTTTGTGTGTGTGTTATAGGGTCATAATTTCTAACGGTTATTATACCTTTTAGCTATAATCGCATACCACTGGAAGCAGAAGCAAATGTGTTTTGTACATACTAGGATGTGCGATAATGCACCTTTTGTCCAAATCCGGTTTTCGAGTTAATCGAAAAATGGCAATTCAAAAAAAAAACCCCGGTTCCCGAAATTTCCATGACACAAAATTATAATAAATATAAAAAGTAAAATTGCTTTTAGTTAGAAAAGAGCAAAGCAAAATAAGTTCAAGGTTCTTTTTTGTATTCAAAGTACTTAAAACACTTTTTTTGAATTTGAGTAGTACTGTTGCCGCCGTAGCGTGCCTACTGCCACTCGGGAGGTCCAAGGTTCAATATGCGGTCCCAGCAACATCAAAACAACGTTTTTTCAAATGGCAAACCTCCGAGTGTACTTCTGTCAGAAAAAAGGCTTCATCCGGACTTGTGTAAAAGTGTAAATCTCTTCACACACATCAAGAAGCAAAACGCGAATTGGAGGAGAAGTTCACTAAACATTTATTGGAATCAAATATGATATACTGTTCACCCCCCAATAGCTTAGGACATAATTTTAAAACTATTCGAAACTGGCAAAAGCCTTGAAAACTTCGAAGAACTCAAAACTTTTATTGAGAGGTCAAGATTTGTATGAAATTAAAAAAAACGGTTTGTTCCATAAAAAAAAATCCGGTTTATTCGATATTCGAAAAATCGAGATTTAAAAAAACCGCCATGGATATTTAAAAAAAAAACGAAAAAACCGAGTATTCACCTTTGTACATACCGGCGTATACACATACGCTTGTTAGTATGTATTTTGGCCCTTGAATGAAGTCGTGTAGTGCTAGGTGTGTAGCGATTAAAAGTGCTCAGTCATATACCGTACTAAAATGCCGTATGTAGGTATGTTTTTAAGTCTGTATTTATGTATGTATATGCATTTTCATATATTTTCGGAAGTGTCTGCTTGTTGCATTTATGGTATTAGATGCTTTTTAACTACGCAACAACAACTCTTTACACTACGGCACAGTAGATCGAAACAGCATAAAATTAGAACTGTTTAGATATAAAACGTTAATAAAAATAAATAAAAATTTTATAATATAATATTATGTAGTTATAAAAATTGTGTTCGATTTGTATTAAAGAAAAAAAAATCGATAAAAAAAAATTACAGAATTTTCAACATTAGTAGGTGTTGCTAGAACAGCTGATTTGTTGGAGTTTTGTTTCCTTTGAGCGAAGATTGGCTCAACCTTTGTACTACCGCTACGACCTTATATGAACTCGCCTTGGTTTAGATTGAAAAAAAAAATGCAAAAGCCAGAAATTATATAAATTTTTGGTTCAATTTTGTTTAGCTTTCACGAATTTGTATTCATATTTCCCTAAAAGCTAGACAAATGTACAGAATTTAATCAAAAGTAAACCGCAGTGCCATGTTGCAAAGGTTTGTTTGAGTGTTTTCATAGCCTACTGAAGGGCGTGTAGACCAGTGCACGGACTTAACCATTCTATTGGTAGATGTACCCACCTTTTTGTTATATTTTATTTACTACAATTTTTACCAAGAAAGGCTAAAAATCTACCAATATTTTCCAAAAAGCGAGAAAAGAGATTTAAATGAACGCGGAGTATACATATTTCTTCATCGAACACACCTTGAATAAAAATGAAAAGTTAACTCTGACCATAACCAATTAAAAGTTGAAATAGCATCTGTATCAGCTGTTTTTGTACATATTTTTCATTTAAAATACGTTTGTTTGGGCCACTGCCCAATTAGTAGGTTGCAAATTTCAAGCACTTCAAATCTTATTTTAATACAAAAAATTTGTAGTGGAGAGTAATTGTTTAAGCCTCCTATCAAATTAATCCAGGGCCCGAATAACGGCATCCGTGATCGAATTGATTCGAAATTTTTTTTGGGATTACGGCATTCGGAGGGAGATCGTTTTTTTCAGCTTAGATCGTATTGGAGATAAAACAGGTGTCATTTTATTTCATTCGATTCGAATCGAGTTTTATTCGATCACGTATGCCGTGATTCGGGTCCAGTCTTTTTTATAGGTTTTGGCATTAAGAACCACCAAGGCGAAAATCCAGCTGCTGTGAATTCGCCTTAATTTATCTTATACGAGTTGAAACTAGCTTTTATTGCTTCTTTTAAAAAATCGGTCAACTTCTACCATTTTTCATATGTAAAATCGACTACTATTATTATTGGAAGTCCGTGCATTGGTGTAGACACCACAATAAAATCTTACTCAATGATTATTGTTGGAGTTGACTGAGTGGTAATGTTTTAATTGACTGTGTAACAAGTAGACTCATTTGACATATGACAGGCGAAGGGTATACATAATTGCCAATGGTAATTAATGCATATGTTAAATGGAGCACACTGTTATGAGCGCAAATTAACTTAACCAGAGAGCGTAGAAACTCGTGGATTCAAGATAAACGCTATCCAGATTTTGACGTCAAATCTCACATTATGTAATTGAGAAAGTTCTAAAACAACGATACTTTTAAATTTTCAATAGTGTTTCCACACACCTCGACGATAAAAATGTAAAATCGTACTGTAAAGCATGGTAAAACACGGCAATCAGAAACGATGTAATTTACTGACAAATATTTTTAAATGTGGTTGCCATCTAATTAAAAAATTAAAGTTAAATATGAGTGTGTGTCAGTTTTAATTCAAATTCTTTAAGTGCAATAAAGCTTTAAAGAAGACATGTTTTTTTTTTGGTTTCCTTAAATAGCATTCGTGAACAGAGTTTCGCACATATTTTCAATGAGTATTGCCACCTGATTAGAAATTCAAAATTAAGTTAACTCCCCAGTTAAATTAAATATTATAATATGATATGCACAGGGATGCCACCTGCGAGAAAAGTTTAAATCAATTTAATTTATACACGTACATATGTGTGTAGGCAGCAGAGTTTAAGAAGGCTTTATTTTTTTATTTATATTTTTAACGGGGTTGCCACTTTTTTAGAAATTGAAAGTCTATTTATTTAACAAGTTTATAGATATCAGTTTAAAAAAGCTTTACCTTTAAAATACTTTTTTAGAAAAAACTTTGAAGAAGTTGCCACCAGCTTAAACAGTTTTGAAAGGGTTGTTCTCATTTTTAAAAGGCAAATTTAACTTAACTAATTATTTAGTTGAAATATTACGTCGAGGTTTCTATATATTCGTATTTACACCAAATTATTTTGAAATGAAGGTTTATATTAAATAAGATATAAACAATTTGGCATTGATATAAAACCAAATTATATTCACTCTAGTACTACTAGGCTGGTAATTTTTGCCAGTTTTTTACTATCCAGATGTTCGAAAAAGTGATTAAAAAATCCGAATATCTGGAACTCGGACCTTCGAATTATTTTTTCTTTAAAAATCAGACTTCTTTAAAAATTTACTTGTTATGAAACTATTTATTTTCTAAAAAAATACTTTAAGTTTTGTTTAAAAGAATGAATGCTGCAGAATTACAACATTCACCTTAGTCCATCCTACAGTCTCCTATATAAAAACACTTTCATCCGATTGTCCTTAGATATATCTATTTTAAATTCTTAAATCTTTTTTACAATTTATTCCAAATACACTGAACCAAAAACACCATTCATTAACCAAACTCACACCAACAGCCTGCCAGAAAAAACAGTAACAATAATAATTACGTTACTCATGGAACTGTATGATGCCTTAGGGTGCGTTCACACAGAATGCCGAGTGGCGCCGAGCGAAGCAAGGAAGAGCGGATAGTGTTCACACTGAACGAAGCGGAGAGGAGCCTTTGCATTGAATCAGCCGTAAAGATACATATGACAAAACTGACCTTCAGTGAAAATCATCTAAAATATTTATTCAATTAGTTTCAATTGCTTTCTCGAAAAATAGATTTACGGTTCTATTCTATATCAGTGACAAATTGTTGTCCCAGTTTTTTTTTACGAGAAAGTTTATAAAATATTTTAAATTTATGGGTTACAAAAATTTTGTCACCGATGCGGAATTGGGCTATTGAGTCATGAAGCTGAAACACCAAAAATAAAATTAAAAATCAAAAAAATACTTTGCTTTCACTTCCAAAACGCTTAGACCTTAAGGAAGCCTTTCGAGACTTTTCGGTATATTTTCGCTGTTTTCAGGTCTGAAAGTATCTAAACTTTGATTTTTATGAATGTCCTCAAATATTAATACTTATTAAAACTTAACCGCAAATGAAACACTTTTCTATTTCCAATAAACGATTAACCTGAAAATGTCCATCTTCTCTCTCTCTCTCTCTGCCACAGTTACAACAACAACACTAACCAAACTCAAAATGCCCCATCAAAACTGCGAACGGCAATCGAGGTGTAAAATCCTTGTAACTCTCTTCCATTCCCTACTCGTAATCGCCCTTCTGGATATCAAATTGCCCACAGTGAATGCTGTGCCAACAGTTGGAGAAGATGCAGCCACTGGGGCAGGTGTACCAGCAGGCAATGAAGAAAAGCGCAACTGGCAAGCGCTTCAGGGTCCATGGGGTAAGCGTGCTGCACACTACGGTACTCCGCTAATGCCGGAGACAATCGAACAGGAGGAAGATGAACGTTTAGTGCCGCTTTTGATAAGTAACGGTGAACGCGAAGAGCCATTTCTCAAGTACTCCATGATGTATCTAACCAATGCCGGTACGCTGGATCGCTTGTTGAACGACAGGCAACAGGAAGAGCAAAATGGTCTAAGGTATAACGACGATCTCTTAACCTCGATTGAGGAAAATGAAGGTTTCACCAACAACAACAACAATAATGATGATAACGCATTGCTGACGGAGAAACGCGCTTGGAATAAAATGAATGCTGCCTGGGGTAAGAGACGTAATGCGCCCACATGGAATAAATTCAGAGGTGAGCTGATTGAGATTGATGTAGCGAGCGTAGTTTTCTATAATTTTGTTTTTCTTAACTCTTAGGTGCCTGGGGTAAGCGCGAACCTGGCTGGAATAATCTCAAAGGCATGTGGGGCAAACGTGCGTCGAAGGATTGGGGGAAATTGCATGGTGGCTGGGGCAAGCGTGCTTTGAACTAAATACATGGGATTGCACCGAAGTCAATTTAGGCGTTAACCCTCTAAAAATGTATGCAGTTGAAATGGAATGACAAATTTTGAATAAAAAAAAAAACCTAAAAAATATAAAACAAAACTTATGAAATGTAAACTTATATTATAGCCTATTGTAAATTTTAACCTATCAACTACATACATGTGTACTTTGTAAAATTATTTCTCATATGTATAAAATAGTAATAATTCATATAGCGGGAGCTATGCTAATGTAAAATACAGTTTACAACATATGTAGATTGTAGTATCTAAATATACAAACATACACATACATGTAACAACAAATTAGCACTTAAATTAAATATTAACAATCTCATGTATTAAAATTTATAAGAATCTAAATAGCCCCTCAGCAACATTTACCACAAAAAAGAGAAATTTAGCAAAAAATCGAGTTTCCATGTGGATTTTTAATACCAAAAATGTATGAAAGCCTTAAATGTTTTGTGTATGTATTGTATGTACATAAATGTGTATAATTCTTTTGTTTTGGTTCACAATGTATTCACATATGTATTTCCAAGAGCGTCTTTAAGCATTCTCCTCCCAATAAAAAAGCAATTTCGTACATGAAATGAAAACTCACAAAAGGGCAAAGAATAGAAAAGAGACACAACCAGTCAATTGTGTCTGGTTTTATGTATAAAACGATTCAAAATGCAAAACAAAACTAAATATAAAAAAAAAACAGTATTAAATAAAGAGTATTGTAAAAATATCATATCAAATATGGGGTTTCATTGAATGATTGTGCGTATGTATATAATTATGTTGAAATATGCCTAGAACAAATCGAGTATCAGTAGTTAGATAAATATAGGAATTACTGGTAATCTAACCCTAAGCGCTGGCCAGGCGAGGCTCAGCGCTCTTTAAGGCGTTGAGAAGCTTAACCCCCTTGTTAACTACAATCATATTCAGCTAGCATGGGTAGAAGGCTAAAAAGTAATACAGGGTGTATCATGAAGACCTTGTCTTCTATAAATAAAACACTACAAGTTTTTTTTTTATTTCATCATATTTTCAGTCTATCCTCCACGAGTTGAGTTTTTATATGTTTTTCTTTTTTTTTTGCTGACGGCGTTGTGCATTTTCATTCATTTAAGGTATGCTCGACAATTCCTTTTATATGGAAGCAAATGCCTAGCTAATAACAAGGGTTTTTTGTCACGCCTTTTTGGCATTGTTCGGGTTTTACATCACTTATAATGCGTATGATTTCGTTGTTCAGCTCTAGAATCATCTCGGGCTTATTGGCATACACCGGTGCCATACCGCCATTTTGCCCATATGGACAGACGTCAGCCAATTACATACTCTTAGGCGCAAAAAACTTTCCCCTTCCCACTAATTCATTGTGGATCCAATATGGCGACAAAAAATAAATAAAACCGATCATATTTCCTTACAACTTAAAAATTAAGGGGTTCTTAAGGTCTGTGGAAGATCCATATTGGATCTACTATTTATAACGGAAAAAGTTGAAATCGCGCGTACGTACCTGGTGTATGAGTAAAATTTTTTTATTCAGAATCTGATCTGATTTCAGATTCGTAATCAGATGCGTACCTTAAGGGGATTTGAGGTGAGTTGAGCTGAGTTGAGTTAAGGTGAAGTGAATGTAATTCAGGTGAGGTAAGTTAAGATAAAATAAATTGCGTTACCGTGGAAACACAATGCCGGCGAACGGCGAGCTCACCACAGCGAAATTACCGCTGTCCAAATTAGAACACCCGCCGGCATATGAAATTGAACACAGCCAAAGCGAAATGCGAAGTTCGCTCGGCGGCGTTTCGTGACGATATATTTATTTCTATCGCTCTGCTGGGCGATGGCGGCAGTACATGCCAAAGGTGGCCGTATGTTTTTTTACTTTCAAAGATTTAGAAGAAAACAGCATGTAACACGAATTATTTTTGATGGTTGAAAAATACAGTGAACGATTCGTTAAATCTGGCTTAAAATAAAATAATTTATAATAATTCCCCCTTGCCTTATATTTATATTTGTTATCATTTCATCATTTCGAAATATGGTTTCGTTTTTCAAAATATGGTCACCTCACTTATAAGTGCGACGAAATGGTATCAGCTGTTTTCGCTACCGCTCTCATTCTGTTAAAGTTGGCGAAATAGCTGGGCGAACGGTGAACGACGGCATCGCCCAATTCGGCGAACTTCGCCGTTCGCCGGGTATTGTGTTTCAAGCATTAGAATAAATTGAGCTGAGGTGAGATTAGTTGAAGTGAAATAAGGTGAGTTGAGGAGAAATAATATTATTACGGGTGATTTGAGTTGACCTGAGTTGAAGTCAGGTGAGGTGAATTGAGTGGAAAGAAATGAGGTGAGTTGGAGTGAGGTTATTAAGGTGAAATGAGGTGAACAACATAACATTAAAATAACGTAACTCAACATAACATAGCCTAAAATAACACAACAAACCATAACACAAAAACATAACATTAAAATTTGTAATTTTACTGACCTAAAAAAGAATTTCGTGACAAATGTGCGTTATACAAAAGGAAATAGGTAGTCACTCAGAAGAAGGAATAGGAGCTCAAGAAAGGCACTTGGAAGGAGATATACTAGCGAAAGCAGAACGTGATGGCAACATTCAAAATAATGTGGTTATTCACGCTTGTCTGATTATAAGGTTATCTGGTTAAAAATAAATTTTCTGTAGTGTATTTTATTGTTGTACAACCTGATAACCAGGCAAGCGTGAACAACCACAATGATACAAATTCAGTTGTTAGTATGTAATACACAGCTTTTGAGAAATTGTGACTGAATCTTTAACATCGATTTCCAAAACCCACCGAAAATAACATGCCACAATCTCTTATCCCAGGTGACGAAACTAAATTAGTAGCTTCAGGTTTGCATAAATTAAAAACTAATTTTCCTTAATGAAAACGTTTAAGTAAAAAAAACCAAATAAAAAATATTCAAATAATATCGGAACCTATAAACAGTACAAATTTGATATGTCTGAGTTTTTATTTCGATCTCTCAGTTTAAGATTTTTTAATTAAACTAAAAGCAATGGGGGTATGTGGAGATCCACAAACATGAAATTCAAACACAAAACATAGACATGTACCCATTAATCAGTTATGTAATATATATATATTAATTTTATTTTACAAATACATACCGACTTTCCTCTGAAGTGCAAGTTTAGATGCTGCTACTCCTCTTACTTTAACGAAGCGATTGCTTTTATTATGGTTGTGTGTAACTTACATACAAGTATACACGCAGAAATACTACCTGCCACTTCCAGTAGCGTCCTTGTTCTACATTAAAACCAATAAAATACTTGCAGGCATACATTTTAGCTAATTTTGTAATCACTGCATTCAAATTAATATCAATAACTTTTTCTCATTAACTTATTTTAATCAAATTAAATTTTTCACTTGACACTTAGCGACTAGCATTTTTCCATGGCACGCCCTGCCCGCGACTCGACACTGCGGGTGGCGTCCTTTTTCTATATTAAAACCTATGAAATACTTCCAGACATACATTTTAGCTAATTTTGAAGAACACATATTCACTGTATTCACATTAAGATGAATAACCCTTTTTTCACTAGCTTATTTTAATCGAATTGCATTTTTCACTTGACACTTTGTGGCATTTTTCTATGGCACGTCCTGCCCGCGACTCGGCAGCGCCCTTTTTCTATATTAAAACCAATAAAATACTTTCAGACATACACTTTAGCTAATTTTGTTGAACTCATATTCACTGTATTCATATTAAGATGAATAACTCTTTTTTCACTAACTTATTTTAATAAAATTTCACTTTTTCACTTGAAACTTTGCAGTACTACCGACGGACACGGAAATTGCCGCGAAACTAGCATTTTGTCAGAGGAAGGAACCCACATTACAGGGTTGCATCGCATTTTTACAATACTATACAGTGGTGGATTTAGAATTAGGACTAAAAATGTTGTTCTTTCTTACTGTCGGAAAGGAAATTATGGGAAGGTGACCGCAAATACTATTGTTCAGCCAATTAAATTGCAATTATTTCTCTTTCATAAAAGTTTGATTGATTGCTTTTGGCTATTTTAATTTCTTTAAAAAATAAAATTTGCTTTATTAATAATTGCATTTGGTCAGCGACTGTAACCAACAGATGGCGCCAGCGGCGTGTGGATTTTGTGGAACTTACAGATGACACTTCAATAACCTCAAAAGCGGCATAGCGAAAAACAGCTGAGATTAAACGCGCAAAATTTCGGTATAGTTGGTCGTTCTTGGGCAAAACTAGTTATTTATATCCCTGCTGTTTTAAATTACTAATTATTTACGTATTAATTACACGTAAGCAATGCAGTGTTTACAAAAATATTGGTGAGCTTCTTTGGACTATATTTAGTTGACTTGAATTAAACGAAACTTTCATACCAGCGGCTCGCCGAACAGATTGGTGGAACGCGGCCTGGATTTGCATCTGCGTGCAAAACGCGCCAAAGATTGTCTGCGTTGGGGTTCTTTGAATGTAGTGCTGCTAGCAATCCTGCTTTTCGACATATCTAATCAGTGTCCATATGCGTACTCCAAATGGTACTATGTAGAATATTTGGCGGCTGCGCTATCGGGACTTGGAGCATTTTCATGCTTCTTAAAGTACTTTCTCTACCTATTCCATACAAATCCGATATTGGGTACAAAGGAACAGAAAAACTTACTCAAGTTTGATGAGTGTGGTAAGTAGCGAGGCATTTATCGACAGAAATATGTAAATATGCATACATATATTGCAATCTATTTGGCTTGCAGATTCCTCATTTGTTGTTACACCACCAGCGCAAAGAAAAAAGCAATCATGCGATGATTTGGCGCCTAGTCAAATCAACAACACTCTTCTAAGCTGGCATTCATCGTTTAACGACTGTAAATAAATAGATTTTTTATGTTTATTTGTTATTTATTAATGATTTCATGCTTGTATAGCTCGCGCTGCCATGTCTCACAATTGGAGTTACAGCCGCACTACGCCGCCACGTACCAGCTTTAGCCCGCAGCAACAAACGGCACCGCATAATGCGTCCTGGAATTCTTCTATGGGCAACAGATCACTCACGCTTCCAGCAAATACTAGTGGTTTAAACAATACCAATCCCATGATCGAATCTTATCCTAAATACAGGCGTGAGGAGCTGATAACAGATAAAGAGACCCTAAAACAATATCTAAAGTAAGTTAAGTGGGCAAGTAATATATTATTTACTTTGAATATCGCCTACTTAGTTACCAACTTCCTTTCATTGTGTAGAGAATTTTCTATGCATGAGCAAAGCATGAACGACACAGCCGATGTGAGCCATCACTATAATACAGGTTCAGTGAATTCATTCTGGAACTATTGCAATACAGCAGCAAATATGCTAAAAACTTCCATTTATCAATTGGCTCCAATGACAAGTAAGCAAAATTAAACTTTATATGTATAAATTTTTAAAGAATAATTATACTTGTAGCGCCTTCCATACCTAGTAAACAATCAGCAAGCGAAGATGGTGGCCTCAAATTTATGGATAGCAATTCGGAGATTATAAGACGTATTTCATCTGAAAAACTATCGCAATATGTGGCCAATTTGCGAAGGGTGAGTTAGAGTTGTGCCTTGGCATGGCTTACAGCGTGATTGTCACTTCGGGAACTCACATATTTAATAATAAGGTTGCATATTACAAAACTGTGTTGATGAATTATTTTCTCTTTTATTCAGTGGATGTCTGCAACCATTCTGGAGCGTTTAGCTAAAGAAATTAAAAACATAGATGAGTCATTTAAGAATCGTGGATTCGCTGATATGCGTATGGGTGGCATTGGACTGGAGCGCCTAAAGAAAACTGTTGAAAACCAACAATTTGTTAATCAGTACATGCCAATGTTGCCATTGATTCTGCCATTTTTGGAAATGTCTAGTAATCAAGAGTATCTAGTACAGCGGATTAAAGGTGCATTAAAAACAAAACTTTCAAACATCTTAATTACTAGTTGAATGAATTTTTTATATAGATTTGGCAGAAGGCTCTTGCATAGCTGACTACCGCTGGAACTCAGGTGCAGCTTACCATGGTCTAAAATGGGATGAGCATCTACCCACTGATTCGGCTGTAAGCCCACCACCATTATTAACCAAAGTGCATTGTAATAATATACATTTACTGTTTTTTTTTCAGATATTGTTTCACCTATTTTGCGTTTACATGGATAGTCAACTAATGCCTCTGCCACAAGGTGGTGGTCGCCCCTTCTTCAGTCGTTATGTGATTATAGGCAAGGAGAAACGTTCTGCCAAGGAAACGGTAGCGCTTGTTCAAAATAAAGCACACTGCGCTATACTATGTACGAACCCGCAGAAGCCACGTTTTAATTTCATAAGTGATAAAGAAATTCATACATGCGCCTACGATCGTAATAATCTTTTCTATGTGATCATACAATTTTTAATCTACATGAAGACCCATCAGGAAGGTGCTTTGGAAGGTGTCAATCTTGGTAAAAGCGGCATTAATGTCTTGTGTGTCATCGAAAGCTGAATATCGGATTTAGCCAAGTAATTTTTACGCTTTCCTCACTCATACTCATACATATGTAAGTCGTAAGCATTATTATAATATGAATACAATTACACTTAAGTAACTAATTAAGACTTGACATGTGGATTGAATTAAATCTTAGACTACATTCTACTTTGTTAACAAAAAATATAAGTTTCTACGGTTTTAAAATTAAGTTGTTGAGAGCTGATTAAGGCCGTTTTAACAGTATGGCTTAATCATACTGTCTCGACTCCCAGTACAAAATAATTTGAAGTTAATTGCCAAACAACCTATGGAGCCAAATATAAGCTTGAGGTTATTTTAATTATTTTTTTGGTAAGAGCTTAAAAGTAAGAATGCTTCATGTGAATCTGAATATTAAAAGCTGCTGAATGAGAATGAAACCAAGAAAGCAATTTTGAGGACACATGAGATTACTTACACTCGCACGTAAATATGTACGTACTACTTACGTATGTCACGCAAAAATTCGTAGTAGCAATAATTTTGCAAGTAGTTTTCGCGTAAACTTTTAATTAAAGAGATTTACTGATTTATATCGCAAATCCATGGTACATTCTTTTGGACATTAATCGTTTTTGTGCTGCGGATTTATCGTGTCACTGGAGTGATTTGTGGCTGAAATACAGCGCGCAATGCCACAACAGCAAAAGGCAGATGCATACCAAATACAATCATGCAACATACATAAATGGAAAGTGGCTGAAGGTAAACTAAATTGTTGTGTAGCATAATAAAATAAAGCGTTGTTAAAGTGATAACAGTGTTTTAAGGGAAGGAAAATGAAAAGAAATTTTTATTTCTATAAATATATATATTTTTTCAATTACGTAAGATTTGTTAAAAATAAGGACTTGAGTTTCGGTCACTTATTTGGTTATTATATTTTTTATTCAGTTTACAACAATAAGATACACACACACAGATAACCTGATAACCAGGTCATTGACGAGACGGAGCTTCATCTGCCTCGGGAGACTAGAACCACAATAGCCCAACTTCGCTCTGGCTACTGCAGCAGGTTAAACTCATACCTGAGCAGACTAAACGCAGATGTCCGGCATGCAGAGAGACACCCCATGACTCGAAAGATCTTTTTTCGTATGCCCGGAAAACCCGATAACTCTAACGCCTTTGTCCCTGTGGACCGACCCTATTGAGGCTGCACGCTGTCGTTCCCACGACAGTCGGGTCTACGTAACCGCAACGACCCAGATTTATATTTGGCCAAGGACTGTCACTCCAGCAACACTCCCCAAAAACTCTTTGGGGAACTTGTATGCTGCTACAACAACAACAACAGGCTGCACGTTTCTTAGGGCTACCGTTAGTGGAACTTGACAACGACTGGGATATTAACCGATCTGGCTGATAACTGTAAACATACAAAATGAAATAGTTACGCCGATTATATTTCCAACCTATGGGGTGCTTATATGAGGCAATTTTACTGGCAACTTTCAATTGAAAGCAAAAATCACCTAATGTGAGCGGCCTTTCAAGAAATCGCTTCCAATGAAGTTGGGGGGCTGGAAAATGCTTTATTTGCGGGAAACCAGGTCACTTTTCCCGCGAATGTAGGACAGGTTCCCACAGGTACAACGATTCAGCAGCACGCAAACGCAGGGTTGAAGAAGATGAACAAAACTTCAGTCTGCAAACGGTTTCTCTAAGAAGAAACCCAGCAGACTTCACCAAGTGCGGAAGCGGTTAGTTGGGCAAAAATTGACAGTGATGAGGGAGGCTGTTCAGCGATAAAGGAAAATAGTGAAAAGGAGGAAGTGTCAGCGGAATGCCCAATCGCAAAGGCATACTGGACACAATGCGATAATTTGAAGCTGATATCTGGTTGCTTGCATCGAATATTGGAAAGCGAACAAAAGTTCCGGACGTTCTCAGCGAGTTCCACAGAGGTCCGAATGGAGAGCAGCTAGGAATCAAGAAAACCCGAAAGAGGATTAAGAAGAGATTTTATTGGTTCTTTTTGGTTGTTTGTGTTTCCGACAGGGTAGGAGTATGATGTATTGTGGAACGATTTTCCGTCATCCCTTGTCAAATTTGATTTGGAGACAAACCGGTTTCGGCGTTGTGCCATCTTCAGTGTCATTTTACCGTCAGCAAAAAAAAGTATTATAAATCAACGTGATTTTGTAGCGCCTTAATATTTGCACTTTAACCTACTACACTTTAATGAAATTTTTAATTTTAAAATGTAAATTTTTTTAATAAGTTTTAAACTTTTAGGTGTAATTGTTAAAGTTTGTTGAATTTTTATAATTTTTGTAAGAAGCTTGGCATGGGCAATTCCAGCGAAGACACATCTCAGATAAAAAAATAAATTACATAAATTGTGTTTAAATCTGTAAAAACAATAAGGCAGGTCATAGCCCAATTCTGTGTCGGTGATAAACAATTTGTACTGACAAATATAAACTTTTTTCATATATTTTTCCGTAATGAAAACTATGACAAGAATTTGTCAGTGATACAGAATAGAGCCGTAAATCTTTAGATTTTTATTCATTTATTTTTCACCATTTTATAAATGCGTAACATACGAATTACGTAACATACAAATTCTTAAGTCTCCCATTTTTTAAATGAGATCCCGTTATTAAAAATATAATAAATATTCACATCAAACCGGCAGTTTTCATTTTACTCACGAACTATGTCTCCTCAAAGGTGACTCGTCCTACCCGTCACAAAATATTGTCCCACCCGTCACAAGCAAAAATAAGTTTTTTTTTCTTTAATTTTAAAATATAAAAAATGCCATTAAAAGATAAAATGGGTCTTAACATTCTACTAACTACATTCGAGAAAGTAGCTATGAACGAAATATTTATAGTTTGTCTAAAATTGGGAAACAATTCCAACAACTCAGAGAAGCGGGTGTCGTCGTTGTCCCAGCCATCACGCTTGGAAAATGTTAAATTTCTGTGTAAATTACTATGTAACTAAATTTTACACTACATCAGCTTCGTATTAAACTGAAATCTGACGTCAAGTGTTAACAGTTTGACACTTGTCAAATCAATGGTTAAAGAGAATTTACTAAAATTTCGAGCAAAAACGTGTTAAAATGTCCCAGCCGTCACTTTGGAATGCCCCACATGTGGATTTATGTGGGGCCGGTTATGTAATGTGCTAGACTTTTATAAAAATAAAAAAATATAAACATTACATAGACACTAAACACTATCAGCTGATTGCCAAAAAATGCCTACAGCTGAGATCACCTGTATTTTGGCATTTGCTCTTATCGTTTACAGTTTCTTCCATTTCTATTACAATTTATTCAAAATACCCTAACACCAGAGGTCGAAAATATCCCTCTCCACTTTGAAAGTGTCCCAAAATAACCGTCACTATTTAAGAGAAAAAATAACCCACCAAACAGAAGAGGTTACGTATCTTTGTTTTTAACCGACTTCCAAAAAAGGAGGAGGTTATCAGTTCATCGGAATATACATGAACCAAAAATACAAGATCACGCGGGCGGGAGAGTAGCCCGTTGGAATCGCATTTAAATAAAAAAGTTTAACGATTTTGACATTAGCCGTTTGTTTACATTTCTTCGTTGTTTACAATTTGGTGGTGGCTTTTTACTGCAATTTTCTTCATTTTCGCCTGTGACAACGTGTGTACACATAAGATAAAGAATAATTTAACACAACGGCATTATTTATAAAAGAATTTGCGTAATAAAAATGATTATTCATGCGTTCAACAATTTCGCGGTTTTCTTCGTTCTCTTCGTTGTTTACTTCTTACAACAAAGATGGCGTCGAGATTTCGGCAGCTGGAAAATAACTTTTTTCATTCTTTCCTTCCCGCGTGATCTTGTGTCTTTCGTTCACGGGAATATATATGTATATATATTTTTTTTATGTATGTTACCGCATAACTCTGGACCACGTTAACCGATTTCAATAATTCTTTTTGCATCGGAAAAGTAGTGTCTCAGAGGTGGTCCCATGGTTTAGATCCGATCATTAGATCATGAAATATTTATATATATATATTTTTTTTAAGTCGTTTTTTTTTGTTAAAAATTACTTGTTTATATGAGAATTGACTTCGGTTTTTTTTTGCTAAAAATTATTTTTTATTTTTTTATTTTTACCTTTGCCTTTATCCCTTTCTCTATCAATAAAATAAAATAACTTATTTTCGGTGTATCATATTATGAATGTGCTAGCTCTCTTCTTTGTCATAAATATTCGCACATGTATGTGTACTAGGGTGGTCCAAAAACAGTCAAGTCGGAATTGTAATACTCTCACCCCCTAGGATTGTTCTATATCGAAAAAAGTATACCACTATTTTTTTATTTGGAAATCAAAAAATATTTAGAGGTCGCTCAAAGCGCTCAATGTTGTATTTTTATATGGGGAAAACGACTTTTCGTAGAAATGGTATAGAATTCTTGAAAATCAATATTTTTCGATCGGAAAACTTTGGTTCTCTTTGGGAAACTTTCAATAATAATACCCAATTGTTTATTTAACCATTTTTTAATACTAACGATTTTTTATTGGTCCACCCATTGCATTTTTCGGGGTTTCTGTGGGTTTTGGCGGAAGAAAAAAATCTTAAATAAGCTATTGGGCATTATTACTGGGAATCTCCTGCAGATAAATAGAATTTTCCGATATAAAAATATTGATTCTTAAGAATTCTATACCATTTCCACGAAAAGTTTTTTTTGAGCGACCTCTAAGTATTTTTTTACTTCAAAATAAAAAATAGGGGTATATTTTTTTCGGTATAGAACAATCCTTGGGGATGAGAGCATAAAAATTCCGACTTCACCTTTCCACATGCATTTTTGGACCACCGTAATGGTTAAATATATGTCGTGTAAAGAAATACCTAACGCTTTGCTTCCACTTAGTACGCCCACTTATATTTTTCAGTCTTACAATAACCCACAAATTAAGACCACTTATATTTTTCAGTCTTACAATAACCCACAAATTAAGACACTTAAAAATAAAAGTTCCTGCCAAAGTGTCTTTGCCTAAGGGGAATTTCAGCAGTTGATAAATAACCCACAACGGAAAACACAAAAAGATCGCGCAGAGTGATATGCCACGGTGAGAAACACTCTTTGCTTGAGAGATGAGTTTTTGTGCCAGTGGTAAACAACACCATACAAGACATTTGGTGACGCTTATTTTCGATCTCTGCCTAACACACTAACCAAAAACACATCTACAGCCTGCCAGTAAAAACGGTAAGTAGAAGAGAGTTACGTTACTTATGGAACTGTACGATGTATTTACCTTTCTGCAAAAGCTGGAGCGAATTTTTTCATATAATTTGTTGAAAAAACCTAACTATCTTACCGCCCTATTCCCACATCACTGACAAAATTCATTATATGACTATTGTCACAATTACTGCGCCTAAAACACAATATAAACATTGTTTCGCCCTTGTCACTTACTCAGTAGGTCATAACAATAAAACTGACAATTGTCATACGACAGCTTAAAATAAATTTGCAGCATAGTATTAGGCGCAGTAGTAAAGGCAATAGTCAGCCGCTGAGTTTTGTCAGTGGTATGGGAATAAGGCGGTTAGTCTTCCTTGCCCATATGATTAGCATGTGCTAATAGATTGAGTTTTTCGCATTTTCTGACGAACGTGTAATTTTGAGTTGTCAGCTTTGAAGATCGTGTGCATGTGTGTGTGTATTGATAAGTTTAACGATAAACAAATATGTTGATCCATTTATAGATGGATCATTTGTTGATTTGATGTTAACTCGAACTATCAATAAATTGCACGATAAAGAAATAATCGATACATTTATCGATAGACCAAATTAATATGATCAAATGTGTTCAACATGTGTTCCCTTAATTAAGTCAATAAATAATTCGATAAAAATACTGATTATGGTATCGGTAAATGCAAGAAATGAAGTGGCATTTTGAATATTTATTATTTAAAAATTACATACATATGTGTATCCGTTTAAAAATAGAGTATGTTCGAGCAGCGTAACATTTATCGCAATATCGCAACTTTATTGCTTTCTTGATGCTCGATTGTTGATGCTCAACTGAAAATCTACTGAAATTGTGCAGAAATCACGCAGTAAAAATGTTTATGTTGCATTTGATTTGCTGGTGATGAGCGACGGATTGTCAAACTTTCGTTCCTCGAACGTGTAATGTAGATAGAGTCGCCCGAACCTTTGCATATAACGGGAAGCTCTTTCATTAGAAGAATGTAAATGTACCGCATTTATTACAGCTCGAATCCACCCATAATTTTCAGTTTAGAACTCCATCTACAAATTATTACACATTGAAAGTCTCGTTGATGATAAGTAAATTTAAAATGTAATTTATTCTTACTTATTAGAAGTCCAAACTTTCTATATTTGTATGTATGTACATATGTATGTATGTGCTATAGTTAACATTTTGCTTGTGAACTTTCATGAAAGTAACACACTGTGTGCTTTCATTTAAACCAATTCAGAAAGCCAGTTAACTAGTGTTTCGAGTTAGTGATAGAAAAAATTGCATCCTCTTGAACAATGCACGCTACCTATGTACCTCTGTACATATATATAGCGCCATGTCACTAAAATACATACTCGTAGAGTAGTTGACACGCCCACAAAAAATAGTGCTTGGAGATTGTCGCCACGCATTTGCCACAGTCATACATTCACATATGCATGTACATTAGGGTGGTCCAAAAAAAAGGGTAAAGTCAGAATTTTAACGCACTCATCCCTAGTATTGTGCTATACCGAAAAATATCATACCCGTTTTTATTTTACTTTGAAGTCAAAAAATACTACAGGTTTATAGCAAAAATGTTCTATGGGTGCCAATGTGCGTCATTTGTGTTAAAGCCTGTTCTTTTACAAAAAAAAAATCAAGCTACGAATGAATAAAATCGATGAATAAATAAAGAAGTGTGTGGTCAAATGAAAATGCACAAAAAATTTTGTATGAAAAATGAGCTGGAAATAATGCTACTCATACGCCATGTACACCTGAGTAACACTCTTTTCTGCTCATATTTCATACAAAAAATCCTGGCGCATTTTCATCTGACTACTCATTCTTTTTTTTATTTTGTAAAACATCAAAATATGAGTATCAAACGGAAGGTATTTTAAATATCCCTAATTCAAAAATATTTTTAATAGGGTTTCCACCTATTTTTAATCGCATATTTATTTAATTGTTTGTTTAGAAAAAAAGGTTATTAAGCAATGCTTTCCCTATATGCAAAATGTTATCCCTTAGGATAATAGTGTAAGGTTGCCACTTATTTTCGATTCTACACAATTTATCTAAAACAACGCAATATGGATATCAAATGAAAAGTATTGTTGAGAACTTTGGTCAGAAAATATTTTCCATCAGGATTGCCACCCGCGATTGTCGGCCGCTGTGGTGTACTGGTAAGCAGTGCGCGCTTCCACTCCATAATGCCTGGGTTCAAACCCTGGTCAAAGCAACATCGCAAAAATATAGAAAAAGGTTTTTTCTTAACAGCGGTCGTCCCTCGGCAGGCAATGGCAAACCTCCGAGTGTATTTCTGCCATGAAAAACAGCTTCTCATAAAAATACAATCGCCGTTCGGAGTTGGCGTAAAACTGTAGGCCCCTCCGCTTTGTGTGACAACATCAAGGCGCACGCCACAAATCGGAGGAGAAGCTCGGCCAAACACTAACATATGTGTAAGCGCCAATCTATTATTATTATTATTGCCACCCTTCTATGTAATAAAAATTTGTATTTTGCAAATTTCAATCAGAATTTTTTTTTGTTTATACACAGTACATATACGTTCAAGATATGTACCATTCATTCCAGCGTATTTCGGAATAGGGTTGCCACCTAAATTTTGGAGTAAGAAATTTACTTAATAGATATCGAAATCTAATTTTTTTTTAAATATTTTTTTTAAAGCTATCCACATCTTGAAAACTTTAAAAAGTATATGCACTCCGGGCAAAGCCCGACCAACCTGGAACTTTTATATGAAAAAAGCACCAATTTTTCTTAGAAATGGTATAGGATTCTTGATAATCAATATTTTTCGACCAAAAAACACTGTTTATCTTCAGAAATTATTCGTTTTAAAATTTTTTTAATACTAACAATTTTTTATAGGTCCCCCCATTGAAGTTTTTGGGGTTTTTAGGGGTCCTAAAGAAAATAGCTAATATTAAATAATGGTTAAATAAATAATTGGGTATTCTTATTCAAAGTCTCTTGAAGAGAAATAAAGTTTTCCGATTGAAAAATATTGATTTTCAATAATTCTATGCCATTTCTACGAAAAGTGGGTTTTTGTGGGGTATAGAACAATCTTAGGGAGTCAAAGCATTAATATTCCCACTTTACTTTTTCACATGCATTTTTGGACCACCCTAATGCACGTACATACAAACATTCACAAGCACACGCACGCACATGCCATCGCTTGCAGGCAATCACAGCTGCTGCTACTGCTGCTGAAGCTGCTCCCACTCCTGTCGGAAGTGAAAATGTGTTAAACAATTCCCGATGTCCCATACCGCAGGAAGTTGCCAGAGGAAGTTTGTTTGCTGTTTGGTGCTGTTGCAGTTGTGACTGTCGTCATTGCTGCAACTACTACACGTACAACAACAAATGGCAGCTATTGTCGCTCGTGTTGTCAGCTCATAAACTTTAGTAGTAGCAGTTGTTGTTGTTGTTGGCGTAGCTCTTGTTTCTTCTGTTATTGCGTAAATTGAGTGCAATTAAATTGCAGCCGTTAATGCCGTTTATATCGCCGAGCTGATCGGCGAAGGTGGCTTAGGGAGGAAGTGTGTATAAAAGCAGGGAGCGAACGGCGCGGTGATTTTGTGTGAAATTCCATTGTGCGGTCGGTTACTTAACTAGTACTACAACTGCAACTGGCTAGCCAAACACTCAAAGTACCCGTACTATGTGATATTTTTTTGCCCCTCCGCCAGTCGCAGTGCCAGAATCCAACCAGCCACCTAATACCTACCACTTCCTCGAACTCGTTGCCATAAGGTATTGCTTGCTGTTGCTTGAGGTTTTTTTTTTTTTGTTTACGCAAGAGGTATGGTCATATGGTCATGTGCGGTTTTTGGTTTTGCTTGCTGAGCACTTTCAAGCGACCACACACGCGTCGCTTTCTCCTTGAGTGCCTTCGTGATTTCATAGCAGCTACCGCCATTGGTGCAACACTTGCATATACATATACATATACATATGTATGTATGTATGCATGCATGTAAATGTGCGTGTCTGTCTGTGAATGCATCGTTGTCGTCGATGCGATTCCTTTTCTCATTTTACACTTTTGTGCCTTACAGCTGCGCCAATATGCATTCGGCAAGTGTTTTGCTTTTCGCTGGCCATGCGTACATATGTAGCTGCCTCGCCGCACTATGCCATGCACTATTGCATGCACTGCTACTACTTCACTTCATTTTACTTACATTTTTTCGCTCTATATACTTTGGTGATTGTCGCATGCTCCATTTGGCAGAGGACAATTAAATGGCTAGTTGTAGTCTGGTTCACTGGCTATTCGGCTGTACTATCTACACTTTGTGGCAAGTGCAAATATGCACTTACAATCAAATACATATACATACAACCATTTATACATACATACATATGCACATACACATACTGTCACTTTTGTTGCACACCGTCATCTGTGCGGTTTTGTGGTGTCGCTATATTAACCGGTAATTTAATTGTAACGTTAATGAGGTTATGTTTGTTGGCACTATTGTCCTTGCGCCATTAATTCTACTAGGTGTTTGTGTGTGCTTGGTTTAGCTGGCTTTATTTAATTGGACTTTATCAGTAAATTAGCAGTTAATGCGCGACAGGTTTGTTATGTGAAGCTCTAATTTCGAAGTTTTGCTAAATTTAATTGAATTGTTGGTAGACATCAGAAAGCGAGTGATTATTGTTGTTAAATCAATCCCACAATTAGTTGGGCTTTGGCTTTGTGTGGGATTTATTAATTGATTTCTAATAACCAGAGATCGGAATTAACCCTCTCCACTTGTTTTGTATGGTGTTTAAATACCACTCACACAAACACACACACACACGAGCAAGGTAAATTTAAATATTTTACTTATATAAGGGCAAAGGTGAAGGGTAATATGTAAATGAAGAAAATGGTTAACATAATGGTTAATACAAGGATAAATATTAAGAAAAAGAAGAGGATACAAGTAAAAAAGATGGTATAAATAGATAGAGACACAGCGACTCAACCTGGAAACTATTTCGGGATTTTCGGTATTCTCGGGACTTATCGATATAATCATCGATATTTTAAAGGATTTTGTTATCGATTTTGTTATAGATATATAGATAATTTTATCGTTTTTGTTATCGATTTGGGTATCGATATTTTTATCGATTTTGTTATCGGTTTTATTATCGATAGTTTTGTCGATTTTGTTATCGATTTTGGGTATCGATTTTCTATCGATATTTTTATTTACGAAGATTCCGAAAATCTTGAAGAAGTCTCGAAAATTCCCAATTAGTCCCGGAATCTCGAAAATCTCAGAGTAGTCTCGAATATCCCGAAATAGTCCAAAAATTCTGAAATAGTCCAAAAGTCCCGAAGTAGTCCCGAAGATTCCGAAAATCCCAAAGACGCCTTGAAAATCCCGGAGATTTTCATAGAACAGGAAGTTGGAAGATACTTGAATATCTTAATTGCGTTGCATAACAAAAGTATTATTTAGTTGAAAAATTACAAACCAAATTGATTCGCGCTACAAATCAAACCAAAAAATTGTATTTCTTATTTGGTTGACAAATCAAATCACAAATAAATTTTATCTGTTCTGTTCTGTTTGTTATTTTTTCTCTTAAATAGTGACGGTAGAACTAGTTTAGCCTGACCAAAGCTACTCTGTCCTTAAATCGGTTTCGGTCATTAATATACATACATATACATATGTAGATCAGTAAAAGAGGTGTGCACTGCGACCTAACGGCTTTATTGTGCCCCCTACTCTTCACAACACATCATTTATATAATCTCATTAGGAAATGACCATTCCTTCAAATAAACACAGATGGTCACCTGCACTAGCAGTTTTTTTTATCGGAATTAACTCAAAGTACAGTACAAAATAACTCGTGTACTGTTTTCTTGAGTTGCGGTTAACTGAGAGGAGCTGATGTAAGATTAGTTGTGGTGTTTAGTTGATTTGAGGTGAGCTATAGTTAAGGTGAAATTTCTTGAAAAACATAACATAACAACGCATAACATAGCATAACATAACAAAATATAACATAGCATAGCATAACATAACATAACATAGAATAACAGTATAACATAACATAGCATAACATATAACATAACATATCTCATGCTTAAGTTTTATCTGTTTCTTTGTCACTATCGCCTCTAAGTCCCCAAAAAATGCAATTAGTATTAAAAACTGGTTAAATAACACTTAGTGTTATTATTTGAAGTCTCCTGAAGAGAAACAGAGTTTTCCGCTCGGAAAATATGGATTTCCAAGAATTCTATACCATTTCCATGAAAAATTGATTCTTTCTCGTATAAAATACATGGAAAACTTTGAGCGATTTAACCGACAGTGGTATATTTTTTTTGGATATGGAACCACCACTAGGGTCACATTGATCCCTAACTTCTTTCTCTCGTTTTCTTACACTCAAGGATTAGGTGCAGTGGTATCTCCTTATAAATATGTCCTTTGAGCCTGCAGTGTATCGCGGGGATGTCTTGGCTGTGAATGGTTCAGGCACTGCGGAAGTTGTTTTGCGAAATATCATCAAAGCTGCCAAAGACATCTTACATAATATCTATGACATATGCATTTCGCAATTAAAGTTTTATTTATTCGGTAATAGCGAAAGTTCCAGTTTACTTATTTCCAATAATTTATGAAATAATTTCACAATCCAATTTGATGCAAAATTTCATATTAGTGTCATGAGCATGTACCCACTTACATATTTTTACATACATGCATAGATAGATTCTAGAATATTTGGCGCTTGCATTTCAGTGAGCTTTTCAAACTTTTTTTTACGGATTATCAATATCTGCTATGACATGTTATAATCAAC
>NW_023458565.1:11229249-11242969 GCF_013731165.1 Rhagoletis pomonella
ATCGCTTAGGCGGTTACAGCGCCAAATAAGAAGAAGAAGAAGAAGATTTTGATGTCGTGACGGGGGCAGCGCTCATATGTATGCTGCAAGCGCTCATAGAAGAGATCCTTGAACATTTCGTCCTTTTATTTCGTCGGGGCATGGCCACAGATGAGCGATATATTGAAGAATCTCAATTTGAAGCGGATGTGGTTAAACGCTGGTCCACCGGGGTGAACGACAGTACTCGGCAATGGAGTAAGTGGCAGCTGTAGTAGACGTCGCATGGCCCCATGTATTTTTTTCCTTGCTCCTTACCTTTGCTCATAACCTTTGTTCTTTTCAGAACGTTTTATTACTTCTCACATGTGAAAAATTTTACATTTTTACGATACTTATATAGCTCAATCAAGGTAAATCGGCGTTATTAGTTTTTTAGGGTTATGTTAACCTTAGCGGGCTGTACTTGGTGGTCACAGAGCTCAGTAGAGAAGATTTATCAATAATTTTATACCTACATGTCTTTTAATGATTTCGATCCCCTGACGAATCCAAACTCTGCCTAAGCTGTTCAGGCCCACGAATAATGCTTCCCCAAGGGCTAAAAGCGCTTTCTTCGTAGAGGGAGCCATTGGTACAGGAATTATTTAATTTTATCTCTTCTTTCTCTTTAGAACTTCCACCGAAATTGTTCTGCGCGACTCTTAGCTTGACAGGCATGTGAGCTTTAGGCCTAAGTCTATGCTATTAATCTTTTAAAAAGTTTTATGTTCCACTCACTGAGCGTTGGCCAGAGAGCTTGCGAAGTTTTCAGGAGTCGAATGTGATCCACATACTGTTAGTAGCTATTCTGGACATCTCATCGCTGAGAGTAGAAGTCAAAGAGTTCACTTGGGGAGCTGATTTTCTTGCGATATAACGTGCTGGATGGATTCTACATCTTCCTCATCTCCATAGGATTATGCGAGGATCCTAATATGTCAGCCATGTAAGCATTATTTTAGTGTCAAGTTAGTATTTATTTAAGAAACCGAATGGCCGGGTTTGGCAGACTTAAAGAAACACCATGTCAGTTCTGTATATTTATGAGGGCAGAAGCCAGATCCTGCTCGATTGTTCATTGTGGAGCCGTCTGCTAATTGATATCAATGCAACAGAAATTTGTGACAGAGAATGCCTTAGCAGCGCTACGTTTTGTGCATTATGTTCGATAATCAGACCATCTTGCTAGCAATGAAGTCCCATTTAATAAAAATTTAATATACTTAATAACTGTCATATGATTGATTCGGTCCCTGACCATCCTTGTAGCCAATAATACAGTAAAACTGCGCTTGGTATCGTCGCATGAGGGTCATGGTGACTTGTGGGGCACATAGCAAAACATAGAGGTAATACAATATTCCAAATTATGAAAGAGGATCTCCGAATTCTGACTGGACATTTCACGGTCAGGGTCTGCTGCTTCTGACATCCAGAACACATCTGTGAATGTGTTACTCTCGTTGGAGCAGAATAAAAAGCGCATGGAACTGCTTGGCTACATTAAAATCATTTATATATACACACATATGTATGTATTAGATGACCACAGCTCCCTTTTCTTTCCTATTGAAAAGAAAAGTTTTTAAATTTGGCTTGAAATTACATATATTTGAAAACTACAGGACACATATCGCAAAGTACATAAATACATACATATGTATATACATACGCCACTATGTACATTCGCATTGCATTCCTGTATTCATCTGGATTATAGATAGTGCAATATACTCAGTGATAAGGACACTACATATGATACTCCAAAGAGGTATTCACTCAACTTAACTCAGCTCACATGCAACAGTACTACATATCAGAAAAGTTCAAGTTAAAGAAGTAACCAGAAAGGACACTTACAAATTTTCAAGAGTGCGTGCAGTTCAAAAAGCATATATATGCAAGAAACATCCCCGCAGGACTCTGGTACTGAATTAGAATTATCTACATACATATTTAAATAAAAAAGCCAATCCGTTCCACATCACCATCCTCCAGGCAAGTTCAGCAGTAAACAATAGATGTGAGTTTCCACCGGACTTTGGCCTGTAAGAGCCCCTACCAAAACAGAGAGCTGTGGCTTTGCAAGCATACGGAGCTGGTTTGGCTATTCCAGATGCACTTTGGGTCAGAAGGATTTTGCAATTGTACATTCTCTAACTTTCGCTGGATTACGCGAAAGCCACCAGTCCAACAGCAAGCCACAGTTGGTCAGCGAGACTCCCATCTCTTCTTATTAGTCTAATTAGAAGATATTTATACGTAATCAAGGAGGAAGATCAGACACCTTCTGTACAATTTTGAACACAGAATAAGTGAGCTCAAGGTTGGCTTGGCTATCAGAGTAGATGCTTACGTTCCTTATTGACGTCACATTCTTGGTAAGTATGATTACTGTTTCCGTAATGGCAGCTAATTCTGTTTGAAACGCGCTACGAAAGTTTGAAAGCCTAAACTTGACGTAGATGGACTGTTCATGGCAGAAGATCTTCCACCAACCTCTCCATTAAACTACGAAGATAAAGAAAAAAAATTTCTTTCGGCGAGAGTTCCCATCTCTTACGTATAGCTTTCCAGCAGCAATAAAGGACAACTGATGCCTTTAATACTCTTTAATTTAAGTTAGGTTTCAACGAAAGCTCCCTATCTAGGATCGGACCCAAGTGCGTGGAGCTGTCGAAAAGCTGCAAGCAAATATTCCTAGTTTATAAGACCAGTTCGCCATTAGATGAATTGAAGACGAGACCGCTTTAAGTCGCCCGTTCAATCACCAGGTTTTGATAATCTTGCGTCAGATCATAGAGCGTGCGCAGGATTCTATGCCTAACCACAATGCCTCGTCATCTGCATTGGCAATCATGAATTCAGTTTGTTCCCAAGAAAAGTCGGGTTTACGTTACCGGAATGACCCTAGTTTATGTATATATGGTCAAGGACTGTTACTTCAATAGAAATCCACAAAATTCTTTGGTAGTTTCTATAGAGGATGAACTTGCGAGAGGATAGATACGAACAAGCATATTTTTTGTGGCAAAGAACGCCACATGCAAGCTGCTTTTAAGAGAATTTATCTATACTCAACTAAACTACGAGCTCTTGAATTTCTAAGCAAACTTGGCCTAAGTGGGACCGAAAAAGTTCCCGAAGCTTATATTATCGTAAAAAGGTGGATATATCTGAAGCCATTGGTGCTCTGACAGGTGAGTGCCTTATAGGTAAACACGCAGAGTGACTCGGAGTGCCTTACAATAAATGCAGCAGGAGCTGCAAAAACTATGATTAAGAGGAGAAAGTTTTTTATATTTTTTGTAACTGTTCAGCATTATAGAGGATCAGATTGCGCTTTCTGGGGTCTCCTTTCTCTAGCGACCTTGACAAATTGGGAGATTTAAATTCTATTAAAGGATCAAAAATGGTTCAGCAAGAGGGAGTGAACCGCTTAGCTGTGGTATCACAACGGGCCTCCAACTCGCCTGTGTGTGTCCTTGCGTAGCAGTGGCAGCCACACCTACCTACCTACCTACCTCATCTGGTGATTTACCTATGGCCCCTGACAGGACGTTGTCAAAATCCTCTTCGTTGACGAGGAATATCTCTACTGCTAAGTCTTAATTAGTGAATGCTTTCTCTATTCACTTTACAATTGTTAAAGGCAGGTCTACGCAGACTGTCCTTTAATTTCATATCATTTCTCATATGCAGGTAAATCAGCCTCCCCAGCGTCTGTAGCGTATTCGTAGAGAGACTCATTGGACTGGAGTCCTTAGGTAAAATATTAGACTTCTTTTGAATTTGTTGTCTGCTCCCGGGTACATGAAGGATTCTAAAGACATTATAATAATTTTCGTTCCGCCAGAGTTTATCCGCAGCCTAGAAAGGCGTTGCCCAGATAGAGACTTCTCTTGACAATGCTCATATTCGTGTTTCTTCTTCATCTCTCAGGTAGCGCAAGGAAGCATCTGAATTTGGAGGAGTTATGATACCCTTCTATGCTTTTGCCTTTTTAATTCCTGGCTTGTCTTATTCCCAGTTCTCAGTCAGAAGTCATTCTGCTACCCTGTATCCATTAAAGAGTCGTCTACTTTACGCCAAAAGTTCAGAAAGTTCTGCTGCCCACCAGAGGATTTTTGGTCTTACAACGCTGCGCACTTTTTTCTTAACGGTTGGCATTTTTTTCCTGCAAGGCGAATACGTAAAAAAAAATCTCTTGTCCAAGTAAGGGACAACAACCGGTCATTGTTGGGTGAACCACACGAGGACCATAAAAATTCTCTAAAGAAGTGTCGTCTATACATATACATACATACATACTTACTTTTTCGACTACCGCTAGTTGCCGTTGCACTGACAATAAAATTGAGAAAAACATTCCTATCTGCTAGCACTATGTATATACAAAGATATATCCTTATTCGAGTGTTGACTTTGTTGGCAGCATGTGCACTTCCAGGCAAGAAACCACAAATAATATAAACTATAAGAAAGTATATGTACACCAATGCAAATATACGAGTACCATTCAGCTGCTTGTGCAAATATTAATTTTTTTTTTATTAAATTCTACTAAAATTTAAAACTTCATGTATTACTTACATCCCTGCTTGCCACTCCGGAAATGTTTGTTATTATATCATTAATTTGTGTGAGTATACTACACATACATACATATGCACTTATACGCACACATATATCTACAAACATATAAAGACAACATAATCTTAAGTCTTAAATAGTGTAATAAACTATGGAACTAAAATGTCGCTTAGCGTTTGCTGTTCCACATAGAGTGCTGCTGTTGAGCCAAATCAACTAGTTGAGCTCGGCATCCTCACATTTTCGGGACATTTTGGCAATATGCACTTAGTATATGTATATTGATATTAAGTAGATTCATACACACACATGTCCATACATATGTACATATGTGCGTATATAAGTATGTAAGTTTGTTTGTAAATATGTACGTCTTTCAATTTGCTTCGAAACGCAAATGTCTTAGCTGCTGCACGCTGAGAAATGGAGCAACTGTTTTCACGCAACAGCGCAACTCAATACTTTCTCATACGTTTCCAGGAACTATGTAGTATATGTTTTTATGATTATACATACATATATGTACTATGTATATACGTATGTATTTGTTTGTATGTATATTAGAGTGCCTCACAAAATCGTTTCATTTTCCGCGTCATACAATATTAATATTTCAAGTTTGCTTTGTTGGTGAAAAATGCAAAATTGTACTTTGAAAATGTAACTCATACGCCATGTACGTATATGGTCGCGTATATCCATGTACGATATGGCGTACGAGTAGGATTATTTCCTGCTTCTATTTCATAAAAAAATTTCATTTGACAATTCAAAACTTGTTTATTTATCCATCGATTCTCCTCTGAATTGAGCCAAAATATTTTATCAACTTCATTGAAGAAACAGCAACTCTGTTTCAGTGAGGCGTCCTAATGTACGTTAATACAAACATACATACACAATGCATACGTATAGCATTAGCTCGCTGATTTCTTCATTGCAATTCCTTTAGCATTTTATTTTTCCTTTTCTATTTTTCCTACTCATCGCTTCTAAATGCCTTCATTTTCCGATTTTTCGACATTTTTTTGTGTGCATTTTATTGCTGTGACAAGCTGTGCTTCCTTACCCTTTGCTCCGCATGCGTTTTATTAAGAGTTCTTAGTTGTTGTTTAAAAACTTTTTCAGATATTTGATGAAACCGTAAATTAAAGGATTTAATTTGGCGTTGGCCGCGAATTGGAATACATATGTATTTACATCAATGTGATATTTACTTAACATTTATTATAAAATATTTAGATATGAAAATATACATATTTATAAATTTATGTATGTAAATATACAAAAATGAATTGCTGTTCGTTTGACCCTTTTAAATATATTTTTTTTTGGTCGCTTCAGTAAAAAAATAGAGATTTGTTTGAAAAATGTTGTGTAATTATGTAAGTTGATAAGATAAATGAGACATTTATATTTGGTAAAAGAAAAGTATTTGAGATATACATATATGATTTTAAAGTATTTTTCATTAGTGGCCACCTATGTAAAAAGGCAGAAATAAAAATATTAAAATTTATCAAAATATTAAAATATGGATACCAAACGTGTCTTAGAAAGCTTTATTAGGAAAGTTTTTTGAAAGTATGAAAATTGATCGTTTGTGATGAATGCACAATGACCCAAAAAAGGTCACCGCAGATTTTGGAAAGAACTTTGAAAAACCTATTTGGCAACCAAAACATTTTTGGTGAAGCCATGACTCTGTAGTCCGGTGATTTTCGTTAACTGCAGTTGACGGACTAAATGCGTGCTTAAAATCATTAAATTTCTGCCGGAACTATTCCACTGAATTTTTTAATTCTCGGGGCAATAGCTTTGTTACCAACTTACAATGTTGTAAACAAAGTAGCCGGTTATGAAATTAAGCAAAATGCGAAAGGAGTTCCCCGAAAATTTCATTATCGGTATCGAATAAATAGGCGAACATAAATTGAGTACCGTGAGGTGAGGTTGTTCGAAGTGCTGAAGAAAATAAAAGATTAACCCTTTGAGGAGCTTAAGCCCATAAGTAAAAAATGTTTGCTTTAATTTTAGGTCGAAATTGTTTATAATTTTTTAATATTTTTTAAATTAATAATAAATTTCTAATTTTTTCCCTAAAATTGTTACATAATAAATTTAAGATCTTGAAAATAAATTAACTAATTTTTTTATTTTTTAAAAATTTTAATCAATATATTTTTACATTTAAATGGTTACACAATAAATTTGGGAAGTCAGTGAGTAATAAACTATTTTAATTTTTGAAATAATTTTTTCCCCAAAGTTTGTAGTAAAATTAAATTAATTGCACTGTACAGCACTTGGCTAGGTATTGGAAAAAACATTAATTTCTCCGTTTTTCGAAGTTGGCCTCAGAAATCGAGATATGGACCTACGAAGTTCGAAATAGGACCCTTGGTAAAAAATTATTTTAAATTATTATATGTAAATAACTAAAAAATTAAAAATATAGACGTGGTGTGGCTTTTGCTTTTATTTTAACGGTACATACCTGGTTTTTGCAAAATTATATTACAGGTGCTATAAGGGGTGAAAAATCAGTTAAATTTTTTTTAAAATATAATTTTTTTTAATTCTTCGAAGATCTGACTTTTGACCCCTTATAGCACCTTTAATATAAGTTTGCTCAAAAAACTTTACATACGGTTTAAATAAGCGCAAAAGGCGGACTACGCAATTTTTTGTTGTTGTTTACGTACAATAATAAAAAAATAATTTTTTATCAAAGATCCTATTTCGAACTTCGAAGGCCCATATCTCGATTTCTGAGGCTAACTTCGAAAAACGGAGAAATTACTATTTTAAAATCTCTTAAAAAAATTGATTTGGCCCAATACCCATAAAAAAGTTTATTTTGCCTTACAGTGTTGAGTCACATTCGAAAATCATAGAAAAACCAAAAGATATACGTATGTACATATGTAAATGCGTGTCTATTTACGCATGGATGGAAAATTTGCGTAATTTTCCAGTTACAAGAGTGAAAGAAAAATAAATGGAAATTAAATTTAATGTAAAATAATTTTCAAAACGTACTTTCTACATGCATAAATATTTATTTAACTGCTCGCTTATTCAATTGACTGTTAGCTATGTTACATTGTACTAAAATGTTGCAAGGAAAAAAAAAAAAAAATTTTTAAATAACACGCACACTGATAACTGAAAGGCATCATAAAAATCGAATATCAAAAAATAAACACTTTTAGACATTTCATTTCAATTCACTGCATCCCGAAGATCCAAACTCAAACGTTGAAACTCAATAACACTGCTGAATTGCTAGAAACTGGCAAGCAACTCGCTGTTCAAATGCAGCAGCAATAGCTATTTTTGACTGAGCGCTTCAATAAACACGCCATGTGGGTGTGTGCGTGCACTCGAAATGTTCTCGCAATTGACGTTGATGGAACATAAAGATTTTATGTAGGGCGAAATATGTGGAAATGGGACGAACGAACAAACTTTCAAATAGCGAGTGAGAAATACGCTTATTTCCACATTTTTCCGCCTTTTCAATGCCGTTTTATTTGTAACAAAATTAAATAAACGGAAATGTGGCATGCGACGTTAGAGCTACTCGCCGAGTCTTGCGTGAAAAAAATTAATAAAAAATAAAATAAAATTTAATAAAAATAAAAAGCACAGAGGCGCTGAGTGTGCCAAAGTCATTCTAACCGCACATCCACAATATTGACATACATATCTACGTATGTGTGTATGTAGGTGCATGTTTGTATGTGTGGCCATAAAAAGTTGGTCCGGCAGCGAAAAGTACAATATTGACCATTAAGATTGCTATATTGAAATACTCATTATGTACATACATACATATGTATGTTGTTGTGGTTGTTTAGAAAGTGAAAGTTATGACAATTGACATATCGTTAAGAAAAGATGTTTGCACTCGGTTTAATACTTCACATTTCTTTGAATAATTTTAGCGCTGTAAAAAATATCTCAGAAAGGAATTTTTTTAAACAAAAGTGAAACTTATTTATAATTCGGAAATTTTTCCTTTTTCTTTCAATAAATATCAGCTCTAATTTGCTATTTGAACGCCGACAATGTTATGGATTTCAAACCCTATTAAAATTGCTGCTTCTACGGCGATTACATTACACCGTAGCATGAGCTGCGTATCACCCCACTCGTTAGGACTTGGAACTGATTGCTCTCGGGGCATTAAAAAAAAAAATAAATAAAAAAAAGAATTTACATCCGGCATATAAAAGCTCATAAGAAAACCATTTTCAATATATAAAAGCTCGTAAGAAAACCATATATTCGGAGGCGAAGAGAAAACTTAACAACATCAAAACACAAATCACAAATTGGTGGTTAAGCTCGACCAAACACTTTACATAAATTGTGGATTTGTGGGTATGGATGTCCATGGCGTATGAGGAACTTTTCATAAAGCCTATACTGTCGCACAGTAGTGCCAACTGGAAAATTACTGTTCAAAACAGTTCAGAGCCTGCATTTTTCGATCGATTTGATTATGGTTTTCTAAATGAAAGCTAATTAAATTTTAGAGAGATTTGTCGAGTCCGATTTCTGAATTTGTATTTTTTTATTTAATTTTTTTTTATGCAAAGTGCAGTAAAAGTAGCAGTAAATAAAGTTACATTTAAAAAAAAAAGTTGAACATAATTGAAGGGGTTTCACCCTAAATACGAAAAATTGCAAAACTAAAAGTAAACTTATAAAAAAATGTTTACCAAAATGTTTTTTTTTTGAAAATTTTCAGAAAAATAGCAACGTGCGACAGTAAATTTTACACACAAAAAAAATGAATATATTCGCGAAGCTATGGGCAAATTATAGTAAAACTGCGTACTTGGTTTTTGGAATCTAAAAAATATGATTATTTAAAAAAATTATTTAAAAAAATCAGTGCAATGTAGAATAAAAATAAGAGTAGAAAATATAAGAAAAAATTCTGTAGAATTATAACAGAATACATTTTTTGGCGCATAAGGACGAATGGGTCTGCAATATTTATTTTTGAAAAAATTATTGTCTGAGGACTAATATAAACACGCCCACATCATCGAATTCCGTCCTGAAAACTTTATTAACTTAAAAAGATACAATTTATTAAAATCGCATTTTCAATACCTTTCCTTGTAAACCAAAAAACTTTATTGTTTTTAAATTCAACAGAATTTTCTCTTTCATTTGGTACCCATATTGCTATTCTCAATTGCACTGGAAACTCTTTTATTCCTCTTTATGTTCAAGGCTCATTTTATTTCGTAATAACCCCAAAAACAACGAATAATTATGTCGTTTACCGCTGAAGCTCATTAATTGAACAATAAGAAAAAAAATCAGTTTTTTGGTAAAATGATTTCATTTCATAAAACTACTCGATATTGTAATTAAAAAAAAATCTTAAAAGGGGCTTTCCTAAAATCACGTTTTTTTTTAGTTTTTTCTAAACAGCACTTGTGACACCAGACGGATTTCGGCAATAATCGTTGCTCCAAACTAATCTGTTTTCTTCCTCCTATTCACTTATTAGCAAAATCTTCAAATTCCTCACTTTCCAACTACAAAACCACAATCATTCACACTACAGTTTGTGTACATACCATACATACATACATACATATGTACCTGTTTACACGACCGCCAAACCTGAAGTGCACCTCGAGTGCAAGACAAATCTAAAGCCAACCGTTATCACTCAATTCAAGCTTATTTGTTAGCTCATTGTGGCATTTTTGATTTAAGTGCTGCACAAGCGGTATTGGTTACACTGTTGTGGTAAAAGCACTAGGATACATACCGCTACCATCATTGACACCAGTCAGGTAGCACCTGCGTGAAATGCACTCAGACGATAACGCATTTGCTTTTCCATTGAAGGGTTTTGAGGGTTTGCAGCTACAGTGAGTAGTTGGAGTTGTTTTCGTATGCTGATGTCTACACACAATGTGCAAATATTGCAATGTCGCTTCGAAAATCCTTGCTGTCCAATAGTGTTCCCCTGCACCAATTGTTACCATTGACTCTTACTTGTAGGCATGTATGTATGTATAATCAACGGTACATCTCAAGCGTGGTGTACGCACTCTTGTATAATTTACATAATGGGCGATTTCGGTTATGTATCTCTCTGTCGTCTTTAGTAGACTGGGCGACGCGAAATAAACTTTAGTCAATTACAAATCTTCGTATTGAGTTTAATTGAAAAAATAATTTGGTTCTTTTTAGAACCTGACAAAGGCCAAAAGTTTTATGACTTGAAAATCCTCTCCGAATATGCTAGCAAACTAAGAGGAGAGAGTAATTACAAGTATTGTTTTCAGGATCCAATTTTGAGACAGGTCTAAGCATCTGCCATAACAAGTTTTGCAGCAAATGAGAAGTCAATTATCTTAACAACATCTCACAAAATATTTATTTCCGATAACAGAACGGCATATGTGGAAAATACTATCTCAATAAATTGTAATTCCCACTGAATCAATCAAAGAATATTTAGGTTGGTAGAAATATCGATAAATCTTTCGATAACGTAGTCGACAAATACCAGTACTGCCAAAAAATTCGATAAGTAACATATCGACGATATAACTCCCCAACGAACACTGGAACAAAAATTTTCAAACGTTTGAGAAAATGGTGTTTCTCAATTTGCTTTTCAGCATTGTTTATCATTTGAAACTAAACATTTTCTCAAATGTTTCTCAAACATTGTTTATCAATTTAAGAACGGTTTGAGAAACATTTGAGAAAAAATTTGTTAGCATTCCGTTCCGTTTCATCTGTGTCAACATGGCACAGATGTCGAAGTCTACTACATCAGTCGCAAAATGGCTCTTCGACCACGTGGTCGCTGTTATTCGCAATTTGTCTAGTTTCAAAACAAACTATGCAACTAATTTTTTACATCAACCGTATTTTTCTTTGTTAAACTAACTGAATAAATACGCTATTAAGTAAACTGTTAAACTGCATAACTAAAAATTCCTCTCCTATAACAACTGTGTTTCTCTTACATGTATCGTTGGCACCACTATACAAATATTTCAATGAGAGTAACTGGATTTCATTTCGTTCCGCTCTACTCACGTTTGAGAAAAAGTTGAGAATTCAACATTTCTCAATTTGGAAATAAAGGAAAACTTCATATTAAAAATTTGCCTTTTAGTTTGAGAACGCTATCAACGGTTATTTGAGATGCATTTGAGAATCAACGTTTGAGATTTGAGAAAAGGACTGATTCTCAAATGCATCTCAAATTGAGATTTAACAAAAATGTTTATTGGGTAGACACAAATTTTTTGATGAAAACTTGTATGATATCGATAAATATTGATAAAATTTCGATATAGATTTAGTGAAAAATAATTACAGTATTTTCGATAACACTTATAAGGGTATCGATTAATACAATATTTTTTTTGCAAATTAATAAATCTGCAAAGATATCAGCGAGTGTTTGCATACGATATCGATATCGATAACGGTTTGATAAATATGCATGTTCATATTATCGATAACATTAATATACTAATAGGTATCCACAACTATGCCTATAAGGGTATATTTTTAAAAATATAAAACCTTATCGATTAATATAACGAAAATAAGCGTCGAGTATCTTATGCATAACAATTTCGGAAATGGTTCTATAAATAAATATGCTCATATTATCGATAAAATTTATAAATATATCGATAACTTTAGCGACTAAAATAATAACTCGATAAACAAATCGATATTGAAGTAAAAAATACTCGAATATCAGTAGCGAGTTAATAAATTCATCGACATGCTAACAACCGCCAACCGCAAGTGGAGTCCACTCCTTCTCTGCTTGATTTTTCCAAAGCACCCGTTTTGAATACATTCGCATGCCATGGTTAGGTTGAACTATCTACCTTTTCCATGCCGTATAATGTGCCAATCTTCTATGTCAAATTAGCATATTTTTAATTTAAGTATTAAAAAAAAAAAATCGTACCTACCACTGTGCGGAACCTTTAATATTGCAGCAATCTCTAGCTTTAAATTACTCCCAATACACTGTTTATGGCCAATGCTGCTGGCCAACAACCGCTTTCTACCGACTCACACGCCAATTTTACAGAGCGCACATCTCCCCAAAACGTGCTTGGTCGTTGTCACCTTTTTCGGCCACAAAGCCTTCGATGCTGCGTACCAAATGGTGAGCCAGAATTCTGGGAAATCGTAGTACTTACATGACTGTTTATACGCTTGTATGCAATGCTGTTGCGTAAATGCATAGAGCCGTGCGAACTAAGACTGGCTGCAACGCATTTCTGGTCACTACACTGGAACTTTTGCATTGAAATATTAATTAGCAATACAGTGGAACTTGTGCAGCAGACCAACTAACCAACCAGCCAACCAGCCAACCAGCCAGCCAGTCAACCAGTCAGCCAGGCAGACAGCCAAACAGGATGGCAATTGAGGTCACCATAGAGAAGACACGAAGGACACGACATGGCATGGCATGGCATATGCATGCTGGCACGAGTGGACACTTGTTGGCAAGCAACTGTGCGGCGAATAGTAGTTGGTTGGCAAATACCGAATGCCAACTGCAAATAGCCACAAAAGCTCCAATGGCTATTGTTGTCTTTGCTGCTGTTGCCGTAGCAGCCATAGCATCGCGTTGATTGACGTGCACAATGACTAGGCTGTAGGATATGACGAGGATTACGGCGAGTGTCACATTGTTTATTATATTCACAATAAGTAGACTGTGCTGTTTGCTTTTGCGCGGAATGTATTTCTGTTACTCATAATTTTTTTTGTTTATTTGTTCTTTTCATTTAGGGGGATTCACAAGGTGTGTTAAGCATCGTAATGTCTTCGGTGGGTTCGGTGGTTTAATTATATACTTTTTTGAAGTTTAAAAATATTTTGCTGTATTTATTTAACAGGGACTTCAAAGGCTATAATTTCTATTTAAAATAATTACTTTTTAATGATATCTTACCGAGTTTTTGTTTGTTAAAAAATTTCCGTTATTTTTAAGTTTTATCAATTAGTGAGCTGCTGGAATCGGCACTTTAACTTTAACTTTAACTTTAACTTTAACTTTAACTTTAACTTT
>NW_023458565.1:11243369-11251723 GCF_013731165.1 Rhagoletis pomonella
TTTTTAAAAGCCTTACAGCACTAAAACAAAAACAAATCGATTTAATAGTTTTCCAAATATCTCGGGAACGGGGCGAGTAAAAAAGTTATCGGCTTAATCTGAGATTATTTTATAATAATTACAGATTAACAAGCCACGAATTTTGTATGGCTTATCTCTTTTCTAATCACAGATTAGGGAGTTAAGCTCAAAGATAAAAAAAATGAAGATCTTAAAAATAAAGATAATCTACTTATCCTTAACCTAGTTCTTATATAAACAGAAATTTTCTGAATATCCCGACTTCAGCAGCAACTAGCGGATTCATTTTGTAGAATTATGGAGAATAAATTATATACATATAAACGAACTCTCCGAATATTTCGAGTCCAGCGTCACCTAGCAGATTCATTTTTGTAGAATTGGACATTTCTTCGTAATTCTCACTATATATTTGGAAGAGGGTTGCCAACTGTTTGAAAAGGCGACTTAAATTTAATTATACCCAAGTTCTGTAAAGTATTAAAATATGGGTGTCAGAAGGTTCGTCTCGGCGAGCAGAACGGTTATTACTATATTTTGAAGTTGCCACCTTTTTAAAAGTTGTATTTAATCAAATAATACACAAGTTATATGAAGTATTAAAGTATGGGTGTCAAACGGCTTGCCTCGGTAAGGAGAAGAGTCGTAGCTATATTTCTAAGAGGATTGCCACATGTTTCAAAAGTCAAATTTAATTAAATTATGACCACGTAATATGAAATACTACAAAATGGTTGTCAAACGGTTGGTATTGGCGTAAAAAGCTTTCAGCTGTATTTAGCAGAGGGTTTCCACCTCTTTAAAAAGTAGGATTTTATTAAATTATATATTTTTATTGATGTGGCAAAGCCCCGCATACGAAGTCTTCAGACATAGGTATGTATAAGTATAGGTACATATATAGCACTCATCCTTCAAAAGAGTAATATCGAATTTCCACTAGGCATTGAAATAACGAATTTAATGAGGTAATGACGCAGGTATTTTTTTAATTTAATGCATAGTGGAATTCCGGCATAATAATTCAAAATTTTGCATTATTGGTATTATTCGCTAAAACTCTTCACCTACCGTATATGTATTTACCTTCCAGCAAAAGCGAAAGAAAACATTCGTTGTAATTTAGCGATTAACATGTATTTGAAAATAGTTGTTTGTGTTTTATGACAAACAATGAATTTTGAGTCAATACTCCTTTGAAGAACGTATGGGGCACATATGTTCACATATAAATATTTATCCATTGTGAACATAATTAGGCGCTAAAACTCCAAGTAATTTGGAGAAGAGAAAATGCTTACTTTTTCTTTTTGAATTAATGACGGTATGTGGGGCGCATACGTTTCGTGTGCCACATTGCGGATATTGAATCGCAGCTCACATATGTGTATGTATATGTACCGATGTGTGTACTTTAGCATATTACATGCGTATATAAACAAACACAAAATTACATAAATCAAAAACGAAATGATAAATAGTATTAATTTATTTTTTGCTTACTCGAATATGTTAACCTAAAGAAAGACACATGTTTGGCAATTGTCGAGAACAATGGTGGCATAAATTCACAGCAAGAAAAACGCCAGCGGCCGCAATATAACGCAAAAGCTTAACATCTAATGACATTCAACTCAATTCGTCGACGCTCACCTCGATTTACAAGCCGCTGAAAGTATCATCATCAACGCTGTCGCCAACTCCTGTCAAAGCCACAATGACAGAGTGCCACAGGGACGGTCGTGGTGGCAGGCGAAAGGAATTTATGCATCGTTGTAAGGTTGTTTGTCGAGGATTGTGGCAATTTTTCAAGACAATGGCATGTCACATAAAATTGAAGAAGCAAAAAAAAATTGCGCTTACATACATATCTTACAAGAGCACTAAGCCACATGTGTGTGTGAATACGTATGCGAGTTAGGGTGGTCCAAAAATGCATGTGAAAAAGTAAGGTCGGAATTTTTATGCTCTCACCCGCTAGGATTGTTCTATAACGAAAAAATATACCCCTATTTTTTTTTGATTTTGAAATCAAAAAATATTTAGAGGTCGCCCAAAGCGCCCAAAGGGCAACTTTTCATAGAAATGGTACAGAATCCTTGAAAATTTAAATTTTTCTACCTAATAGTAATTCCTAATGGTTTATTTAATAATTTTTTCATCGCAACTATAATTTATAGGTCCGCCAAAAATCCACAAAAACGCCGAAAAATGCAATGGGGGAACCAATAAAAAATCGTTAGTATTAAAAAATGGCTACATAAATAATTGGGTATTATTATTGAAAGTCTCCTGAAGAGAACCAGAGTTTTCTGATCGAAAAATATTGATTTTTAAGAATTCTAAAAGTTGTTTTTTTCATATAAAAATACATGGAAAACTTTGAGCGCTTTGAGCGACCTCTAAATATTTTTGGATTTCAAAATAAAAAATTGGGATATATTTTCTTTCGATATAGAACAATCCTAGGGGGTGAGAGCACTACAATTCCGACTTTACTGTTTTCGGACCACCCTAATGTACATATGCATGCTTTTTTTTTCTAACGCTGCTGAAGACGGAAATTTGTAACGCTCTTCAAATGAAATTACTGCAATGTGACAGTATAGAAAGGATTACATTACATTTGCTGTGATATGTTTTGGCCTGAACGAAGCTTCTTCGGAGCTTTACCATATCATTGCGCTGATAAGTTCACTAGCAAGATGACAGCTACTCTATTCAGCAAAGTACTTTTACAAGCATAATAAAATCACTGCTCTGGGCTGGGTGGCAGACCATTCGCTACTTCGAACATTTGCCAGTTGAGTGTTGTCAGAGTGTTGCCATTCATCTTAGATTACCTTCAACTCAGCTATGCGTTTTCTTAACATTTCGCCTTATTCTTTTCTTTACCTATGTCGTCGGCCCTTTTGCTTCATTGGTTATCTATCCCATGTAATGCTGTTGTTGTTTTATGTATGTGGTTTCAGTGTGATATTCTTAGTGTTGGTGTTCTTGTTGACCGCATTCACCACACACTTTAAATATCCAATTACTCGCAACGGTCGAAACCTTTAGTGAAATCCGACCGAGATTTATCCTTCTACTAGTGCGTCTCATTTTAGCTGGCTAATGCTGAAAAGGCGTCAAAGGCAGCTATGCGATTTTTGGTTCAATCAGACAGCATTGGTTGTCTCGTTTGGTATTTTTTTTTTTACGCATATGTATGTATTAATTTTTATATGTGTACACCAGAATATTTACACTTCATTATTACCATTACGAGAGTTCTTTAAGGGCAGTGATAAGTTCATTTACAGGGCAAAAATCTTCGGAGAAATCTACTACGCATGTCCTCGGCATATCTTCCCACGTTGCAGTAACCAAACTTGTTCAGCACTATTGTCGGGACTCGGTTACTGCAAGGCTTTAAAGCTACAGAATCTTGGGTTCGACAAAAAAAGCTGCAGTTTTGGTGGGCCTACCAGACGTATTAGCTTGAATGGTTCACTCAACTCTGTCGCATCTGTTCGGCATGAGGTGTGACTGGAATCGGGCGTCTGGTTTAAATCATAGAAATGTGCGTCTTTTAAAAGCTCCCTCAGCAATGGCTTGCGCTCTGAGCGTGTAAGCTTCCCATAAAAAAAACATCACCAATGAAAAGAACAACAGGGAACTCCTAGACACTATGAGTAATGTAATGAACAGCGGCCTAAAAGTCATTGACCAACGGGCATCATGACCGGGGCTAAGGGGTTAGCGCACACAAAACAGACCATATACTCTTCACAAGTAGGTATAAGGTCCCAGTGTGGAACCCCCGAGGCTAGGTAGCATCGAGCTATCAATTAAGGACCACACAAAGTATTTGGGAGAAGTCTTGGACAGTAAGCTGCTGTGGAAGCGCAATGTTGAGGCAAGGGTGAAGAAGGCCAGTGACGCCCTATTGCATACAAATGCTGGGATTCACTTGGGGTCTATCACCAAGCATTAGAGCAGCTTTGGTGCTATACCGCCCATTGACCTATCCGCGGAAAACTTTACTGCAAAAATCCACTAATTCAATTTCAAAACCTTTGGGCACAGCTAAATTAGGGCGGGAAGCACAAGCAGGTTGGACTACATGGCGTTAAGCTCGGCGGCCGAGGTAATAGACATCACCCTCATCTGGGTTCCCGGCCATAGGAACATACATGGAAATGAGAGGGCTGACGAGTTGGCTAAGGCCGGAGCATCTTTGGATGAATCCGTAGCAGAGACTATAAATTTTCCACCCGCATTATGACAAGCCAAAGACAGAAGAACTTCTCAAGAGGTCGAAGAAAGATATAGTCAAATTAATAGCTACGATAACGGGACATTGGCCCATTGGTGAACATGTAGCTAAAATGGGCCTTCCGCATGATCCTCGGTGCCGTAGCTGTAATCCTGAGGGAAGTAAAGAAACGGTCCTGCTTTGCGAGTACCCATCATTGGATTGGCGCAAAGGAACGAAACCAAACCCTAGATCCGTAAACATACTGCTGGGAACTCTGCGTCAGGCGGGCAGTATGGTTACCTGTATAGCATATTTCAAACAGAGGTTTTGGCAATGAGAAGCAGACCTAGCCGACATCGAAACGACAATCAATTCAAACGTACTTAAGGCAGTTACCTCATACAGTATTTCATGCGAAAACGTCCTTCGCAGCCGCGAAGCCATTGACAGGCTGTCCGCAAAGGACGCATATCTTTTTGGTGCCCAGCAGATGAGACTGCCAAGAACGTCACCAGTCTGACCCTCGATTAGTTAAACTACATTCGTAGACCACTTCAATGCTTGTAAAAACGAAATAGACGATAATATGATTAGGCAGTTTGGGGCTAGATGAAATGAGTTAACCACTTCCAAAACTGCAAAAGTTATGTGCGAAAGCAGCGGAAGCAATTATACTCGCTTCTTGTTACGGCTGTCAAAAAAAGATTTCGGAGTTACTACCGTAATGCTTACGGGGTATAACCTGGTGGTAGCTCATGCACAGAAAATGGGTATCACTAAAGTGGACAGATGCAAGAAGTGACGAGAGCGGGAGACCAGAAAAACCTTGGAGCATATTCTTTCCGATGTCCTGCACTGCCAAAAACACGACTAAAATGCTTGGAAGTCTACCAATTCGAGAAGTTTGAAGACATCTCAAAAGTAGAGCTTACATTTCTACTGAAGTCCGCAAAAAACATTGACATTGTTTGTGATGGTGATCTCTATTTCAACGCGTGAAAACCAGCTACAACAGGCAACGCTAAGAACCTAACAGTCTAACCTAACCTAAATGAATAAGGGAGCCTCTGGTATTGAGCTCCCCGCACGTTGACAATCGTGGCAAACGCGAAAGGGACTTCAATTAGCGAGTTCTTCTTTTCTGGGATTTGGGTTGAGACAAAAAAGCTTTACGGCTTTACTTCGTATTTGATCAACGCGTAAGAATATTAATCGATCCGTTCATTCGGAAATCACTTAAAGCTTGAACAAAAATTCCGAGTCACTGACACAGAGAAATATGCAGTATTTAAATCCACCCTTCATCCAAGTTTGGGGCGAGCGACGGTTGGGAGTTACCGGTAGAAAAATAGGCAGGGGAGACTTCCAATAAAAGGACATGAAGAAGTGAGTGCAAAGAGCTTGAGAAGCTGTGTCGACGCCGTGTGTAAATTTGGCAAACACGAAAAACTTAAAGGGATATGTCGAAAGACGTTGAGCGCAACTTTTAGCTCCGTTCAGAAGTTCTCCGTGACGTTCGAGATTAAATGAAGTTACATACAGCAGAAGCTCGATTCTCTACATCAGGGCAGAAGAGTCAAAATATGTTGGTCTTGCGGTGAATGAGGACGAGACAAAGTAGCTCTTGGCGACATACAAAGACTCTCCTCATGCCTATCCTTTTATATAGCGCAGAAACATAGGCGGGCTGTTCCAGGAGCAGAAGTTTTAGGTCGTCATTTGCCAAGAAGTGACAAAATTGAGCCATTTGTGTTCGGTTCAAGCAACTCAAGACTTCCAGTGTTTAGACAAAGTATCCTATGGGTAGCAATTAAACAGCTGTTCAGAAACGAGCTAATTGTGAGAAGGTGAACCCGCGGCAATGGCTTGTGCACCCCCTACTTTTGATGAATACCAGGGCAATCGTATAAAGAACTACGATTTGGAATTGTTTTTTTTGTCTAATCGTTTTTGAGATATCGATTTTTGAAAAAAGGTCCTCTTTTTCAAGTGTCCAGAACTTTGAGAAAAATTGGCGGATTGTGACCATAAAATTTGAAATTTGTCATTTTCAAAACATTTAGGAATACAAAGTAGAAAAAAGTTTCAAAACCGTAATTTTTTGAAATTTCGGTAAAGTTTTTAAATTTTTAATATGAATGTTGGTTTTCCAAAAAAACAGTTACTGTTCGATTTCATTGAATATCTTTTCTAAAAAAATTTCACTCATTCCGCAACATTTCTAATTAATGAAAAACTAAAATTTTTTTCTTTTTATTGCACAGGAAGAACCTCTCTAGATAATTGCAATGGAAAGTACTCAGCTAAGGTCAATAATTTTCGGGTAAGTTTGAGCAAACGCTTAGATAATCGTACATGGCGTGTGAGTGACTTTATTTCCAGCTTGTATTCATACAAAAAAAAAATCACTGAATTTACCAATCAATTACGAGAAAGTGATATATCGCGGTGTAGTACTTCCCACTGCAATTATGTAGAGAATTTGTTCCTCCACAATAAAGTATTTTCATATTTTTTATCAATGCAATTGATTTGGCGCAGACAGAATTTTTGATGATGAGTTGGACAAAATTTTGAGATTTTCATTAATTTAAAAATTGAAATAATATATCCTATTGTTACGCCTTATTTGGAAAAGCCTTAAAAGTTGCGAAATGAATGAAAGTTTTCGAGGAACAAACTTGAATCTGCATGGATTTTTTTGAAAATCAACATTTTACATAGAAAATTTAAGAATTTTTTAGAATTTTTTTTTAGGAAAACGGTCCAGAATTTTTTATTATTATTTATTTTTTTTGATTCTATGATCCCAACCGGCCTATATTTCGCAAAGTTATGGGCAATAAAAAAACGCGAGTTTTCAAAAATCGATTCTTGAAAAGAGCTTCCCAAAAATATTTTAAAAGAAAATCTGTAGGGCCTCACTCAATTGGCACTATAACATAAAAAATTATGAAAAAAGTGGAGATGCCAATGATGTCCCATCTGGTATGAAATGCCCCATATGAAAAATAAGCAAGCTTAGAACTAGTAGCTTTCACTGCTGGGCTATGTAGCTCATACATAAATAATATGTATAGATGCATAACAACAAATGTAATTTACTTATATCTATAAACGACACAATTATGTTATTTGCACACACTTATATAAGTACATACATACATATTTTTAGTATAAAGAGTTAGCCAAAAACTACACAGACACCTTTGAAATGCGCTTGCATCATTTCCTACATTGTCAGCTTACATAAGGCGCTGCATACTTACATATGAAGATACATCCTTAGGTAGTACTGTTGTTGTCAGCATATTTGCCATACATTGTTCGCATAACATGAATTCAACCAGAGAGTACTTAATAAATAATGTGAGCTGTATGTACATAAATATATCTATGCGTATAGGCATGCGTATGTGTTCGTGTGTGTGTAATCATTGAGTTGTTTATGTGTTTGAAATTATGAGTAACGTGTTGTAAACAGTTGGAAAATTGCAGGAAATCCTTATAAATTGGTAACAATTTTATTCACACAACAACAATTCAATACAATAGTCAACAAGAAGAGCTGAAATGAGGCAGAACAACATACTCGCACACGCGTACATACGTATAGTATCAACAACAGAGGCAGGAAGGATATGTATCAACAACAGTGTATACAGTATGGCATCATAGTCTGTTGCCATGCCATTCGGTTGCTATTACAAATGTTCATTATATTCTGTTGTTGGTTTTGCCACTACGAAAGAGTGTTGTTGCCGCTTCCCGTATTGCTGCTGCGTTGTTCTGATTGCATGGTAATGTTGTTGTTGTTGTTGTTGCTGCTACCGCTGCTTCAGCAGTGGCTTCTTTGGTTGTCATTTGAAATGACTGATGTCACAATAAAATATGGGAAATTGAATTATTAACAAATAAAATAAAAAATGCTATATACATATGTGCATACATACATACAAACATAAGTAGACACAGTGGCGAAAATATAAAAAGTGACGCGACCTTATAACAAGTTTTGGCTGTTTTTCGTTTGTCTTTTTAATACATGTTATTTCCTTTATGAAATTATAGCTAGTTGTCTAGCAAAAATCGG
>NW_023458565.1:11251733-11262521 GCF_013731165.1 Rhagoletis pomonella
AAGTTTGTACAAAAATTGGGAAAATTCGACAAAGTATCATACAAATTTCGAGGTTTTTAACTTATTTTTCTAGAAACCAGGGACGGAAAAAAATAAATTTTTTTTTTTAAATTTGAACAAAAATGATTAACAATTTGTAATCGTCGTAAAACAGTTTTAACTATACTGATGCATTTGTGTTCATACGTCCTACTGTAATTTACAATAATTTTTATTTTTCGAGTTTAACCAATAAAGTTTAAAGCTAACAATTATTACTTGAGTTTTATTTTTTCGCTCAAAGGATATTATTATTGCCCGATATTTTTTTGGTTTCGGTCAAAAATAATGATTACACAGGTTTACAAAAACCTCTGAATTCCTATATTATTCGACGCCCTGATTGCGAATCCGAGGTCTGTTAGCCTCCATCACGTCAGGTTCGAGGTCATTTTAAGGTCGAGTAGGGAAAAATGCATTGAATAAACTGGAAAATTCAATATGATTCTTCTGAATTTGAGCTTGGGACTACCTTGGCATGACCTCTAGATGAACTTGAAGAATCAAGGGCCCACTATATTCGGATTCAGCTACAACAAAAACAAACAAAAGTTTTGTTTATTTTTATTGCATAAATTTTTTGTCCTATTTGACCCTGGAATGACCTGGAACCTGACATTATGAAGGGTAAAGGACCTCGGATTCGGGTTCAGCGAGTGTAAACAAATATATAAATTATGAGGCCCAAACTTTTCAGGTCAAAAATTCAGTTGGTTGCGTATGGCCTTTTAAATTTTATATATAATATTTTTTTGAGTGGAAAAACAAAACTCGATAATAATTATTATTTTTGAGCAAAAAAATAAAAATCAGTAAATAAATGCTGATTTCGAATATTTTACTCATAATGATTACCTTCCCTGCTAGAAATATTTTGAGTTGCCGATTTTGTAGCGCAAGCTTGAAGGTCCTTGCACTAGGGATGTGAGTGGCAAAAATATATCGATGTTTTTCTTTGACTCGATACATCGAAATGTACATCGATATTTTTCGATGCATCGAGGGGCATACAGCGATGTATCGAGTTGCATAGGATTTTTCGGATAATGTTTCACAACAAAATATGTTATTAGCAAAATTTTACAAAATTTCAAATAAATTACTGCAGCTGAGCTAATCATGTTTCTAACGTAACATTTTGGATCCGTTTAAATTTTTTGGTCAAAGTTACTTCTCAGTTTTGTACTATTGAAAAGCTTTATTGACGGTTCAATGTACTAGAGATGAGAGAGATTTTCAAAAAAAAAAAATGGATGCATCGATACATCGCCTATTTATAGATCGAGTGGAAAATTGCCGGTGCATCGAAGTAAAATTTCGATATTTTCGATGCATCGCTGTTTTTCCGACAACCTTACCTAGCACTTACCGTTGATTTTTGGCATTTTTTTGTTGAAGGTGTTGCTCCGTATAAACAAATTTTCGAACATACAGTGACCCAAACAAGTGACCGCGTGTTGATTTTTATTTTGAATTTTCTAAAGATTCTGATAAAAAAGTTTGAATTTTTCTTTTATATGGTTTTGGCTAAAGCTTGGACAATATATTTATAGGAAAGTAAAAAAAAAAACTTAACAAAAACGTTGTGCATTGAAAAGAAAACAAAGCACGTGGTCACTTGTGTGATTCACGCACATACATATGTAAGTATGTACATACTTTGTAGGGAAAAATGCGTAACACCGCCAACAAAAAGTTTGCCAAAAATCAACGGCATTTTATAGCCACTTCAATCTTGCACTTAATTATGCTAAAAGTAGTAGGCTCCAAATATTCTGATACAAAATTTTGAAAATTTTTTGCAATTTTATTGAGATTTGTTGAGTTTTCCTAATTTTTGTGCAAAGTGTGTAATTCGGACTTACATGGTTTTTATAAGATAGTGAGCCATACTTTTATAAAAATATAATAAACATTAAATAAAAATAAAAAATAGGCAAAATTTTTAAAAGGTTGCGTCCCTACCTATGTATATGTATTTTCGCCACCGTCCATCATACATTTGTACACAAATACACTTGTATATGTATGCATAGAAATCTATGTACATATTGGTATACATATGTACGTCTATCTATACACATGTTTTTGCATATGCGTTTGTATTCGTTCATTTGGCTGTACGCATTTTGTATATCACAACATTATCAACATGGCATACCATAAATTCAATAAATGACAAATGCAGTGCTCTACAACGAAAGATGCAGGGGGTGTTGCGATTTTTCTGCATGAATACAAAATATCGCAGAGAAAATGCGTTTGCATGTAGGTACATATATTTGTATGTAAGTATATACGTAGATATTTATGCTGGCTACGACGCTTAAATTTCATTATGAATCAATTGAGCGAATGAAGCATGCATATGAACATACATACATACGTTACAAATGTACAAGCAGATACAGTTTATGAATATTTCTCGTTTACATATCGACGGTACTTTGGCAAAACCTTTTATCTCAAAGACAGTCTTTTGAACAACACTCTCTAACAAAATACTCACTATTTATAACAGAAAATCATTTTTATTAACTTTTTTACCCATTATTAAAGATTGAGTACTTTTTAGATAATAGAGAGTATTATATAAAGAATCGTAGTATTTTAACGCCTATTTTGCACTAATTTTACGAGATACGAAATAGTAGTGAGTTCTGAGATACGAGGTTTTGCCAAAGTACCGTCGATATATGTTTACGCAGAAATGGCTTTCATGTTTTCTTTTGTGTTGTGTAAAAAATACATAGCGATATCTGTCAATTTGGCTCTTAAGGAGAAAATTTTTCCTTTTCGCAACATTAGTTGCGCGGTCATGTAAAAACCTGTAAAACTGTCAAATAACAATATTACTCTCTTGAAAGAGATGAGCGAGAGCGAAACAGTAAAAGTCACCTGGAACGCGAAAAACCACTTTTGCTGTAACTACTTCCATTTTTTTTTTGAATGTAAAGCACCATGGAGACGATCAAATATCTTTATTAACCGTCTCGAGTTATGCTTGACAAAAAACAAGCTCACTTGCCGTCTGATAGTCGTGGTGAGCAAGTATACTTTTCCCATACTGGGAAGGGGTTTGAAAGTCCCCAAGGCTCACTAAAAACTCTCCTGTTTGATACTTATTTATATTTAAATATTTCATTTAGCTTGTTAATTAAAATAATTTTAAATGTTTAAACTTGGAGCAATTCTCTTCAAAGATATTTTCGAAATAAAGCTTTCTTAACCCTCTCTCGTTTGGTACTCATATTAAAACATTTCGTTTAACCTGTTAAGTAAATTGATTTTGAATTTCATAACAGGTGGCATAGCTCATCAAAAATATTTAGAAATAAATGTATCTTAAACCTGTCTCATTTAGTACCCATAGTCAAATATTTGATTTACATTGTTAATTTAATTGATTTTAAGTTTGTGAAAAATAAATCGTTTTTAAACCACTTTTGCTTGAAACCCACATTGTTGTAATATTTTGTCTAACTTAATAAATAGTTGATTTTAACTTTAGAAAAAAGTGGTAACCGCCTTCAACATATCCTATATGCTAATCCAGGTCATAGGCTATAAGTGTGCAAAATTTCATTGAAATACGTTCTGCCGTTCTAGCGTGTAAGAGCTACAAACAAACACACTCACTCATTCAAAAACTTTCACATTTATAGTATTAGTAAGTATGTAGGATTATATTCTCCTTGTCCGATTTTCGGTGCCCCTTTTGGTCTAAGCAAATTTGCCCTTCGTTTAATATAAACGAGAAAAAATAAAACGAGTAACTTAATACTTTTCGAAACGATGCACTTTTAATATATTTTGCTTCCTATATCAAAATATGAGTTTTCATAAAAGGCGGACTTAGCAACTTTTCACTCTAAGCCCACCATATGTAGGTATTTTGTTATCGCTCATTTGTATTTTGGGATGTCAAAAAGGAGATTTTTCGTCATTGCGTTTTGCTGGCATCCTTAAGTTTAAAAACGATAAACACATAAGTAAACAAATATTTTCTAAAAAAGCTTTATAAATATGACAATAAAGGTTTTCCAAATATCTCAACTCCTGCGCAACCTATCGGCAAAATTTTTTGGGGTGTTACCCCCTTTCATTAACAAAAACGACTCGACCAAACGAGTAGCCTTTGGCAGACGTTTTGAGCAGCTGGTAATAAGAAATGGACACGATGGCGATATTACCGGCTTTGCCAAAATGCTTGTAAATTTTTTGAGTTGAAAAGTTTCTTTCATAAGTATAAAATGCAAAAGCTTTCAACTTTAATTAAAAAAAAATACTTCTTCCCAAAATGTAAAGTGATAAGTGATAAGCAGTTAGTGCAATAGGGCTCAGGTTATTGGACGTCTGAATATTAAGACGAATTTTAAAATTGGAGCATTAGTAAGAAAAGATTCAACCTCCAACAAAGAACACGTTATGTACTTATGTATATCAATGGCCTCAGTTGAATAATATTTAACAGATCGCACGACGGATTTAGCCAATGCAGGTCGAAGCTCTTAAATACGTGCTGTAAAACAGCGCGGATTCTTGGCCCTCCTTTAATAGAAAAAGCACAGCTGTGCTCTTAAGTTTATTAAAAGCTTACATGACATAAGACATACATACTTATGTATGTACATATGTATACCACCTCAAAAATTTTAGTTAAATACATTTGTAATAAAAACCTTCATTTTACACACAACAATATGTTGTCTTAGCTCAGCCAGCAGCTGCCCAAAACAAAATGTTTGTGTGATCTTTCACACGTCATCCGCAAAATGTTTACCACGAAATCGGAGAAAAGCAAAAACGAAAAACAAAAAACATCGGATATTTTGCACTGCAAAATGCCAACACAACTCTATGCAAAGCAAAGCTAACTGGATTTATTTGGAAATCAAAGGTGAAAGGGCAAACTGAAATACATACAAAAATATAGAAATTGAGATGCCTAAGCATATTTGTGAAATCAGATGCCAAAGGATAGATTCCCACAGCTGCGTCTTTTGTCTTCAATCCATAGCTCCATAATAAATCCCTATGAAGGTAGGTGGGTAGATAGGACGAGTACGCTAGGAAAATCAAATATGTATATTGATTTACATAGTATGTCTATGAGCCTTTTTTGATTTAAAGTGTTTCAATTTCTAAGCTACATACATACATGCATACTTTTATGTAAATATACATACACAACTGTATGTTTGCATGTAAGTACACTCATCTTTTTCGGTTTTTACGCCTGGTTGTTTCTTGTTTCCTTGTAAGATTTTCTTCAATTTGCCTTGCGGATGAATGATGCTTACATTAATAAATATATGTACCTACGTTTGTATGCACATTAGGGTAGTCGTTAAAAATATCAGCATCTTCGAACACCCCTTTGTTTTGTTCCAGGTATAAAAAAAAAAAATCCCCGAAAATTTCTAAACAAAAAAAAAAATTTGGAGTCGCAACCAGAGTTTGAAAAAATTTAAATTTTTTTTTAAATTTCGAAATTTTTTTTTACTTGAAATCTGATAACTTAGACATATCTTTGAAACTCAGTCATATAAATTATAATTAAGTTATAGCTAATTAGGGTGAAACTTTTTTCGTATTTTTGCGTTAAAAAAAATAAAATTATTTTCAAACCTTGGTAAGTAAAACTTTTGTTTTATTTAAAAATTTTCGTGGATGTCTTTATTTTTTAGTACAAAAAATTTTGTTGTCGATATCTTTAAGGACCACCCTAATGTACATATGTTTGCAAAAGTGTGCACACGAATAATATTGATATGAAAATTTTGCATGCAGTAGTTGTTTTTGTTGTAATATTGCTTAAGGATATATACTTTTGCATATATTTTCCAAATTTATTTCACACTTAAATATACAAATTTTGAAATCGAATACGCTTTAGCTGTCGCATTTGATTGGTTCAACGCCTTCGCTGCAATAAAGACAGACAGTTTATGCTATGAATATTTCAAAAAATATGATTGTCTGCACTTAGGTATATATGTATGTACATATGTATATGTAAAGTGCTGTCTGATTGTTTGAGTTACTATTTGATTGTGTGTGATTTGATAACGTAGAAAACCCGTAAATTTTGAATGTAACTTGAGAGGTCAAACAGTTCCTGGATGAAAAGGAGGGCGTGTGTTATTAAATATGTATAAATAATTTTTTTGTCTCGCTATATTCTTCTTCTTAAATGTTCTTAAATGCTTGACAGCCAGAACTGGGAGTCAAAGTACTCTTCTTCAGAAATATTTTTTAATTGTGTTTTTCGTTTAGAAAATTAAGGTACAATATTAGCAATTATGGGTGCCAAGAAAAAGTTTTAAACAATTTTTTACCTATATAGTAAGTTTTATACCTTAAGATATTAGCGTAAGGTTGCCACTTATTTTCGATTTAAAAAACCCAAATAAAATAATTTAAAATGGATGTCAAATGAAAATTGTTTTTGAGAGCTTTGTAGCTTACTAATTTCAAATGACGGTTTTTGTAAGTATGTAGTGTGTATGTATTAGGGCGATCGACTCGGTTTTTCCAAACCGGTTTCCACCAGTATTTTTGATTTTTATGTCTGGTTTTTGAAATCTTGATTTTTCGAATATCGAATAAACCGGATTTTTTTTTATCGAACAAATCGTTTTTTAATTTTATAAAAACTTCACCTATCAATAAATGTTTTGAGTTTTTCGAAGCTTTCAAGGCTTTTTCCAGTTTAAGGGAAAACTCTAAATAGTTTTAAAATTATACCTTTGGTTATTTGGGGATGAACAGTATATCATATTTGATTCCAATAAATGAATGGTTGGTGCTTCAATGCTCTCTACGTGTTTGGCCTAGCTTCTTCTCCAATTAGTGTTCGGCTTCTTGATGTTAGCCATTGCCTCCCGAGGCGCGACCGCTGTTTGAAAAAACTTTTTGTGATGTTGCAGGGACCAGAAATTAAACCATGGACCTCCTGAATTGCAGTTGTTTTAGTTTTGCTCTAAAAAATTTTGAATTTATTTTGCTTTGTCCTTTTCTAAATAAAATCTATCTTTACTGTTAATAGCTTTATTGCAATTTTGGCCTTGACTTCATAAGCATTTTCACTGTTGAACACTATGTAATAGAAAACCTGTTTATCAGGTTTTTTTTCTAGTTTGAAAAGCGGGAAGCGGTTTTTTTCAAACTGCAATTTTTTCAAAAACTCTAAAACCGGTTTGCAAAAAAGGCAAATAATTGAACACCGTAGTATGTATCAACAGTACATTTATACTCAAACTACGTACTCTTCAACCTAGCGTATTATTCAATAATGTTGGCAACAAATTTTTAATGTCGGATATTTTTTGAATTTTTTAGATTGTAAAAGTAAATTTTTATTATAATTTGTTTCCAAAATATTCCTTTCATAGAATTATTATATGGTATTGAGTCGGCCAAAATGTTGACTATTTTTTGTTTGTTAATTAACATTATTTTATTTTTTTGTTTTTTTATTTTAATTTCGATTCACTGAATACTAAGGTATTCTTAAATTCATCTTCGTATTCGTACTAGTCCTCGTATTCCACTTTGCCTTCTTATACGAACCCATATCCACATCCATCTTCACCTTCGTATTGATTTCCGTTTCGCTTTCATCTTGTATTCGTCTTCGTATTCGCTTTCGCATTCACGCTCATCTTCGTATTTCTATTCGTCGTAGTCGGCGTTTTCCTGTTCGTCTTCGTATTCATCTCTTTATTCGTCTTCAATTTCCTCTTTACCTTGGCATTAATCTTCACATTCAGTTTCGTCGCTGCCTTTTAGTTCTTCTACGAGTTTGTATTCATATTCGTATTCCTCTTCTTATGGATAAGTGTTCGCTGTCGTATTTGTTTTCGCATTCGTATTCTTATCAGTCTTTGTATTCGTTTCCACATTCATATTAGTCGCTGTCTTCATATTCCTCTACACATTCGGTTTCCCTTTCGTATTCGTCTTCGTCTCCGTATTCTTCCTGTTTGTATCCGCGCTCGAGTTCGACTTCGTATTCGTCTTCGTATAGGTTTTCGTATTCCTATTCGTCGTCGAATTCCTCTTTGAATCCATTTCCTTATTTATTTTCGTCTTCCCATTTGTACTCGCCTTCGCATTAGAAATGGTATTTTGTATTTGTCTGCATTTTCGTATTCTTCTTTGCCTTTGTGCTTTTCTTCGCATTCGTACTTGCCTTCTTATTCGTTTTCGTATTCTTCCTCAATTTCGAATTCATATACATTATGTTTCGCACTTCAATAAATTGTCTACAGAGTTCCTAAAGAAAAGTAGTCATCATCTCATCACCCAATTATTTATGATACCTTGATCTTTGAGGAAGTGTCGCAAATTTTGTGCCTTCGATTCAGGTTTTTAGTGATGAATCCAAACTTCATCTCAGTAATCATACGAGCCAAAGAAAGGATTTATGCCTCTTCTCGCTATATTGAAATGCTCTTGGGGAACACTTGACAAGCCCCTTTGAAGGATTTAGTTCTTTAATAACCATTTGACAAATAAAATCTACTTTACTGTTTCTGACATAATTTTCAATCGATCTTGCCGTACTGGCAATGAAATCCTTAAACACGTAGCCCAATTTTGAGCAGCTTTGCTTATATTATAATTTTGTGCACTCTTTTCTATTTTCCCTTCTTCCACTACTGAAAATAGGCTGAAAGAATTAGGTTTGCCAAACACATGACCGTAACACATATCGATTTCGCAATTGTAGCAAAATGAAAAAATAAACATCGGTTTGTAGGTGAACTGGCAAACAAACCGATATGTCTCGACAAATAACACGGAGCTGCGCACAAAAAAATATAGCTCATCAACCCAGTAAGAAGAAGTTTGTTCGGTGTCAACGCCAGGACCACTCTAAGTGTACAACTCAACAACAAGCTTTTCAGACGTTTCACGCTTTTCAGGCTTTCAGCTACTCAATTCAGCTATTGCTGAAAGCCTGAAAAGCGCGGAACGCCTGAAAAGCATGTTATGGAGTTATACTCTAAATGTATCTGCCGTCTATCATTACATTATCAATTTGTGAATATTTTGATTCTAGTATCTGGTACTAGTTTTTAACTATTAGATTCCAAGCTTCGGCTTAATCGACGTACATATAGGCATTAAGGTTGAGCTTTAAGGCTGTTGCACTAAATACGTCTTCTTTTCCCAGTCTGGCGTTACAGTTGACAATCACATTTTGATGGGAATAGCGTTCGTAGGTTTTTCCCAGGTATCCATAGAAATGCTACTTGGTCACATCGTCTTCCTTCTTCGTTCACTGATTGGGATGAACCGAGTGACATTTGTGGGAGATGCCTCAATCATCACATTTCCTGTACCGTGGGGATGTCAGCCCAATATAATTTACAGAACATCCAGCAGTTGGGTTTAGATTTCTCCCTAAAAGGGATCCGCCTATGCCAGGTACATATTGATAAATTATAGCTCCTGTTTCGCTAGCGAGGGTCTTCAATCATCCGAAGCTCTTCTGGTATAATTCATTGCACAGCAGTTTTACGTGGCGAACTCCAAACCTAGCGCAAAACCTATTGTTGGAGGGGTTTTTAAAGATGACAGTGAGACGTCTGCAGCAGTATGTACTGTTGAATTGATGCTGATGACTTCAGTAAACCCTTAAGTTGAATAAATCGGATTGGCTTCACTAAAGCTCCACCGCTTACAGCCGTGGCCTAAGGCTCCATAGAAGTGTAGAAGATATAAATTACCAGACTATACTTCTGTAGCCAAAGACTATTGTACGGTACCAGGAGAAAATGATAGTAGGCTCGAATGCAGCCCAAAACATGATAAAAGACGTCCAAGGACTCTTAAGATATGTAGGGAAGACTTTCTAACGCTTTTCAAAGCCGGTACGCTTGATGCAAACCAACCCAGACCAATGTACAATAATGGAGCCCACTCTTTTTGGCTCGACCAAAATGAGCTTAGAACATCAATAATACGCCTTAATACAACAAAGCCTCTGAAGTCGTAGGAATACTGGCTGAGCTGTTCGAAGTAGGTGGGCCGAAAGTTGAGATGTTACTGTGTCGATGAGCACAACCTTTAAGGCCTCTCGGAGCCGTTTATGCTTAAAAAAGTTTTTTGAAAAGGCGTCCAACTTTTTTTTTTCAATTTCTCCAATCTGATGTTAGAAGGCACAATATCATGGTGAAATAAATATAAGGTGATGTCACTTACATAACCTCACTTTTTCTGCATGCCAATTGCGGCCATGCATTTCGGGGTAGTAGAAAAAGGGAGAAAAGATTATGATTATTTTGACTACTTTTTGGGTACTATTTCCAATTCATACATATATCAGTGGACCCCACACCAGTTAAATGAAGTTTGCATCAATAAAATAATATTTTTGTAAACCAGTGTAATTACAGTTTCATTTTTTCGCTCAAAATAAATTATTATTACTTAATTTTTATTTTTTCGATCAAATATATTGATTTTAATAATTATTATTCAGTTCAATTTTTCTGCCTAAAAATTATTATTTGTAAAATTTAAAAGGCCACTCGGTCGTACCACACACATATGACAATGGTTAAAACTTAAAAAATAAGGACTATTTTCCGTCTTTCATTTATTCATATTAAAACAAATTAAATTATACCGTTCCCTTTATTTAATTATTCTTAAATTCTAATAAAAATGACATATTAGCCCGTATGGAAGTTCTGAAGTACATGTATATGCGTACATAGTTTTTAAATATCTAAA
>NW_023458565.1:11262621-11266962 GCF_013731165.1 Rhagoletis pomonella
ACTTCTTCGGCGGCGGTACTTAATGATCGGGAAATGTGGTTCCACTGTTCACGTACGTCGGAACTTTGGCGATTTCAATGCCAAGGTAGGCAAGGAAGGGATCCTTGGCGCTACTGTCGAAAAATTCAGCCGCAACGACGCCAGGGTCCGAAACAGGATAGTATGCAGTACTAGGTTTCATCGTAAAAATATCCACCAAAATACGTGGCTGTCTCCAGGTCACAAAACGAGAAACCAAACCGATAATGTGCAATAGACGGAAATCACGCTTCCAGTGTTTTAGAAGAACGTTAACTCCGATGGACAAACATCAGCTCGTACCGCTATCTTCTGTGCGTGATCAATGTGCAGAACGTACTTTTTCACTCCATTGAATAGTTAAAGCACTGGAAAAAGAAGACGAGCCCCCATCCCCAACAAAGCTGCTGGAGCTGATGGCCTGTCAGCTCAGCTATTCAAGTAGGGCGGCGAGGAGTTCAAAAGATGTATACATCAACTCTTATGCAGAACATGGTCAGAAGAACGCATGACCCACCAATGGAATTTAAGTGTGCTCTTTCCAATCCACACGAAAGGCGACACCGCGATATGCACCAACTTCCGCGGGATCAGCCTAGAAGGAATTGGTTACAAGCTCTTAACGAGCGTATTGGGTGAAATACTTAATCCCACCATCAACGTACTGATTTGGCCCTATCAGTGTGAGTTTAGACCTGGAAAATCTATCAACCTATCTAGGCGATTTCAATGCAGCTTTCGATAGCACGAAAATAAGTGGTATCTTTGTCGCGATGTCTGAATTTGATATCTCAAAACTGATTCAGCTTTGAAAAATGACGCTGAACAATACCACCAGCTCCATCAGAATTGGGAAGGACCTCCCCGAGCCGTTTGATGCCAAACTACATTTCAGACAGAGCGATTCCTTTTAATGTGATTTCTTAAATCTTAAGTTGCCGACAACATCTACATCATCGATATAAACAAGGGCTGCGCCGGTTCTACCTTCGCGGAATTAGATAGAGAAGCAAAGCGCTTGGGTCAGCAGATGAATAAGGAAGCATTTGATGGGACAAGCCGTCAGTGCATATGCGTCTCGGCACCTACGTCACTTTTAACTGTTAAAATTTCAAAAAAGTAGACGACTTGGTTTAATTATGCTCCGGCCAAATAAATATGACTAGGCAATTGAGAAGTAAAGTCCTCTCTCGTCATACAAAAATCGTACTCTATAAATCCGTTGAGGCGAAAAAATATTCTGTGAAAAATTTACGTGCCTTTTCGCGTTGGCGATGGTAAGTACCGCAGACGATGATAGACATGCTAGTTTACACAAAATAGAAATGACTGACGGTGTCAATCAAGAAGAAGAAGAAAAAAATAAATCATACTATTTCCTGTATTTTGAGATATCTCGAAAAAATCGGCTGCGATTTTTCGGAATGTAGTTTTGCAGATTATGAGTAGTTATTTGAAATCTTACACACTACATATCAGCTCTTTGCCGCACGTAACTAAGATTATCTTTTAAATTTATACTTTTCCACTTGTATCAAAATAATAGCAAATAAATACAAATCCACAACTAATTGGCTGTGAAGAAGCGTACAAGCGTGCTATCTTTTTTACACCCAACCAGAAAAATATTTAATATAATTTGTGTGTGACATAAGTAGTACGTGCATAAATGTGTAGATACATGTCTGCATATACTCGAAAACCAAAACCAACAAACTTGTACAGAAAATCAACAACCCGAAAATTAGTATACCAAAAACAAACAAAAGCAACAAAAAGGGGAGTGCCATGACAATCTCTTATGTCAATCGACAAAAAGTTTGTGCCAATATAAAGGAGCAACTTCAACTTAACATCATCGTAAAGGTAAACACACGCAAGCGGAATTTCAACGATGACTATGATGATTGACGCTGTCTTCTGCATTCCCATGTACCTACCTCAGTGCCAACCTGTCCACCCGTTTGTGTTCGTCACCTTTTCTAGTCATCTTCATATCCTCCTCAAAGAGTGCCTGCAGTTAGTCACACCTTTTTGGCAAATTATTTTTAAGCTAATTTACAAGAGTTGCCCGAGAAGTGACAAAGCAGTTTTGGGGGATGGTGCTGCCGCCGCATGGTGGCCAAGTGGCCAAGCAATGCTGTCGCTGCTGAGAAAACGAAAACCTAACCCCACGCAAGTCAGTCACATGGCGTTAAAGTAAACCTGCCTGCAGTGATATTGGTCGGTGTTGAGAGTTGCGAAGTCATAGCCGTGAAAGTTCTTAGCTGTGGTTAAACGGTTAAAGACGTATGTCGACAACAGTCACAGGCAGGCATATGTGTACTTACTTCACGTTCATATACATACTTACACACATACGTCGTACTTTTAAGAATTTTGGCTATATTTCTGTAGTCTATTTTAAGGTTAATATTTTTTGAAGTGAAACTTCTTTAGCGGCGGTTGGTTGGTTGGGAGTAAATTGGCAAATTCAACGGAAATTGCACACACGGAAATGGTGCAACGGAAATGGTTGTGACGAAAACAATTGCTTCCTGAACGTATGTTACTAATTTAACAAAAACTTGCTAATAAAGGGTTAAAGAATAAAACTAAGAAAAGGACCAATACAAGGATGAAAGTAAATAAAGGTGAGTACGGACATAGATAAAAAAAAAGGATAAAGGCAAAGGTAAAAATAAAAACAAAACCAAAGATGCGTAAAGATAAAGGCAAAAATGAGGACTAAGGTAAATTTAAACACTTTACTTATATAAGGGCAAAAGTTAAGGGGAATATGTAGATGAAGAAAATGATAAACATAAAGGTAAAAACAAAAGATATATATATAGAGAAAAAGATGAGTATGAGGATATCGCTAAAAGTAAAGATGAAGATAGAGGAAGAAAGATTAAAATAAAGGTAATTATAGAGAAAAGGATATAGATAGAAACACAGACTCAACCTGGGAACTATTTTGGGATTTTAGAGATTTTCGGCATTCTCGGGACTTATCGATGTAAAAATCGATATTTTTATCGGTTTTGTTATCGACTGTTTATCGATACTTTTATAGATATTTTTATCGATTTTCTAATCGATTTTGCTACCAAAATTATTATCGATTTTGCTGTCAAAATTTTGTTATCGACTTTGCAATCGGTTTCGTTATCCATTGTTTATCGAATTTGCTATCTGTTTTGTTATCGATTATTTATCGATTTTGTTATCGATTTTTTTGATTGTTTAATCGATTTTGTTAGCGATATTTTTATCGATTTTGTTATCGATATTATTTTCGATTTTGGTATTTTGCGACCAGTATTACTATCGAATTTGCTATCGAAATTTTCATCGAACTTGTCATAGATTTTTTATCGATATTTTTATCGGGTTTGTTATCGATATTTTGTTGGATGTTACTATCGATTTTGTTAGCGATAGAGTATAAAGATAACGAAGATAAAGGAAAACAGAATAACGTAAATGTAATTAGAACGAACAGGGGTAGAGGTAGGGATCTAGATAGAAAAGAGACAAAAAATATAACCTTAAGCAAAAGCAGATGTATGTATGTACATATGTATGTATACATACATGTATGAAACTTGCACTTAATTATACTAAAATTTAATGGGCTACAAAACTGCATACTAACAATTTTTATAAAAATTCTGAATAAAAAGTTTAGAAATTTAGTGAAAATTTTTCGAATTTTTATAGTTTTTGAATAAAGTTTGAAAAGGGGATTTATATGGTGTTTGTTGTATGACTAGCCAGGCTTTTATAAAAAAAAAAATTAATATAAAATAAACCAAAGAAATATAGCTAAAACTCTTCAAAGTAAGGCGAGTCTATTATTTCTGCCACCACTGTATATCTAAATATTTATCCAAAGTTAGTGTCATTAAATAACAGCATGCTCCCTGAAGTATACAACGACTAAAGAAGGAGAAGAAGAAAAAGCTAAAACAAAGACAGTTACTACTCTTCCTAGGTTTGAATATTATTTGTTTTTCTCGCCTTCTCTCTAAACCACACTTATTCGCAAACACTGTATGTATGTACTTTAGTATCCTCCCTTTCGCAAAGTAGCCATTAATTTTGTCACTTTTGAAAGTACTTTGACAGCGTTGAGAAGCGCTTTAGAATGACTGATGTTCGAGTGGGTGGTTGGAAAACAAAAGCAGCACTCACTCTTACTAAATTGATAGCAGAAAAATATGTAGAAGATGATCAGAAAATTAACATCATATTCGGATATAGGTACATACATATGTAGATATGTGTGTGCGTGCATGTGGGTGAAAACTTTTGACATACATATCTACATACATATTT
>NW_023458565.1:11267062-11277663 GCF_013731165.1 Rhagoletis pomonella
GAAATTGGAATAAATAGAGTAGGCATTACTGTAACGCTGGTATGCCGAAATTGCCAAAATTACAACAACCACCCCCTAAGTGACAACACCTTATTATTATTTCACCATGGCACAATATGTGCTGTCAATCTCAATCGCAAAAGCAAAATGTTGCTTGCGTATGCAGATGACATTGTCATCACCGTAAACAGCTGGAAATAGATACATACATAAATATGAACGTGGCCCTGATTTCATAAGCGCCGGATACCAAAGAAGATGGAATACTCTACAAGCTTTTAAACGATGTGGAAAAGATCATGCGACTTGGCCACGTGGGTGGTCAACGAACGCAAGAGCGCTACGAAGACAATGACAGGACAGACGTCCGATTCGTTGTGTTTAACAAGAAGTCTTTAAAACTTCGTCCCTATGTAGACGAGTTCGCCAAGAAAATGGAGATGCGGTGACGCTGTGTCTAATATTCCTTTTATATATTTGATACAGACGGCGACTTCAACCTTACATAGTGTATCGAATTGTAGTCAACCTGGTAATAAAACTGGTCGTGGAAAAGCTTGAACAATTGCACAGGATGTGCGCGAAGTCACTTGAAGGTTGTGTTTTTTTATGTAGCTGCTTTTTGTGTTCATACATACAAAACGTATCTAGGTATTAGGTAAGTTGAAGGGGTTTAGCAATTATCCGCTTAGATCACTCAACTAAAAAACTCAATTTGTATTTTAATATTTTCAATGGCTGTGCAAGCGCCGGGCGGTATTTGGCGTAGTTTTTTTTTCAATTTTTTTTTGGCTTCTGGATTTGGGTATATTTTTTCTCTTGTACTTCACCTCCCAAGCGTAACGTAGTACTGTTATAACTATGTACATTTTTACCTGCATTCCTACCTACAAAGTATTTATGTAGGGCAACCAAATTCGTGCAATGAAAAATTTGCAACAACTTTAGAACGTCGCTTGTCTTGTCTGTCTTTGCATGTCTAATTTGTGATGTGATATATGTATGTACATAGGTGTGAACATTAGACCGTACCGGAAAAAAATTCGTCTTACAACACTGTGATAACTTTTGCAAGGCAATTTCGAATTTTGATTTTTTTACCGAACGTGTATAGGTCCCCTTTTTACAGTCGCATCTAAAAGTATGATACATCAATGTTCTTGTCTCAAAGATAAAATTTTTTTGTTCCAGTGTTGTTTGAACCCAAAGTACACCTTCCAATGACTACGCACCAGATCTCCGTTTCTACCTCCAAACGTATCACCCTAGTGTTAGTAAATTTGCAGAGAAATTCTGGCAACTGTCTTTAAACTCACCACAGTCTTTCGACATATAAAAGTCTTTCGCAAGACAATTGTCAATTCTGGCAACTTTTTTGACAGCTCTTTACTGTATTTCGATATACTCACCTGCTAACGAGGAGTTCTTAGCGTTGTTCTGTTTGTCTTTTAAAGCAATAAAAACTAAAATTAAAAAAATAAAATATTGAAAATAAAGAAATAACCATATTAAAAAGGTAAAAATAGATAAAAAAGTAAAAACCAAAAGAATTTCAACAAACATGTTATTTTTTTAAACAACAAAAACTAAAAAATTTGAGAAAATTAAAAAAAATATTGTTTTTAAAACATTTTTTTAAATAAATCTCGAAATTAAAATAACATTGAATTAAAAAACAAAAAATGAAATAAAAAAAGAAAATATGTTCCTAAAAATTTTAGAATTGAAAAAAAAAATACATTTTGAAACAACATCTAAAAATTAAAAGAAAATTAAATTTAAAAAAATTAAGTAAATTACTTAAAATTCAACGAAATTAAAAAGTATTTTTCTTTATAAAATAATAAAATATAGAAGGAAATAAATTTCTATTAAAAAAGAAAAAAAATGTCAATTAAAATAAAAGAAAAAATAAAAGAAAAATTTTATGAAAATAAAAAAATATTCTACTTTTTAAACAGTAAAATCTACAAATAAAAATTATATTGAAAGAAGAAAAACAAGTAAAAAAATATTTTGCAAAAAATTTTATGAAATTAAAAACAAATATCATTTTTCTGTTAACTGTTTTCCGTTTTAGGACAATGAAATCTAATAATTAAATGAAAAAAATTAAAATATCTCTCGAAGGCACACCGGTGCTTTGCACGCTCGGCGCAATCAAGATGATATACAAGTGCTTTCTGGCAAAAGAGCTTTTCACCACGAGTGATGAATGAGAGGCCTCTGTTTCTAAAACTTTTGTGCTAGAATCACAAAAGTATTTCGAACTATCTTATCCAGCTTAATTCCATTAAATTGCAGCTATCCAAAAAATCATTAGGCTTTTGCTAACAAAGTTGTTTGATTATTCAAGTAGAGCTATTAAATTATTTTTTTTTTTTTATGCCGAATGTATTGATGTATGTTTAAACAAAAAACGTAAAAAATCTAAAAAGGTTCGGCAAAAAAAAAAAATTTACTTGCAAAAATACTCTAGAATCAGAGGTGTTCGGCGACCTTTTTTTGATTTACTTGTAACATGATTTGGTCTAATGTACATACATATACATATGTATATATGAGTACGTATGAACATAGGTGCTTGACGCTCTTGTTCTTATTTCCCAACCATAAAATTGAGTGTTGGTGCGTATGTCATACTGACGTACATATGTGTGTAAGTATGATGGTAAATACTCCTAGTATCCTGTGTGCGTGTGCCTTTATGGAAAAACATTGGTTTTTCCTTATCCCTAAAGCCTTTTATGGCTGTTGTACTAACTACATACATACATACATGTAGGCACTGATACTTGAGGAAACGTGTGCGCTTACATAAGTCATAAATACAATAAAACATACCTACATACATATTCACAAATTCAATTCGGCTTGTTTACTTTAAGTTGTACCTACCTTTATTTAAGAGCTTGAAACGGTAAAATGATTGCTGGCACGCTTCGGTTAGGCGGCTGGTTTACAGCACTTTTTCTTTTCCCCATTGGCTTATTTGTGTGCGTAGGTATGTATGTATGTATGTAGGGAAAATTTCGGAACATGATTGTTTTTATGGTAGAACATAACGTATTTATGTATCTACATGTGTAAGGCAAATTTTAGTAACAGCTTACATACATTTGTATCTACATACATACATATGTAGTAGTCACAAAAGTGGCATAAAAACATGGGAAATTGCCCCACTCGCCTGTTGTTCGCTTTTGCTCTTTGCCTTGCATGCCATTTTTTTTTTTGACTATGGCTTGTATGCCTTTTTGATGAGCATAATATTGTGACATTATTGAATAAATTTTGCCAATTGGGTTTTGTTTTCACCTTCGATACAAGCAACCTTGTTAGGATCTGCTATAAACAAACATAAGTCTGTATATATAAAGGTATATGTATACATATGTATGTATGTATGTGTGTATGTTTGACACGTGTTTTACCTTAGCTGTTCGCTTGTTTTACACAATCAAATTCGATATATATTTATAAGCTATCGGAATGCATTCATAATCTTGTCATTTTTGACGAGGATGTAAATTTGATTGGTTATTTGGAGATTATTACTTCCTTAACAACAGAGGCTCGATATTCATATAAAGATAAAGGTGTGCATGCAGAGTTTCGTTAGAAGTTGTAATAGATACCTTGAAAGATTTTTGGTAAAGTGTCAATATCAGTTGGCTTGTTAGGTACTTACACACTATTTTATCAGAGAGTATTATTCCTGAGCATGACAAAAACGTTTTGTTGGTATACATTAATAGGCTGAACATATCATACATACGAGGCGAATGGTTATAAAGAAATTATAAAAGTGTATATGTATGTACATTTAGGTGGCTCTTATAAACATTTTAAAAATTTTGCTAATTTCTAGGCACTAATCTTCAGTTTGTATCAGACTTCAAAGCATAAAAATCCCTAAAAAAAATTAGAAAAAAAAAATCAAATACATAGTATGCTGCATTCACAAACAATGATATTTGTTAGGAACGCACCCCGAGAAGAGATGTACATTGGGAAGGTCATTAAAATCAAATGAACGTTCAATCGGCAATACCACGGCCACAGATATCACATATTAACTTTGGCCCCGATTGGAGCCGGTGAAGACATCTTCATAGGGCAATCTAAGCTTTGACCCCTGTGTGACACGCCTTAACCGACATCAATCGGAACCACAGTTTATTCGTGATATCTTCGACTTTAGTAGTATCAATTTTGAGTACTATATGCAAAAATATTAATTTTAGTCTAAACTTGGCTCCCTGTGCGATACGCCTTAACCGTCTCCAATCGGCACCAAAATTAATATTTGATATCTCCGACTATAGTAGCATCTACATGAGGCTGAGGCTTAGGAAACCTTTTGAAAAAATTTTCTTCCTACATTTAGGGACCACCCTAATGAACATTCTTAGGGCAAATTTACTTGTCTACTACTTATCGTTACATATCTTAATACAGAAAGGCCCAATCTAACATATTTGTGTCTTTAAAGAGTGGTTACATGAAAAAATTCCTTCAATTTACACATGTGTGTACATTAGGGTGTATCATGCTCCATACAAAAAAGAAAAAATCGGTATTGTTTTCCATCGAAATTCTAAAATCTACTTTATTTGGAGACTACTATCAAAAAATTTCAGAATACCTTGTAACCGCCAAAAAAAACTAAGAAATTTTTTTAAAAAAAAAAAAGAAAATTTTTGAAATATATGTCGCTTACGTTTTTTCGGCGGGTAGGGCTCGATATCGTGGATTAATTAGGTCTAAAGCCAAACTGATTTGGCGCAATCAGTTAGTTGACGATGATTTTTAGCGTTTCACATAATACATTCTTTAAGACCCTAGAGTCGATGCTTAGAAGGTTGATCTCATGGTTGATCGTGCTTGTGATAGGCTCGTCTTTCTCGTAGGGTAGACAGAGCACAATTAAATTCCAATCGCCAGGCGTGCATTAATGCTTCTCGCTGTCTTACTGAAATAGCTCAGCTAGCAGGCCGTTAGCTCCAGGAGTTTTCTTCTTCTTCAGGTAAAAATTGCTATACGTAATTGGAGTCAACTCCGTCGTCCTCGAATGAGCAAGCGAGTTCATTTTCACTACTGCTATCAGTGGTATTCAGCAGACAGGGACGCTGTAGATGTATAGATGTGTCAGAATTACTCCAGAATGCAAGATTTGTGAGATATTCTAACCTAGCCACCACTTCTATGTATAATCATTAATAATTTTTTTTTCGAAAATGGGCCGAATTTTGACCTCAAAGTCACTTCTTTACCTTTAAAAATCTTCCCCATTTTTTCGATTCGAGAACCCTTTCTGTAGTCCAGATTTACTTAGGAATATAATACTGAAGATATTATAACAGTGTTTAGGGAAACGACTTCAAATCCTGGAGTACTGCAGCAGACAATTTAAGTATACAACTTTTACAATTACATATGCACATACATGTATACGTAACTAACCCAATAAACATTGGGGTTGGTTAACAATTTGAAAATGATTAGAAAACTGACATTTTTTAAAGTCCCACCTTCGATAACGAGTACGGAATAGTTTATCATCGTTTCGAGAACTAGGCCATTCTCCAGCAAAACCGAACCCTCATTATCCAATGTATTTTCGCTTCGTTAAGAATTCGAAATCCAGTCTATTATCGAATTGCAATTTTAATGAGAGAGAGTGATTGTCTTATGTTTCCCTCCGAAAATGAGCTGGATTTCACTTTTTCTCTTCTAGTTTTAATTTTTTTCCAACCCAACTCAAGTTTATTTCCAATATACTATGAACGTTAGAAAACTGAGGTTGGTTTCTCAATTCGATACGCATATTGGATATGAAAGGTCATTTTCGAACGTTCGTCAAAATGTTTAAAGGGTTAATTATTCTACAACACTGATATCCAAAATAGCGTGCCTAAACGCAGCTATTGAACATAAAATTTACGCTTAAGCTAATATTTAGTTGTAGTGAAAAAAGAGTAGTAGTTATTAACGAATTTCACTTTCCTAAATTAAAATAAAATTTTCCGTTTGTATTGTGGTTGTTGTAGTTGCAGCGGTCTTAATTTCCGGTATTGAAGAACTTAAGTAAGACAATAAAACGCAACATAATCATGTTCTCTCGTTCTCCAGAAAGTGTACATGTATCTGCATGTAGTGAAATATATACATATCTATGCTTGTATATTCATGTTTGTATGAGTAATAATGTTGCTGGGAAAATGCGGCTACTTGTTCAATATACTTAATGCTTGATGTTTGTAGCAATTTTAATTGTGGCGCTAAAAATTTACGATTACCCAGCAGGAAAATTCATAAATATTAGTAAAGACGTAAGCAAAAAAAGTACTAATAGAAAATTAAGTTATGAAACAAGGTTGTCTTTCTAATTCTGAGCCGATTAAAAGTGAAAACTGTTTTTTAAAACTTTGCTGAAATTTGGTAAAAGTACGTATGTATTTAAAACATGTTTTATTCAATGGTCATGTTAGGCCTGCATGCATACCTCAACGTGAAGAATAAAAGCTGATACACTCTCCCATTTCCAGATTGAAAGATCATAAGGTATAGCAGCTTTGTTTCGGTGCTATCTTTCAAGAAACAACTTTGAACACAACTTTTATTTTTTTCGCCCATGCAGAGTAAACCAGAAAGAAGAAAAAACCCAATCCTCGGAAAGTCAGTCATATCTGGTATACAGACGACGACAAGATCGACCAGGATATGAGGATCGAGAAAGCTCTTGCTAACCATACCATAGATAAGGATAAATTTGAGACAGTTAGCCTTATCATGAATTTTCAATTTAATTTTAAAGCGCACATTTTTTTGTTTAAATTTTTTTTTCTTTTTTAATTTAATTTTCTCTTAGTTTTAGATTTTATTGTTTTAAGAAAAATACACATATATTTTTTATTTATTTAATTTGTAAGGTCTAAATTTTTTATGTTTTTGATTTAAATAATTTATTTTCTCTTTCAATTTTGAAATTATATTATTAAAACAATAAATTTTAATTTCATTTCATTTTTAAGAACTTAGATACTTTATTTCTTTTTTGTTCAATAATTTTTTAATTTTTAATTTTTGTTTGTAGATTTTATTGTTTTAAAAGTAAAAGTATTTAGTTGAATTGCATTTAATTTTTAGAAACATATTTTTTCCATTTTTTTTATTAAATTTGTTAATTTTTTAAATTGAATTTTTTAGATTTTATTGCTTTAAAAAGAAAAGTATTTTACTGAATAGCATTTAGTTTTAAGAAGCTTTTACTTTTCCTTTGTCCTTATTCAATTATTTTTTCTTTTACTTTTTAGATTTTATTGTTTTAAGAAGAAACAACTTTTTTATTCATTTAATTTTAAAGGGCAATTTTTTCTGTTTTTGATTTAACGTAATTCATTTTTCTTTTCATTTTTAGATTTTATTATCTAAAAAAAATTATTTTTTTATTTTAACTTAATTTTTAGGAAATCACTTTATTTATTTTAATTAATTAATTTTTTTTTAATTTATAGATTTTATTGTTTAAAAAGAAAGCCCAATTTTTCATTTAGTTAAATTTTTAGAATGTTATATTTTATTTAATTTTCTTTTAATCTTTCGTTTTTATTGTTTTAAGAAGAAAAATATAAATTTTTTTTGTAATTTCCTCCTCTTGGCAGATCTTTGAACTAGTCTTTCGAAAGACAGAAAGAGGTTACAAATTAGTTGCCAGAATTATCAATTGTTTTCGAAAGTTTTTTTGTAAGTTTCTAAAAGTTCCAGTCATGTATTTCCTTCTTATAGTACATCATCTACTTCGTGAATTTTTTACTGGGAACAGCCATACACACACACAAAGGTCAGAAACGCATAATAAACCAAGAAATGACATAAAACATCAAAACATGTGTATTATTCTACAGAAAAATATGTGTAAGAATAGTTTCACTTTCATAACCTCGGCCTAAGCTGTGCACGGCAACAAACAGGTAGTAGAACGATTGACCGTTCAGTGGAGCAGTAGTCCAGTAGTGAGTTGGTCATAAAACATAAACCAGCATGTAAATGGTGAGTGGCCAACATAAAACAACATACATACATATCTCTGTAAATATGTATGTAGAATATCTGTACTTTGCGCCGCACCATCAAATGCGTCAAGTGTTGAAAATTTAAATTCAGTCAAATTTCTGCGGTGAACCGCAAAAGTAATAACTTGTAGTTAGTAGTAGTAAGAAGTACGAAGTATGCAAGAAAACTGTGCAACGCCCAACAACTAACAAATTGAAGTGTTAAGGAGTCTCGGAAAAGTTGAGATGAATTAAGTGCTGTTAAACAAATTGGCACAAAAAAGTTTTTGAATAAAATTCCACAAAGTTTACAGTGAACTTGAGTAAAGTATTTAAGGATGCAGTTGAAGAGTTTCATAATTCTGGTGTATATTTTGTCGAAGGGCGCGTATGGGATGAGTGCTATGATAACTTCGTATGAAGCTAAGGAAGACGAAAGTACTAGGAGGCGTCAGCGAAATGCTAATATCACAGTGGTATTTGAGGATGGCACGCAAAGAGGGAGAGTGTGTGAGTTGATGGAAGAGGAGGAGAAGCGAGCAAAAGCCGAAAGTGAAGAAGTGGCAGACATGCGAGCTATAAGTGCCAACTCTACGCGGGAAAGCTTTAGAAGTGTTTCTGCAGAAGCGAACGAAAGTCTCTCTAACGCACGCAAAACTCCCTTTTTGGAAATCCTACCGACGCGGCCCAACGCGCTCTTCACAGCTGCCGCGAAACCCTCCTTCAATATACTCGAACAACTAAAACTGGATGAAATACGCGATGCGCAGGAGCAGCTGCTACTCAATTCAGGCCAACAGCTAAAGGCGCTTAGGAAGAAAAAGAAGAAAAAACGCAAGAAGAATAAAAAGCAGAAACCCATTGGCGAGCAAGCCACCATTTTTTGGACTCAATTAACAACAAAAAAACCACATTATATCTATCAAACAACAACAAAGGTGCCAAAGAAAATCAAGTACATCGTACGCAAAAAGAATGCGCTAAAAAAGAAGAAGAAAGAATATTTGAATCACTTGAAACACGTACTCTACCCGTTCATCAAGTTTATCGCCTTCTTTACGGTACTCAATCCATTCACATTGAAAGTTTTTATATTTGCGCTCATTTCGCCGGTGATTTTTGGATTTTTAGGTTTTATGGCGCTTAGTTTTATGATTAAACCGGCACTTCACCTCATTTTCGATGTTAAAAAGCGTGTGGACATTATTAAGCGTAAGCAGTGGCGTGAGAAAAAGCGGCGCGAACGTTGGCGCTACGGCCGCCGGCCGATTACTATACACAAACACTACTACAAGAATGTAGTTGAGCCGCATCCACCGAAACCGAAACCAAAACCGCCGATACATATATCGCATGAACCGCCGATACATATATCGCATGAGCCGCCGATACATACTATAGCGCATGAACCGCCACACTTGTCGCATCCGCCGCTCAATTGGCCTGAATGGGTGCGTGCCGATCAAATAGATTTTAGACCAAAGCTTCAGTCGCAAAGACCATCGGACGTGTATATACCCCAGCATCAACGTGTTCGGTTTAGACCGACAAAACAACGTTTTAATCCTATACTGCCCGAAGTTGAGGAGGAACTGGAAGATTGGCCTTACGGTCAAACACATTTTGGGACATTTAATGGCAGAAAACCGCCGAAAATTGGTGGCGAACGTTTGCGTTCAAGCCTGTTTCGGTTTAAACGTCCGCCTTCGCCTGTGGTAAATCGCGGCAATATTGGACCACAACGTTTTCGCAATAACAACAAACAAGAAGCGGTTCCACATAGTGCCTCGGAGTTTGAGGATGCGCCATTTTTATAAAGGAAACAAAATGAAAATTAAAAAAACTAAGAAATAAAGTTCAAAAATCCCATGACTGATTGATGCTCCACCAAATTGATGTTTTATTTATTACTCCTTTTTGGAATTTAAAATTAAACAAAATATTTAGCTGGGTAGGGTTCTAAATCGGGATTTACTCGAGCGTTGTGGGGATCTATTGGGCTTTGAAGATTAGATGATAGAAAGAAAAAAAGGTCAGGTGCTGTATATCCTTTCAGCGGTGGATGGAGGATCTATAGGCTTCCAAAAATGTAAAAAAGGATTTACTCGAGCGCGTCAGATATTGATAGTCAATAAATCAAACGTGTTTCTGATGACGGAGGTATGCTAATTTGCCGGTTTGCATGGTGGGGGCGTGCGTACGGAAGGGTTAAAAATGGATGAAAAAATTTTTGCAAAACGGACATGCGTTTTTGGTTATCTAGAAACTGATTTTTTTTAGATAATTTAAACTGGTTATGAATTTTTGGTTGGGACGGACATCCATTTTTAGTAATTTTAAAAGTAGACATCAAATTTTAGATTATTTAAAAAACGGACATAAGTTTTTGGCTACTTGAAAACTAAACATAAATTTTTAGATATTTAAAAACTGGATTTGAATCTTTGGTTATTTAAAAATTTGTAAATTGTTTTTTTTTTTTGGTAATTTGTAAGGTTTACATAAATTATGGCTTTCAAAAACTGGACATTAATTTTATGGCAT
>NW_023458565.1:11277763-11311096 GCF_013731165.1 Rhagoletis pomonella
ATGCCATAAAATTAATGTCCAGTTTTTGAAAGCCATAATTTATGTAAGCCTTACAAATTACCAAAAAAAAAACCAATTTTCAAATTTTTAAATAACTAAAGATTCAAATCCAGTTTTTAAATATCTAAAAATTAATGTTTAGTTTTCAAGTAGCCAAAAACTTATGTCCGTTTTTTAAATAATCTAAAATTTGATGTCTACTTTTAAAGTTACTAAAAATGGATGTCCCAACCAAAAATTCATAACCAGTTTAAATTATCTAAAAAAACCAGTTTCTAGATAACCAAAAACGTATGTCCGTTTTCAAAAATTTTTCATCCATTTTTAACCCTTCCGTACGCACGCCCCCACCATGCAAAACCGGCAAATTAGCATACCTTCGTCATCGAAAACACGTTTGATTTATTGACTTTCAATGTCTGACGCGCTCGAGTAAATCCGTGTGACTCCTTTTTCTTACATTTTTGGAAGCCTATGGATCCTGCACCCACCGCTAAATATACATCACACCACCCTCAACGCTCGAGTAAATCCCTATTTAGCATCGTGGGCTCCCCTACCCCGCTAAATATTATGTTTAATTTTAAATTCCAAAAAGTAGTAATAAATAAAACATCAAATAATAAAAGCATCAATCAGTCATGGGATTTTTGAACTTTATTACTTTGTTTTTTAATTTTCATTTTGTTTCCTTTATAAAAATGGCGCATCCTCAAATTCCGAGGCACTATGTGGAACCGCTTCATGTTTGTTGTTGTTGTGAAAAGGTTGTGGTCCAATTTTGCCGCGATTTACCACCGGCGAAGTCGGACGTTTGAGCCGAAACAGGCTTGAACGCAAACCTTCGCCACCAATTTTCGTTGGTTTTCTGCCATTAAAGTTCCCAAAATGTGTTTGACCATAAGGCCAATCTTCCAGTTCCTCCTCAACTTCGGGCAGTATAGGATTAAAACGTTGTCTTGTTGTCGGTCTAAAACGAACACGTTGATGATCGGGTCTATAAACGTCCGATGGTCTTTGCGACTGAAGCTTTGGTCTAAAATCTATTTGATCGGCACGCACCCATTCAGGCCAATTGAGCGGCGGATGCGACAAGTTTGGCGGTTCATGTGATATATGTATCGGCGGCTCATGCGATATATGTATCGGCGGTTTTGGTTTCGGTTTCGGTTTCGGTTTCGGTGGATGCGGCGCAACCACATTCTTGTAGTAGTGTTTGTGTATAGTAATCGGCCGGCGGCCGTAGCGCCAACGTTCGCGCCGCTTTTTCTCACGCCACTGCTTACGCTTAATAATGTCCACACGCTTCTTAACATCGAAAATGAGGTGAAGTGCCGGTTTAACCATAAAACTAAGCGCCATAAAACCTAAAAATCCAAAAATCACCGGCGAAATGAGCGCAAATATAAAAACTTTCAATGTGAATGGATTGAGTACCGTAAAGAAGGCGATAAACTTGATGAACGGGTAGAGTACGTGTTTCAAGTGATTCAAATATTCTTTCTTCTTCTTTTTCAGCGTATTCTTTTTGCGTACGATGTACTTGATTTTCTTTGGCACCTTTGTTGTTGTTGTATGATAGATATAATGTGGTTTTTTTGTTGTTAATTGAGTCCAAAAAATAGTAGCTTGCTCGCCAATGGGTTTCTGTTTTTTGTTCTTTTTGCGCTTTTTCTTCTTTTTCTTCTTTTTCTTCTTAAGCGCTTTTAGCTGTTGGCCTGAATTGAGTAGCAGCTGCTCCTGCGCATCGCGTATTTCATCCAGTTTTAGTTGTTCGAGTATATTGAAGGAGGGTTTCGCGCCAGCTGTGAAGAGCGCGTTGGGCCGCGTCGGTAGGATTTCCAAAAAGGGAGTTTTGCGTGCGGTAGAGTTCATTTCAGAAAAAAAGCTTTCCCGCGAAGAGCTGGCACTTAAAGCTCGCAAGTCTGCCACTTCTTCACTTTCGGCTTTTGCTCGCTTCTCCTCCTCTTTCATCAACTCACACACTCGCGCTCTTTGCGTGCCATTCTCAAATACCACTGTGATATTAGCATTTCGCTGCCGCCTCCTAGTACTTTCGTCTTCCTTAGCTTCATACGAATTTATCATAGCACTCATACCATACGACGCGCCCTTCGACAAAATATACACCAGAATTATGAAACTCTTCAACTGCATCCTTAAATACTTTACTCAAGTTCACTGTAAACTTTGTGGAATTTTATTCAAAAACTTTTTTGTGCCAATTTGTTTAACAGCACTTAATTCATCTCAACTTTTCCGAGACTGCTTAACACTTCAATTTGTTAGTTGTTGGGCGTTGCACAGTTTTCTTGCATACTTCGTACTTCTTACTACTTACTACTAACTACAAGTTATTACTTTTGCGGTTCACCGCCGAAATTTGACTGAATTTAAATTTTCAACACTTGACGCATTTGATGGTGCGGCGCAAAGTACAGATATGCTACATATTTACATAGATATGTATGTATGTTTGTGGTTACATATTTTTTTCATTTGTTTGCCACTCACCATTTACACGCTGGTTTATGTTTTATGACCAACTTACTACTGGACTACTGCTCCACTGAACGGTAAATCGTTCTACTACCTGTTTGTTGCCGAGCACAGCTTAGGCCGCGGTTATGAAAGTGAAACTATTCTTACACATATTTTTCTGTAGAATAATACACATGTTTTGATGTTTTATGTCATTTCTTGGTTTATTATGCGTTTCTGACCTGTGTGTGTGGTACTGTTCCCAGTAAGAAATTCACGAAGTAGAAGATATACTATAAGAAGGAAATACATGACTGGAACTTTTACAAATTTACAAAAATCTTTTGTAAGACAATTGAGAACTCTGGCAACTAATTTGTAACCTCTTTCCGTCTTTCGAAAGACCAATTCAAAGATCTGCTTAAAAGGAGGTCTGTTTGTCCTTTATCAATATGTTTTCTAAAAATTAAATGAAATTACAAACAAATATATATTTTTCATCCTAAAACAATAAAACCGAAAAATTGAAAAAAAAAATTAAATAAAATATTACATTCTAAAAATTTAACTAAATTAAAAAATGGGCTTCCTTTTTAAACAATAAAATCTATAAATTAAAAATAATTAATTAATTAAAAGAAATAAAGTGAGTTCCTAAAAATTAAATTGAAATAAAAAAATATATTTTTTTTAAATAATAAAATCTAACAATGAAAAGAAAAATGAATTTGTTAAATAAAAACAGAAAAAATTTGCTCTTTAAAATTAAATTAATAAAAAAATATTTTCCTCTTAAAAAAAATAAAATATAAAAAGTAAAAGAAAACTATGGGAAAAAAAATCATTAAAAACAAGAAAAAATTTAAGTTTTCAAAAAACAATAAAATCTAGGAAATAAAAGAAAATTAAATTAAAAAAAAAACGGACAAAATTTAATAAATAAAAGGAAAAAATAGGAGTTTCTAAAAACTAAACGAAATTCAATACAATAATTTTCTTTTTAAAACAATCAATTCTAGAAATATAGCATTTTCAGTTGAAATGAAACCATTTTCAAATTAAGTTAAACCTTTTTCAAATTAAATGAAACGTTTTTCATCTTAAGCGAAACCATTTTCAACCTAGATGAAACCTTTTTCAGATAAAGCGAAACCTTTTTTCTAATTAAATGAAGCCTTTTTCATATTCAATGAAACTTTATTCAAATTAAATGAAACCTTTTTCAATTTAAATGAAACATTCTTAAAAGGAAGTTTCTTTTAATTTGAATAAAGTTTCATTGAATCTGAAAAAAGTTTCATTTAATTTGAAAAAGGTTTCGCTTTATCTGAAAAAAGTTTCATTTATATGAAAATAGTTTAATTTAAACTGAAAATGCTATAAAGATAAAAAAGCAAAAATGAATGCACTAAAAATAGAAATAAAGAAAAATAGATTAGTTAACTCAAAATCATAAAAAAATTTAGCTCTTAAAAATTAAATGAATTAAAATTATATTGTTTTCTTAAAACAATAACATATAGAAACTTAAAGGAAATTAAATTAAAAAAGAAAGAAAAAATTTAAAAACAAAAAAAATGCTATTTAAAATTAAATGAATAAAAAAATAGTTTTCTCCTTAAAACAATTAAATTTTAAATATTAAAAGAAATTTAATAAAGAAAAAGGAAAAAATAAAGGTTTTTAAAATTAAATGCAAACCAGTAAAAAGTTTTTCTTTTTAAAACAATAAATCTAAAAATTAAATTTAATAAACTGCGAAAAAATTTAATAAAGAAAATGGGGAAAAATATGTTTCTAAAAATTAAATGCAGTTCAATAAAATACTTTTCTTTTTAAAACAATAAAATCTACAAATACAAGTAAAAGAGAAAAAATTAATGAACTAAAAAAATAAAGTATCTAAGTTCTTAAAAATGAAATGAAATTAATATTTATTTTTTTTAATAATATAATCCATAAATTTAAAGAAAAATAAGTTAGTAAATTTAGACCTTAAAAATTAAATGAATAAAAGATATATGTATATTTTTCTTAAAACAATAAAATCTAAAAACTAAGAGAAAATTAAATTAAAAAAGAAAGAAGAAATTTAAAGACAAAAAAAATTTTGCGCTTTAAAATTAAATTGAAAATTCATGACAAGGCTATCTGTCTCAGATTTATATTTATCTATGGCGTAAGCCTCAGCTTGAAAAGCAGAATCGCTTTTTTTCATTATGGTTAGGTTAAGGTTTCTAGATTGTAAACCTGTTGTTCTGGTCTATCTTGATGTCGTCTGGGTTTTTCTTCTTCCTGGTTGACTCTGCACGGGCGAAAAACCTAAAAGTTGTGTTCAAAGTTGTTTCTTGAAAGGTAGCACCCAAAAAAAGCTGCTATACCTTATGATCTTTTAAACTGGAAGTGGGAGAGTGTATCAGTTTTTATTCCCCACCTTGAGGTATACATGCAGGCCTAACATGTTCATTGAATAAAACATGTTTTAAATATATACGTACTTTGGCATCGGCAGCCTTTACCTAATTTCAGCAAATTTTTCTGCGAAGTTTTAAAAAACAGTTTTCGCTTTTAATCGGCTTTTGGATTAGAAAGACAACTTCGTGTTATAACATAATTTTCTATTAGTACTTTTTTTCCTTACGTCTTTACTTATATTTATGAATTTTCCTGCTGGGTAATTGTGTAATCATAACTTTTTAGCGCCACAATTAAAATTGCTACAAACATCAAGCATTAAGTATATTGAACAAGTAGCCGCATTTTCCCAGCAACATTATTACTCATAACGGGTGATTTTTTAAGAGCTTGATACCTTTTTTTTTAAAAAAAACGCATAAAATTTGCAAAATCTCATCGGTTCTTTATTTGAAACGTTAGATTGGTCCATGACATTTACTTTTTGAAGATAATTTCATTTAAATGTTGACCGCGGCTGCGTCTTACGTGGTCCATTCGGAAAGTCCAATTTTGGGCAACTTTTTCGAGCATTTCGGCCGGAATAGCCCGAATTTCTTCGGAAATGTTGTCTTCCAAAGCTGGAATAGTTGCTGGCTTATTTCTGTAGACTTTAGACTTGACGTAGCCCCACAAAAAATAGTCTAAAGGCGTCAAATCGCATGATCTTGGTGGCCAACTTACCGGTCCATTTCTTGAGATGAATTGTTCTCCGAAGTTTTCCCTCAAAATGGCCATAGAATCGCGAGCTGTGTGGCATGTAGCGCCATCTTGTTGAAACCACATGTCAACCAAGTTCAGTTCTTCCATTTTTGGCAACAAAAAGTTTGTTAGCATCGAACGATAGCGATCGCCATTCACCGTAACGTTGCGTCCAACAGCATCTTTGAAAAAATACGGTCCAATGATTCCACCAGCGTACAAACCACACCAAACAGTGCATTTTTCGGGATGCATGGGCAGTTCTTGAACGGCTTCTGGTTGCTCTTCACTCCAAATGCGGCAATTTTGCTTATTTACGAAGCCATTCAACCAGAAATGAGCCTCATCGCTGAACAAAATTTGTCGATAAAAAAGCGGATTTTCGACATTTCGAACCGAACACTGATTTTGGTAATAAAATTCAATGATTTGCAAGCGTTGCTCGTTAGTAAGTCTATTCATGATGAAATGTCAAAGCATACTGAGCATCTTTCTCTTTGACACCATGTCTGAAATCCCACGTGATCTGTCAAATACTAATGCATGAAAATCCTAACCTCAAAAAAATCACCCGTTACAAGCATGTATATACATGCATAGATATGTATATAACTGCATGCAGATACATGTGCACTTTCTGGAGAACGAGAGAACATGATGTTTATATTGTGTTTTATTGTCCTACTGAAGTTCTTCAATACCGGAAATTAAGACCGCTGCACAGTGGTCATTAAATGGGATTTAATGTTCATAATTCACTGGAGCCTTCATTTCTTAACCGATTTGATTAATTATTTTTTTAAATGAAAACTAATAAAATTTGCAAGAGACTAGTTGAGTCTAATTTTCGAATTTTTATTTGTTTGTATTAAATTTTTTAGTGCAAAGTGCAGAAATTGGGCCAATTTTGAAGAAGACCGATTCTCCTGTTCCAGCTAATAAAAGTTTCATAATAAAAACTAGTTAAAAACAATTGTAGGGTTCTCCTAAAACAAAAAATAAATTAAAAAGTAATAATTTGAAATGTTATGTTACCAAAAGTATTTTTTTTTGTTTTTAGTTTTTATAAAAAATTTGGGTATGCAGTTTTATAGATTACTAAATTTTAGTATAATAAAGTGCAAGTTGTAAGTCGCTAAGATTTCGCGTGTATCAACTAGTCTCTTGCAAATTTTATTACCTTTCATTTAAAAAAATAATTAATCAAATCGGTTGAGAAATGAAGGCTCCAGTGAATTATGAACATTAAATTCCATTTATTGACCACTGTACGCTGCAATTACAACAGCCACAATACAAACGGAAAATTGTATTTTATTTTCGGAAAGTGAAATTCGTGAATAGCTGCTACTCTGTTTTTCACTACAACTAAATATTACGCTCAAACGTAAATTTTATGTTTAATAGCTGCATTTAGGCATGCAATTTTGGATATCAATGTTGTAGAATAATTAACCCTTTAAACATTTTGGCGAACGTTCGAAAATGACCTTCCAAATCCAATATGCGTATCGAACTGGGAGCGAACTCATATACTACGTTTATACGCACAGAATAATCGACTTAATTGAAAGCGCATTGACACCGTAAACATTTCGCTCTAGTGTTTATACTTACGGATTTATATCGGCATCAAAGTAACCGTCTTCAAAAGCAAACAAAATTTGGTGTTTTCATTTGACATTTTAAAAGTTAACATAGTGGAAAGTGATAAAAATATAGTTTTATTCGGCATTATAAAATCGTGGCAAAGAAAAAGAACGATTATTATTAATCAGCTTTTAAATACTGATGCGATTATTTGGAGAGCCACCTAAATGTACGTATGTACATATTCACTTTTATAATTTCTTTATAACTATTTCCCTCATATGTATGATATGTTCAGCTTATTAATGTATACCAACAAAACGGATTTGTCATTTTGAGAAATAATACTCTCCGATAGAAAAGTATGTAAGTGCATACCGAACAAGCCAACTGATATTGACACTTCACCAAAAATCTTTCAAGGTATCTATTACAACTTCTAACGAAACTCTGCATGCACACCTTTACCTTTATATGAATATCGAGCCTCTGTTGTTAAGGAAGTAATAATCTCAAAATAACCAATCAAATTTACATCCTCGTCAAAAATGACAAGATTATGAATGCATTCCGATAGCTTATAAATATATATCGAATTTGATTGTGTAAAACAAGCGAACAACTAAGGTAAAACACGTGTCAAACATACATACATACACTTATATTTGTTTATAGCAGATCCTAACAAGGTTGCTTGTATCGAAGGTGAAAACAAAACCCAATTGGCAAAATTTATTCAATAATGTCACAATATTATGCTCATCAAAAAGGCATACAAGCCATAGTCAAAAAAAAAAATGGCATGCAAGGCAAAGAGCAAAAGCGAACTACAGGCGAGTGGGGCAATTTCCCATGTTTTATGCCACTTTTGTGACTACTACATATGTATGTATGTATGTAGATACAAATGTATGTAAGCTGTTACTAAAATTTGCCTTACACATGTAGATACATAAATACTTATGTTCTACCATAAAAACAATCATGTTCCGAAATTTTCCCTACATACATACATACCTACGCACACAAATAAGCCAATGGGGAAAAGAAAAAGTGCTGTAAACCAGCCGCCTAACCGAAGCGTGCCAGCAATCATTTTACCGTTTCAAGCTCTTAAATAAAGGTAGGTACAACTTAAAGTAAACAAGCAGAATTGAATTTGTGAATATGTATGTAGGATTGTTTTTTTTTTGTATTTATGACTTATGTAAGCGCACACGTTTCCTCAAGTATCAGTACATACATGTATGTATGTATGTAGTTAGTACAACAGCCATAAAAGGCTTTAGGGATAAGGAAAAACCAATGTTTTTCCATAAAGGCACACGCACACAAGATACTAGGAGTATTTACCATCATACTTACACACATATGTACGTCAGTATGACATACGCACCAACACTCAATTTTATGGTTGGGAAATAAGAACAAGAGCGTCAAGCACCTATGTTCATACGTACTCAAATATGTATACATATGTATATGTATGTACATTAGACCAAATCATCTTACAAGTAAATCAAAAAAAGCTCGCCGAACACCTCTGATTCTAGAGTATTTTTGCAAGTAAATTTTATTTTTTTTTTGCCGAACCTTTTTAGATTTTTTACGTTTTTTGTTTAAACATACAACAATACATTCGGCATAAAAAAAAAATAATTTAATAGCTCTACTTAAATAATCAAACAACTTCGTTAGCAAAAGCCTAATGATTTTTTGGAGAGCTGCAATTTAATGGAATTAATCTGGACAAGATAGTTCGAAAGACTTTTGTGATTCTAGCACAAAAGTTTTAGAAACAGAGGCCTCTCATTCATCACTCGTGGTGAAAAGCTCTTTTGCCAGAAAGCACTTGTATATCATCTTGATTGCGCCGAGCGTGCAAAGCACCGGTGTGCCTTCGAGAGATATTTTAATTCTTTTCATTTAATTATTAGATTTCATTGTCCTAAAACGGAAAACAGTTAACAGAAAAATTATATTTGTTTTTAATTTCATAAAATTTTTACAAAATATTTTTTTATTTGTTTTTCTTCTTTCAATATAATTTTTATTTGTAGATTTTACTGTTTAAAAAGTAGAATATTTTTTTATTTTCATTAAATTTTTATTTTATTTTTTCTTTTATTTTAATTGACATTTTTTCTTTTTTTAATTTAAATTTATTTCCTTCTATATTTTATTATTTTATAAAGAAAAATACTTTTTAATTTCGTTGAATTTTAAGTAATTTACTTAATTTTTTTAAATTTAATTTTCTTTTAATTTTTAGATGTTGTTTAAAAATGTATTTTTTTTTTCAATTCTAAAATTTTTAGGAACATATTTTCTTTTTTTATTTCATTCTTTGTTTTGTAATTCAATGTTATTTAAATTTCGAGATTTATTTAAAAAAAATGTGTTAAAAACAATATTTTTTTAAATTTTCTCAAATTTTTTAGTTTTTGTTGTCTAAAAAAATAACATGTTTGTTGAATTTCTTTTGGTTTTTACTTTTTTATCTATTTTTACCTTTTTAGTATGGTTATTTCTTTATTTTCAATATTTTATTTTTTTAATTTTAGTTTTTATTGCTTTAAAAGACAAACAGAACAACGCTAAGAACTCCTCATTAGCAGGTAAGCATTTCGAAAAACAGTAAAGAGCTGTCAAAAAAGTTGCCACAATTGGCAATTGTGGTGAGTTTAAAGACAGTTGCCAGAATTTCTCTGCAAATTTACTAACACCAGGGTGGTACGTTTGGAGGTATAAACGGAGATCTGGTGCGTAAGTATTGGAAGGCGTATTTTGGATTCAAACAACTCTGGAACAAAAAAATTGTATCTTTGAGACAAGAACATTGATGTATCATACTTTTAGATGCGACTGTAAAAAGGGGACCTATACACGTTCGGTAAAAAAATAAAAATTCGAAATTGCCTTGCAAAAGTTATCACAGTGTTGTAAGACGAACTTTTTTCCGGTACGGTCTAATGTTCACACCTATGTACATACATATATCACATCACAAATTAGACATGCAAAGGCAGACAGACAAGACAAGCGACGTTCTAAAGTTGTTGCAAATTTTTCATTGCACGAATTTGGTTGCCCTACATAAATACTTTGTAGGTAGGAATGCAGGTAAAAATGTACATAGCTATAACAGTACTACGTTACGCTTGGGAGGTGAAGTACAAGAGAAAAAATATACCCAAATCCAGAAGGCGAAAAAAAATTGAAAAAAAACTACGCCGAATACCGCCCGGCGCTTGCACAGCCATTGAAAATATTAAAATGCAAATTGAGTTTTTTAGTTGAGTGATCTAAGCGGATAATTGCCAAACCCTTTCAACTTACCTAATACCTAGATACGTTTTGTATGTATGAACACAAAAAGCAGCTACATCAAAAAACACAACCTTCAAGTAACTTCGCGCACATCCTGTGCAATTGTTCAAGCTTTTCCACGACCAGTTTTATCACCAGGTTGACTACAATTCGATACATTATGTAAGGTTGAAGTCGCGGTCTGTATCAAATATATAAAAGGAATATTAGACACAGCGTCACCGCATCTCCATTTTCTTGGCGAACTCGTCTACATAGGGACGAAGTTTCAAAGACTCTTCTTCTTATTCAACACAACGAATCGGTCGTCGGTCCTGTCATTGTCTTCGTAGTGCGCTTGCTTTCGCTGAATAATAACAAGGTGTTGTCAGTAGCGACGTGTTTGTTGTAATTTTGACAAGATCGGCATGCTTATTTTCAGTGCTGCCGATCTTAATTTTTATATTACTATTCGTTGGGAAATAGTATCTAAAATACTCAATTTTAGTATTTCGTTTTATCGCGATTTTTAAAGAACTTGGTGTTTTCAGAACGATATTAATATTTAAAATACCTGGATTTGTATAATTTGTGTCCTCAAAATATAAAATATAAAAGATATCGTGGTAATTAATGGAAAAAGACGTACACAAAAATTGTATGGAAAGGCGTTTTTTTTTATATTAATTATCTTTTGCTGCATTGTCATAATATCGAGCCAAATGGACTACTGATTCACTAGAATATAGCGGCAGTATGGTTAAATTACGATTTCGCTAATATTATCGATATTTATGTGTTTTAATCTATTTAAAAAATCATTTACAGTCTTATAGGAAATTGCTTTATTTTACAGCCTTTACTTTTTTATAAGTTACAATATATGTCCAAGCTGTGTGGAGCTAACGATACGAACATATATTCAGGCTTATAAGCCTGTAATTTTACATTTTCCTAAATTTAATTTGTAATAGTATGCACAAACGGATTAAAAGTAGTAAATAATTAGTTCATTTTCTAATACTTTAAAATGCGTGTTCGGAATAGACCTGCCGAAAAAGTGAGGTTAAGTTACTGACAACACCTTGTTATTATTACACCATGGGACACAATAAGATCTCAACTTTCGGAACAGCTTCAGAGGCTCTATTGTTTTACGGCATTCTATTGACGTTCCAACCTCACTTTGGTCGAGTCAAAAAGATTGGGCTTCATTCTTGTACATTGGTCTGGGTTGGTCGGCATCAAGCGAGCCACCAGTACCGTCCCACTTTCATCTTTAAAAACCCCTCCAACAATAGGTTTTGCACTAGGTTTGGAGCCTGCCACGTGAAATTGCTGCCCAGTGAATTAGACCAGAAAAGCTTCGGATGATTGAAGACCCTCGCTAGCGAAACAGGGGCTATAATTTATAAATATGTACCTGGCATAGGCGGATCCCTTTTAGGGAGAAATCTGAACCCAACTGCTGGATGTTCTGTAAATTATATTCGGATGACATCCGCACGGTACAGGAAAAGTGATGAACGAGGCATGGCCAACAACTGTCACTCGGTTCATCCCCAACAGTGAATTAAGAAGAAAGACGATGTCTCCAAGGAGTAATTCTATGGATACCTCGGAAAACCCTACGTACGCTATTCCCATCAAAATGCGATTGTCAACTTTAACGCGAGGCTGGGAAAAGAAGACGTATTTAGTGCAACAGCCTTAAAGCTGGACCTTAATGCCTATATGTACGTCGATTAAGCCGAAGCTTGGAATATAATAGTTAAAAACTAGTACCAGATACTAGAATGAAAATATTCACAAATTGATAATGTAATGATAGACGGCAGATACATTTTGAGTACAACTCTACAACAAGCATTTCAGGCGTTCCGCGCTTTTCAGGCTTTCGCAATAGCTGAATTGTGTAGCTGAAAGCCTGAAAAGTTTATTGCGGAGTTGTACACTTAGAGTGGTCCTGACGTTGACACCGAACAAACTTCTTCTTACTGGGTTGATGAGCTATTTTTTTTTTTGTACAGCTCCGTGTTATTTGTCGAGACATTTCGGTTTGTTTGCCAGTTCGCCTACAAACCGATGTTTATTTTTTCGTTTTGCTACAATTGCGAAATCGATATGTATTACTGTCATGTATTTGGCAAACCTAATTCTTTCAGCCTATTTTCAGTAGTGGAAGAAGGGAAAATAGAAAAGAGTGCACAAAATTATAATATAAGCAAAGCTGCTCAAAATTGGGCTACGTGTTTCAGGATTTCATTGCCAGTACGGCAAGATCGATTGAAATTATGTCAGAAACAGTAAAGTAGATTTTATTTGTCAAATGGTTATTAAAGAACTAAATCCTTCAAAGGGGCTTGTCAATTGTTCCCCAAGAGCATTTCAATATAGCGAGAAGAGGCATAAATCCTTTCTTTGGCTCGTATGATTACTGAGATGAAGTTTGGATTCATCTCTAAAAACCTGAATCGAAGGCACAAAATTTGCGACATTTCCTCAAAAGTTTGAGGTATCATAATTGGTTGGAGAGATGATGACTACTTTTCTTTAGAAACTCTGTAGACAATTTATTGAAGTGCGAAACATAATGTATATGAATTCGAAATTGAGGACGAATTCGAAAACGAATAAGAAGGCAAATACGAATGCAAAGAAGAATACGAAAATGCAGACAAATACAAAGTACCTATTCTAATGAGAAGGCGAGTACAAATTGGAAGACGAAAATAAATACGGAAAATGATTCGAAAGGAATACGACGAGGAATAGAAATACAAAAACCTATACGAAGGCAAGCTCGAGCACGGATGCAAACATGAATATGAAAGCGGATACAAATGTGAATACGAGGACGAAACGAAGACGAATAAGAACATGAAAGGCGAATACGAAGGGGAATACAAAGACGAAGACGAAAAGGAAAACGAATGCGTGGAGGAATATGAAGACAGCGACGAAGATGAATGTGAAAACGAATACAAAGACTGACAAGAATACGAGCACGAAGGCAAATACGACGGCGAAGAATACAAACGCGAATATGAAGACAAGTACGAACACGTAGAAGAACTAAAAGGCAGCGAGGAAACTGAATGTGGAGAATAATGCCAAGGTGAAGAGGAAAAGGAAGACAAATAAGGAGATGAATACGAAGACGAATAGGAAGACTTCGACTACGACGAATAGAAATATCAAGATGAGTGTGAATGCGAAAGAGAAATCGAATAAAATATGAATGCGAAACGAAAATCAATACGAAGGTGGAGATAAATTCTAATACGAATGCAAAATAAGTAGAATACAAAGACGAATACGCTTACGAAGATGAATATAAATACCAAGATTCTAAATAAGGAATTAATGGAAGTTTAACTTTAGTAGTGTGACCTGGAATGGCTTTATTAGTTTTTAGTTCATTTTCTGTTTATAAAGGAAAGTTTTTGTGTTTTGTTTTGCTTCGTAATTTCGTTTTTGTTTAAGATTTTTATTTTGTTTCTGTTCCTTTAGGGAGAGTTTTTGGTTCAAAAATAATTCAGACAAGGGTCATTTGAGTTAAGATGAAAACGGGTTTAAAAACATACATAGTTTATAGAGAAATTGTTAGTAATCAATAATAAATTAAAATAAGATAAAAACTTAAAAACAAATATTATGTAGTTAGCAGATGCGTACAATATTAATTATAATTATAATAATATATATATAAAATTATAATAAATTATTAATAAAAATAATTATTCGACGTGAGAGGTGCCTTAGTAAGAAGTGTATACCTTATTATTCAGTGAAACAAAATTAGAAAAAAAAACTTAAAAAATTATGTAAATTAACAACAAAAATAGTCAATATTTTAGCCGACTCAACACCTAAGAATTCTATGAAAGGAATATTTTGGAAACAAATTATAATAAAAATTTACTTTTACAATCTAAAAAATTCAAAAAATATCTGACATTAAAAATTTGTTGCCAGCACTATTGAATAATACGCTAGATTGAAGAGTACGTAATTTAAGTGTAAATGTATTGTTGATACATACTACGATGTTCAATTATTCGACTTTTTCCAAACTGGTTTTAGAATATTTGAAAAAATTGCAGTTTGAAAAAAGCCGCTTTCCGCTTTTCAAACTAGAAAAAAACCTGATAAACAGGTTTTCTTTTACATTGTATTCATACAGTGAAAATGCTTATGAAGTCATGACCAAAAATTGCAATAAAGCTATTAACAGTAAAGATAGATTTTATTTAGAAAGGGCCGAAGCAAAATAATTTCAAAGTTTTTTAGAGCAAAACTAAAACAAATAAAAATCAGTGGAAAATGCACGTTTGGTTTCATATATTCTGACTGCAATTCTGGAGGTCCATGGTTTAATTTCTGGCCCCTGCAACATCAAACAAGATTTTTTCTAATAGCGCTCGCCTCTTGCCAGACAAATGGCTAACATCGAAAAGCCGAACACTAATTAGAGAAGAAGCTAGGCCAAACATGTAGAGAACGTTTATGCGCCAAACATTCATTTATTGGAATCAAATATGAACAGTATTCATTTCCAAATAACCAAAGATATAATTTTAAAATTATTTAGGAGTTTCCTTAAACTGGAAAAAGCCTTGAAAGCTTCGAAAAACTCAAAACATTTATTGATAGGTGAAGATTTTTATAAAATTAAAAAAAGTTTTGTTCGATAAAAAATAAATCCGGTTTATTCGATATTCGAAAAATTAAGATTTCAAAAACCATCCATAAAAATCCCAAATAACGGTGGAAACCGGTTTGGAAAAACCGAGTCGATCGCCCTAATACATACAAGCTACATAATTACAAAAAACGCCATTTGAAAGTAGTAAGCTACAAAGCTCTCAAAAACAATTTTCATTTGACATCCATTTTAAGTTATTTTATTTCAATTTTGTTAATCGAAAATAAGTGGCAACCTTATATTAATATCTTAAGGTATAAGGCATACTATATAGGTAAAGAATTGTTTAAAAGCTTTTTTGACACCCATAATTGTTAATATTGTACCGTAATTTTCTAAACGAAAAACACAATTAAAAAATATTTCTGAAGAAGAGTACTTTGACTCCCAGTTGTGGCTTTCAAGCATTTAAGAACATTTAAGAAGAAGAATATAGCGAGAAAAAAAAATTATTTATACATATTTAATAACACACGCCCTCCTTTTCATCCAGGAACGCTTTGACCTCTCCTGTTGCATTCAAAATTTACGGGTTTTCTACGCTATCAAATCACACACAATCAAATAGTTACTCAAACAATCAAACGGCACTTTACATGTACATACATACATACCTAAGTGCAGTCAATCATATTTTTTGAAATATTCATAGCATAAACTGTCTGTCTTTATTGCAGCGAAGGCGTTGAACCAATCAAATGCGAACAGCTAAAGCGTATTCGATTTCAAAATTTGTATATTTAAGTGTGAAATAAATTTGGAAAATATATGCAAAAGTATATTTCCTTAAGCAATATTACAACAAAAACAACTACTGCATGCAAAATTTTCATATCAATATTATTCGTGTGCACACTTTTGCAAACATATGTACATTAGGGTGGTCCTTAAAGATATCGACAACAAAAAATTTTGTGTTAAAAAATAAAGACATCCACGAAAATGTTTAAATAAAACGAAAGTTTTACTTACCAAGGTTTGATTTTTTTTTTAACGCAAAAATACGAAAAAAGTTTCACCCTAACTAGCTATAACTTATTTATAATTTATATGACTGAGTTTCATAGATATGTCCAAGTTATCAGATTTCAAGTAAAAAAAAATTTCGAAATTTAAAAAAAATTTAAATTTTTTCAAACCCTGGTAGCGACTCCTAAATTTTTTTTAGTTTAGAAATTTTCGGGGATGTTTTTTTATATGTACCTGGAACAAAACAAAGGGGTGCCCGAAGATGTTCATATTTTTAATGACCACCCTAATGTGCATACAAATGTATGGACATATATTTATTTATGTAAGCATCATTCATCCGCAAGGCAAATTGAAGAAAATCTTACAAAGAAACAAGAAACAACCAGGCGCAAAAACCGAAAAAGATGAGTGTACTTACATACAAACATACGCTTGTGTATGTTTATTTACATACAAGTATGTATGTATGAATGTAGCTTAGAAATTGAAACACTTTAAATCAAAAAAAGGCTCATAGACATACTATGTAAATCAATATACATATTTGATTTTTCTAGCATACTCGTCCTATCTACCCACCTACCTTCATAGGGATTTATCATGGAGCTATGGATTGAAGACAAAAAACGCAGCTGTGGGAATCCATCCTTTGGCATCTGATTTCACAAATATGCTTAGGCATCTCAATTTCTATATTTTTGTATGTATTTCAGTTTGCCCTTTCACCTTTGATTTCCAAATAAATCCAGTTAGCTTTGCTTTGCATAGAGTTGTGTTGGCATTTTGCAGTGCAAAATATGTATACGATGTTTTTTGTTTCTCGTTTTTGCTTTTCTTTAGATTTCGTGGTAAACATTTTGCGGATGACGTGTGAAAGATCACACAAACACTTTGTTTTGGGCAGCTGTTGGCTGAGTTAAGACAACATATTGTTGTGTGTAAAATGAAGGTTTTTATTACAAATCCATTTAACTAAAATTGTTGAGGAGGTATACATACATACATATGTATGTATGTATGTATGTATATACATGGGAATACATTCAAGTATAATGGTGAGCTCCAGCTGACCGTGTTTGCTAATATTACCATTCAAGCATACATATTTAAAACATTTACAAATTTAAAGTGCCACTCGGTATTTATGTACTATCACTTGGTTGAATCAAGGTTCGATCGTTGGTCCGCAAACAAAAATTATGAAATTAGTTTCCTTCCTGATAGTGGTTTCTCGGCGGGAGATAATGGCAAGCCGCTGTGTGTATTATTGCCATTAAAAAGCTTCTCAGAAAAAACCATTTGCCGTTCGTCTCTCTCAAAATGCTCGTAGAGACTGCATTTATTAAAATTAGTAAGCATATTGAATTTTTAACGGACTTTATTAAAACAGTAAAACCAGTTGAGATTATCACTCACATCTGCTTTTGAGGAAAACTCCATGGAAGAGCTAACGATCGATACAAAAGTTGTAACCACTTGAAGTCGAATTCTGACAACTTCTCGTATGGGATTTCCCCACTTCCTTTTAACTGAAACATCGACGATACTGTGTTGAAGACTGAAGCTCTACATTTACACATTGTTTGGGTTCTATCTGTTTGACTTAAGATCACCAACAATTCAGGATTTATCAGATTTTTGAAGAACTGTCCAATGAGTTATTCAGGCAGTTGAATTATAGCACCACAAACTTGGCGGTTTAAGTCACGGAACAGAACCTAAACTATTAACCGAGCAAAGGCAAACTTTACATAAAATTGTAAGATCTGTGGAGGGCGAAGAAGGGTCCTTTATTTGTTAGACGCACCGTGGGAACCGGCAAGACATTTCTGCTGAATTTGCTACTGGCACAGTTCCAAGAGGATAAAAATGTAACGGTTGCCTCTTCAGGGAGAGCAGCTACCTTGCTCAGAGGAGGAAGAACTTAATCAAGCTCAAATTTCATATTTATTTATTATTTATTTATGTTTATGCATCAACCCTAAAAAATTGAAACAAATCAAACACATGAAGTGTGAAACCCGTCCGTTTTGGTATGGAATGCCTCATATATACATATAGACGGTACTTTGGCAAAAACCTCCTATCTCAGAACTACTACTACTATTTTGTATCTCGTAAAATTAATTCAAAATAGGCCTTAAAATATTACTAAAAAGTACACAAACCTTAAATTTTGGGTAAAAAAGTTAATAAAAATAATTTTCTGTTATAAATAGTGAGTACCTATTTTGTTAGAAAGTGTTGTTTGACAGTCTTTTGAGATACAAGGTTTTGCCAAAGTATCGTCGATATGTAAACGAGAAATATTCATAAACTGTATCTGCTTGTACATTTGTAACGTATGTATGTGTGTTCATATGTATGCCAAATTCGCTCAATTGATTCATAATGAAATTTAAGCGTCGTATCCAGCATAAATATCTACGTATATACATATTTACATACAAATATATGTACATGCAAACGCATTTTCCCAGCTATATTTTGTATTCATGCAGAAAATGCGCAACACCCCCTGCATCTTTCGTTGTCGAGCACTGCATTTGTCATTTATTGAATTTATGGTATGCCATGTTGATAATGTTGTGATATACAAATGCGTACATGTGTATAGATAAACATACATATGTATATCCATATGTACATAGATTTCAATGCACACATATACAAATGTATTTGTGTACATACCCTGCAGTAAAATTTAGAGACAGTCTCTTAAAGCGCTAGTTCCGCCCTACACATTTCAGAACCATCTCTGATCTAGTGCAAAACGGCTGCAGAGAGGGACAGTTAAAACTTTCGGTGTGTTAGTTGCGCTCTGTTGAGAAGTAAATGCACAAATTCTCACTTCTCGTACAATACGAAAATAGCTCAGCGGGAAGACCTCCGACTTTAACATCCGTTGGTCACGAGTTCAAATCGCGGTGGAGGCAGTTGTGATTTTCAGATTTAAGAAATTTAAATTAATGAGTGCCGCTTAAAAATTGAAGAGAAAGTGATCAAATTTAATATAAACAAAATAAAAAAAATAAATAAAAGTTTAATAGAATGCAATCTCTAAAAGAACAGAAAAAATGAAAAAATATAAAAAAATCTAATAATCAGAATTTTTTTAAATAAAATACTTCTTGTCGCAGATGTGCCCAAAATGGAACCAGTGCAGAACTAGTTCAAAAGTTCTGCAGAGGGGGTCCAATTTCCACTTCGTAGGACATCGCCATGTAAAAAGAGACAGTTGAAAGCATTGCGTTGGGATAGATCGAGAACCAGTACCGCCTCTTAAAGGGCTAGTTCTGCGCTAGTCTTGAACTAGCGCGATATGTATGATGGACGGTGGCGAAAATATAAATTTGTTCCTACTTTTTTGATTTTATTTAATGTTTATTATATTTTTATAAAAGAATGGCTCACTATCTATAAAACCATGTAGGTCCGAATTATACACTTTGCACAAAAATTAGGAAAACTCAACAAATCTTGATAAAATGCAAAAATTATTCAAACTGTTTTATCAGAACATTTGGAAAAAATTTTGTATGCAGTTTTTTAGCCTACTACTTTTAGCATAATTAAGTGCGAGTTTGAAGTGGCTATAAAATGCCGTTATTTTTTGGCAATTTTTTTGCTGACGGTGTTACGCATTTTTTTCCTACAAAGTATGTACATACTTACATATGTATGTGCGTGAATCACGCAAGTGACCACGTGTTTCATTTTCTTTTTAAAACACAACGTTTTTGTTAAGTTTTTTGTTTTTTTCTATAAAAATATTGTCCAAGCTGTGGCCAAAACCATATAAAACAAAATTTCAAACTTTTTCATCAGAATCTTTAAGTAAGTAAGGATGTTGGAAAAACAGCGATGCATCGAAAATATCGAAATTTTGCTTCGATGCACCGGCAATTTTCCACTCGATGTATAAATAGGCGATGTATCGATGCATCGATTTTTTTTGAAAATCTCTCTCATCTCTAGTACATTGAACCGTCATTACAGTTTTTCAATAGTACAAAAAAGAGAAGTAACTTTGACCAAAAAATTTAAATGGCTCCAAAAAGTTTCATTAGAAATATAATTAGCTCAGCTGCAGTAATTTATTTTAAATTTTGTACAATTTTGCTAATAACATATTTTGTTGCAAAAAATTATCTGAAAAATCCTATGCAACTCGATACATCGCTGTATGCCCCTCGATGCATCGAAAAATATCGATGTACATTGCGATGTATCGAATCAAAGAAAAACATCGATATATTTTTGCCACTGACATCCCCAGTGCTAGGAACTTCAAGCTTGCGCTACAAAATCGGCTACTCAAAATATTTCTAGCAGGGAAGGTAATCATTATGAGCAAAATATTCGAAATCAGCAGTTATTTACTGATTTTTATTTTTTCGCTCAAAAATAATAATTATTATCGAGTTTGGTTTTTCCACTTGAAAAAATATTATCTATGAAATTTAAAAGGCCATACGCAACCAACTGAATTTTTGATCTGAAAAGTTTGGACCTCATAATTTATATATTTGTTTACACTCGCTGAACCCGAATCCGAGGTCCGTTGTCATCCATAATGTCAGGTTCCAGGTCATTCGAGGGTCAAATAGGACAAAAAATGTATGCAATAAAAATAAACAAAACTTTTGTTGTCCCTTGATTCTAAAAGGTCATCTAGAGGTCATGCCAAGGTAGTTCCAAGCTCAAATTCAGAAGAATTATATTGAATTTTCCAGTTTATTCAAATGAATTTTTCCCTACTCGACCTTCAAATGACCTCGAACCTGACGTGATGGAGGCTAACAGAGCTCGGATTCGCATTCAGGGCGTCGACTAATATAGGAATTCAGAGGTTTTTGTAAACCTGTGTAATCATTATTTTTGATCGAAACCATAGAAATCGAGCAATAATAATATCCTGTGAGCGAAAAAATAAAATCTAAGTATAAATTGTTAGCTTTAATCTTTATTGGTTAAACTCGAAAAATAAAAATTATTGCAAATTACAGTAGGTCGTACGAACACAAATGCGTCAGTATAGTTAAAACTGTTTTACGACGATTACAAATTGTTAATCTTTATTATTCAAATTAAAAAAAAATTATTATTTTCCGTCCCTGGTTTCTAGAAAAACAAGTTAAAAACCTCGAAATTTTGATGAAGCTTTGTCGAATTTTCCTAATTTTTGTACAGAGTTTGAAATTCCGACTTACGTGTTTTTTGCTAGACAACTAGCTATGATTTCATAAAGGAATAACAAGTATTAACAAGTAAGAAAGTCTAAGTTCGGGCGGAGCCGAACTTTAAATACCCGGCGCAAGTATTAAATATGTTTTTTCACCTTTCCGAAACCTTCCGCTAGATGGTAAGCCGTGGTGTATCAATTTTGAGTAATTTCGAAATATTGAAGTTTCAAGCATTTCTGAAATTTACCGTTATATGAGAAGCGGCCGTTATTTTAGTCCGATTTCTATAATTTTCAACGTTTTGCTTATATGTGGCAAGCACAATAACCACACCGAGTTTGGTACAAATTGGTAGAACGGTTACCGATATACATATATGTGATCATAAGTGGGCGGTGCCATGCCTATTTTCCAAAATTTTACCATAAACGTATTTCTTGGTAAAGAATTGTTGCAAGTATCAATTTTGAATAAATTAGCTTCAATATTTACTGATTTATTGAAGATTTTGTATTTCCCTAAATTACCGTTATATGGGATTTGGGCGTGGTTATTGTCCGATTTTAAAAAGTTTCGGCGATTTTTTATGCTGTACCAGGGCCAACAACTGTGCCAAGTTTGGAAGAAATTGGTGCAGCGGTTACCAAGATATACACATGTAACCATAAGTGGGCGTGGCTACGCCCATTTTCCAAAAATTTATAATATTCTTATTTTTCGTCGAAAAATTATTGTAAATATCAATTTTGAGCGAATAATCTCCAGTAGTTACTAAAATATCGCAGTTTTCGTATTTCTGAAAATTACCGTTATATGGGAAGTAGGCGTGGTTATTGAGCGATTTTAAAAATTTTCGGCGATTTAGTATGTTGTGCGAAGGCCAACAACTGTGCCAAGTTTGGAAGAAATTGGTGCAGCGGTTACCAAGATATACACATATAACCATAAGTGGGCGTGGCTACGCCCATTTTCCAAAAATTTAAAATTTTCTTATTTTTCGTCTAAAACTTATTATAAATATCAGACTTGAGTGAATTATCTTTAGTAGTTACTAAAATATCGCAGTTTTCGTATTTCTGGAAATTACCGTTATATGGGAAGTGGGCGTGGTTAAAGTCCGATTTCGCCCATTTTCAATACCAACCTACCTTGGATTAAGGGAAACCTACATACCAAATTTCGTTAAGATATCTCAATTTTTGCTCGAGTTATCGTGTACACGGACAGACGGACAGACGGACAGACGGACGGACAGACAGACATGGCTTAATCGATTTCTTTTTTCATCCTGATCATTTATGTATACATTTGTCTATATCTATCTCGATTCGTTTTGGCTGTTACAAACAACCGTTATGTGAACAAAATTAATATACCCTTGTGCACAAGTGCGCTCGGGTATAAAAAGACAAACGAAAAACAGCAAAAACTTGTTATAAGGTCGCGTCCCTTTTTATATTTTCGCCACTGTGTCTACTTATGTTTGTATGTATGTATGTATGCACATATATGGCATTTTTTATTTTATTTGTTAATAATTCAATTTCCCATATTTTATTGTGACATCAGTCATTTCAAATGACAACCAAAGAAGCCACTGCTGAAGCAGCGGTAGCAGCAACAACAACAACATTACCATGCAAGCAGAACAACGCAGCAGCAATACGGGAAGCGGCAACAACACTCTTTCGTAGTGGCATAAGAGCAAAACCAACAACAGAATATAATGAACATTTGTAATAGCAACCGAATGGCATGACAACAGACTATGATGCCATACTGTATACACTGTTGTTGATACATATCCTTCCTGCCTCTGTTGTTGATACTATACGTATGTACGTATGTACGCGTGTGCGAGTATGTTGTTCTGCCTCATTTCAGCTCTTCTTGTTGACTATTGTATTGCTTGCTGCATGTATTGTATGTATTGTTGTTGTGTGAATAAAATTGTTACCAATTTATAAGGATTTCCTGCAATTTTCCAACTGTTTACAACACGTTACTCATAATTTCAAACACATAAACAACTCAATGATTACACACACACGAACACATACGCATGCCTATACGCATAGATATAATTATGTACATAGAGCTCACATTATTTATTAAGTACTCTCTGCTTGAATTCATGTTATGCGAATATGCTGACAACAACAGTACTACCTAAGTATCTTCATATGTAAGTATGCAGCGCCTTATGTAAGCTGACAATGTAGGAAATGATGCAGGCGCATTTCAAAGGTGTCTGTGTAGTTTTTGACTAACTCTTCATACTAAAAGTATGTGCATATATATGTATGTATGTACTTATATAAGTGTGTGCAAATAACATAATTGTGTCGTTTATAGATATAAGTAAATTACATTTGTTGTTATGCATGAATACATATTATTTATGTACGAGTTACATAGCCCAGCAGTGAAAGCTACTAGTTCTAAGTTGCTTACTTTTCATATGGGGCATTTCATACCAGATGGGACATCATTGGCATCTTCACTTTTTTCATAATTTTTTATGTTATAGTACCAATTGAGTGAGGCCTTACAGATTTTCTTTTAAAATATTTTTGGGAAGCTCTTTTCAAGAATCGATTTTTGAAAAATCGCGTTTTTAAATGCCCATAACTTTGCGAAATATAGGCCGGCTGGGATCATAGAATCTAAAAATAAATAAAAATAATAAAAAATTCTGGACCGTTTTCCAAAAAAAAATTCTATAAAATTCTTAAATTCTTAATGTAAAATGTTGATTTTCAAAAAATACATGCAGATTCAAGTTTTTTCTTCGAAAACTTTCATTCATTTCGCAACTTTTAAGGCTTTTCCAAATAAGGCGTAACAATAGGATACATTACTTCACTTTTTAAATTAATGAACAACTCAAAATTTTGTCCAACTCAACGCCAAGAATTTTGTCTGCGCCAAATCAATTGGATTGATAAAAAAGATAAAAATACTTTATTGTAGAGGAACCAATTCTCTACATAATTGCAGTGGGAAGTACTACACCGCGATATATCACTTTCTCGTAATCGATTGGTAAATTCAGTAATTTTTTTTGTATGAAATACAAGCTGGAAATATTTAAAGTCACTCATACGCCATGTACGATCATCTAAGCGTTTGCTCAAACTTACGCGAAAGTGATTGACCTTAGCTAAGTACTTTCCATTGCAATTATCTAGAGAGGTTCTTCCTGTGCAATAAAAAGAAAAAAATTTTAGTTTTTCATTAATTAGAAAAGTTGCGGAATGAGTGAAATTTTTTTAGAAAAGATATTCAATGAAATCGAACAGTAACTGTTTTTTTTTGGAAAACCAACATTCATATTAAAAATTTAAAAACTTTACCAAAATTTCAAAAAATTACGGTTTTGAAACTTTTTTCTACTTTGGTCACAATCCATCAATTTTTCTCAAAGTTATGGGCACTTGGAAAAGGGGAACTTTTTTCAAAAATCGATATCTCATAAAGGATTGGACAAAAAAAATTCCAAATCGTAGTTCTTTATACGATTGCCCTGGTATTCATTAAAAGTGTGGGGTGCACAACCCATTGCCGCGGGTTCGCCTTTTCACAATTAGCTCGTTTCTGAACGGGTGTTTAGTTGCTACCCATAGGATACTTTGTCTAAACGCTGGAAGTCTTGAGTTGCTTGAACCGAACACAAATGGCTCAATTTTGTTACTCCTTGGCAAATGGCGACCTAAAACTTCTGCTCCAGGAACAGCCCGCCTATGTTTCTGCGCTATATAAATGGATAGGCATGATGAGAGTCTTTGTATATCGCCAAGAGCTACTTTGTCTCGACCTCATTTACCGCAAGACCAAAATATTTTGACTTCTTCTGCGCCGATGTAGGGGGTGGAATACGCCAATAGCATCGAGCTTTTTCTGTATATAACTTCATTTAATCTCGAACGTCACGGAGAACTTCTGAACGGAGCTAAAAGTTGCGCTCAACGTCTTTCGACATATTCCTTTAAGTTTTTCGTGTTTGCCAAATTTATACACGGCGTCGACACAGCTTCTCTTAGCGACTTTAAAGTCGGAAAAAGGTGTGTTGATTTGCTTATCAAGAGTCTTCTTCAGGACTTGGCGCACTGCAAAAATCTGCTCAATTGTGGATTTTCCAAATCATTTCTGGATTAATTTCTGAAAGAATTTTCGAGCCATATCCCAGACTGACAGCATCTCAAGCTCTTTGCACTCACTTCTTTATGTCCTTTTATTGGAAGTCTCCCCTGCCTATTTTTCTACTGGTAACTCCCAACTGTCGCTCGCCCCAAAATTGGCTGAAGGGTGGATTTAAATACTGCATATTTCTCTGTGTCAGTGACTCGGAATTTTTGTTCAAGCGTTAAGTGATTTGGGAATGAACGGATCGATAAATATTCTTACGCGTTGATCAAATACGAAGGAAACCCGTAAAGCTTTTTTGTCTCAGCCCAAAAGCCAGAAAAGAAGAACTCGCTAATTGAAGTCCCTTTCCCGTTTGACATGATTGTCAACGTGCGGGGAACCGGAGGCCCTCTTATTCATTTAGGTTAGGTTAGACTGTTAGGTCCTTAGCGTTACCTGTTGTAGCTCGTTTTTACGCGTTGAAGCAGACATCGCCATTACAAATTTTTTTTGCGGTCTTCAGTAGAAATTTCAGCTCTACTTTTGAAATGTCCTCAAACTTCTCAAATTGGTAGACTTCCAAGCGTTTTAGTCGTGTTTTTGGCAGTGCAGGACATCGGCATAGAAGATGCTCCAAGGTTTTTCTGATCTCCCGCTCTCGTCACTTCTTGCATCTGTCCACTTTAGTGATACCCATTTTCTGTGCATGAGCTTCCACCAGGCTATATCCCGCAAGCAATACGGTAGTAACTCCGCAATCTTTCTTTAGCAGCCGCAACAAGAAGCGCACACAATTTTTTGCAGTTGTTCAAGTGGTTAGCTCATTTCACCTAGCCCTAAACTGCCTAATCATATTATCGTCTATTTCGTTCTACAAGTGTTGAAGTGGTCTACGAATGTAGTTGATCTAATCGAGGGTCATACTGGTGGCGTTCTTGGCAGTCTCATTTGCGGGGCACCAAAAAGATATGCATCCTTTGCGGCGAGCCTGTCAATGGTTTTGCGGCTGCGAAGGACTTTTTCGCATGAAGGAATGATGCCCATTGGTCAATGACTTTCAGGCCGTTGTTCATTATATTACTGATAGTGTCTAGGAGTTCCTTGTTGTTCTTTTCATTGATGATTTTATTTTATGGGCAGGTTACATGCTCAGAGCACAAGCCATTGCTGAGGGAGCTTTTAAAAGATGTACGTTTATAGTCACACCTCATGCCGACCAGAAGCGACAGAGTTGAGTGAACCATTCAAGCTAATACGTCTGGTAGGCCCACCAAAACTCCAGCTCTTTTTGTCGAACCCAAGATTATATAGCTTTGAAGCCTTGCAGTAACCGAGTCCCGACAATAGTGTTGAACAAGTTTGGTTACTGCAAATTAGGAAGACATGCCGAGGACATGCGTAGTACATTTCTCCGAAGATTTTTGCACTGCAAATGAACTTAACACTGCCCTTAAAGAACTCTCGTAATGGTAATAATGAAGTGCAAATATTCTGGTGTACATAAATAAAAATTAATACATACATATGCGTAAAAAAAAATCACAAACGAGACAACCAATGCTATCTGATTGAACCAAAAATCGCATAGCTGCCTTTGACAAAAGCATCAGCTGCCGAGACGCCTTTTCAGCATTAGCCAGCTAAAATGAGACGCACTAGTAGAAGGATAAATCTCGGTCGGATTTCACTAAAGGTTTCGACCGTTGCGAGTAATTGGATATTTAAAGTGTGTGGTGAATGTGGTCAACAAGAACACCAACACTATGAATATCACACTGAAACCACATACATAAAACAACAACAGCATTACATGGGATAGATAACCAATGAAGCAAAAGGGCCGACGACATAGGTAAAGAAAAGAATAAGGCGAAATGTTAAGAAAACGCATAGCTGAGTTGAAGGTAATCTAAGATGAATGGCAACGCTCTGACAACATTTAACTGGCAAATGTTCGAAGTAGCGAATGGTCTGCCACCCACCCCAGTGCAGTGATTTTATTATGCTTGTAAAAGTACTTTGCTGAATAGAGTAGCTGTCATCTTGCTAGTGAACTTATCAGCGCAATGATATGGTAAAGCTCCGAAGAAGCTTCGTTCAGGCCAAAACATATCACAGCAAATGTAATGTAATCCTTTCTATACTGTCACATTGCAGTAATTTCATTTGAAGAGCGTTACAAATTTCCTTCTTCAGCAGCGTTAGAACAAAAAGTATGCATATGTGCATTAGGGTGGTTCAAAAACAGAAAAGGCGGAATTATAGTGCGCTCACCCCCAAGGATTGTTCTATATCGAAAGAAAATATATCCCTATTTTTTATTTTGAAATCAAAAAATATTTAGAGGTCGCTCAAAGTGCTCAAAGTTTTCCATGTAATTTTATATTGAAAAAAAAAACAACTTTTCGTAGAAATGGTATAGAATTCTTGAAAATCAATATTTTTATATCGATGAGAAAACTCTGGTTCTCTGCAGGAGACTTTCAATAATTATACCCAATTATTTATTTAGCCATTTTTTAATACTAACGATTTTTTATTGGTCACCCCATTGCATTTTTCGGGGGTTTTGTGGGTTTTTGGCGGACCTATAAATTATAGTTGCGATGAAAAAATTATTAAATAAACCTGTAGGTATTATTATTAGGTAAACAAATATAGAGTTTTAAGGATTCTGTACCATTTCTATGAAAAGTTGCCCTTTGGGCGCTTTGGGCGACCTCTAAATATTTTTTGATTTCAAAATCAAAAAAATAGGGGTATATTTTTTTCGTTATAGAACAATCCTAGCGGGTGAGAGCATAAAAATGCCGACCTTACTTTTTCACATGCATTTTTGGACCACCCTAACTCGCATACGTATTCACGCACACATGCGGCTCAGTGCTCTTGTAAGATATGTATGTAAGCGCAATTTTTTTTTGCTTCTTCAATTTTATGTGACATGCCATTGTCTTGAAAAATTGCCACAATCCCCGACAAACAACCTTAGAACGATGCATAAATTCCTTTCGCTTGCCACCACGAGCGTCCCTCTGGCACTCTGTCATTGTGGCTTTGACAGGAGTTGGCGACAGCGTTGATGATGATACTTTCAGCGGCTTGTAAATCGAGGTGAGCGTCAACGAATTGAGTTGAATGTCATTAGATGTTAAGCTTTTGCGTTATATTGCGGCCGCTGGCGTTTTTCTTGCTGTGAATTTATGCCCCACCATTGTTCTCGACAATTGCCAAACATGTGTCTTTCTTTAGGTTAACATATTCGAGTAAGCAAAAAATAAATTAATACTATTTATCATTTCGTTTTTGATTTATGTAATTTTGTGTTTGTTTATATACGCATGTAATATACTAAAGAACACACAACGGTACATATACATCTATGTACGTATGTAAGCTGCGATTCAATATCCGCAATGTGGCACAGGAAACGTATGCACCCCCACACACCGTCATTAATTCAAAAAGAAAAAGTAAGCATTTTCTCTTCTCCAAATTACTTGGAGTTTTAGCGCCTAATTATGTTCACGATGGATACATATTTATTTATGTATGTACATACATATGTGCCCCATACGTTCTTCAAACGAGTATTAACTCAAAATTCATTGTTTGCCATAAAACAACCAACTATTTTCAAACACATGTTAATCGCTAAATTACAACGAATGTTTTCTTTCGCTTTTGCTGGAAGGTAAATATACCGTCGGTGAAGAGTTTTAGCGAATAATATCAACAATGATAAATTTTGAATTATTATGCCGGATTTCCACTAGGTTAGGTTGGGTTTGGCGGCGGTCCAGAAGTAGGACACACTTAGATTCAGGGACCTTTGTGATACCGCATGAGGGGTTTTTAATTATCCCCATCCCCTGTAAACCACTTGGTGCTTAGCAAGAATGTGCAAAGACTTCTGACGTTCACCTCTTTGAGGTCATCGAGATCGTCGAAGAAGTAGCTCCCGAGAGCTTTTTCTCTCCGTTTTGATAGAGCGGGGCAATGACAGAGAAGATGTGGGATGGTTTCCTCTTCGTCGCAGCTTCTGCAGTAGTCGTTCCAGGGTGCGCCCAGTCTAGCTGCGTGTAATCCGATCAGCCAATGTCCGGTGAGAACTCCAGTCACTATACGAATGTTCTGCCATTAAGTAGAGACTTGGTGCGCTGGGCGTTCGTGGCGGGCCATAGCGTTTTGGCAATGTGACAGGTTGGTTCCATTCGCCATCTTTCATTGGCAACTTCTATGAATTTTTCATTCAGTAGATATTTGCATGTCCGAAGTGGGATTGCGAGAGTAGTATCCCTTATGTCTGTATCCGGCAATGTCGTTCCATGACGCGCGAGTTCGTCAGCCTTGCAGTTTCCCTGAATGTCGCAATGGCCAGGTACCCAGACAACGTGTGTGCTGAATGTCTCAGCCATCTCGTTGAGAGATCGGCGGCATTGAGCAACTACTTTTGAAGTCAGCGACATATTTCCCAGAGATTTAACTGCCGCCTGGCTGTCAGTGAAGATATAGATTTCATGACTAGAAATCGTATCACACTGGACAAGTGATGCGGCCTTTGAGATAGCTATTAGTTCCGCCTGAAAAACGCTGCAGTAATCAGGGAGGCGGAAGCTGAATGATATGCCTAACTGTTCCGAATAGACCCCACCACCTACTCTTTTTCCGAGCTTCGATCCGTCCGTGTAGACATGGATGGATCCGCTCTTCCTGACAGTGTCCATTGACCATTCCTCCCTTGAGGGAAGAAGGGTCGTGAACATGGTATTGGAAGTGCGGGTGGGCGGAATGTAATCGGTTGTCGGAAACTGTGTAAGGTCGTTCAGAATTTTGCAGTGATCTATATGTGGATGCGTCCATTTGTTGGTCGCGTTGAGCCTAATGGCGGTACTGCATGCCATCTTTTTTGCATAAAGATCCGTCGGGAGAAGTGCTAGCAGCGTGTTGAGCGCTTTTGTGGATGTTGTTTTCATGGCTCCTGTTATCAGTAGAGAAGCCAGTCGTTGAACTTTGTCCATTTTCTTAGAGTTCACCTTTTTATTGAGAGAATCCCACCAAACTTCTACCCCGTAGAAAAGAATCGGTCTTACCACCGCGGTGTAGATCCAAGTTACGATTTTGGGCTCCAGGCCCCAGTTTTTGCCAATAGCCCTGGTGCAGGAGTATTCCACTAGGCATTAAATTAAAAGGGGGAAGATTTCCACTAGGCATTAAATTAAAAAATACCTGCGCCATTAAGTCACTAAATTCGTTATTTCAATGCCTGGTGGAAATTCGATATTACTCTCTTGAAGAATGAGTGCTATATATGTACCTATACTTATACATACCTATGTCTGAAGACTTCGTATGCGGGGCTTTGCCACATCAATAAAAATATATAATTCAATAAAATCCTACTTTTTAAAGAGGTGGCAACCCTCTGCTAAATACAGCTGAAAGCTTTTTGCGCCAATACGAACCGTTTGACAACCATATTGTAGTATTTCATATAACGTGGTCATAATTTAATTAAATTTGACTTTTGAAACATGTGCCAATCCTCTTAGAAATATAGCTACGACTCTTCTCCTTGCCGAGGCAAACCGTTTGACACCCATACTTTAATATTTCATATAACTAGTGTATAATTTATTAAATACAATTTTTAAAAAGGTGGCAACTTCAAAATATAGTAATAACCGCTCTCCTCGCCGAGACGAATCTTCTGACACCCATATTTTAATACTTTACAGAACTTGGGTATAATTAAATTTAAGTCGCCTTTTCAAACAGTTGGCAACCCTCTTCCAAATATATAGTGAGAATTACGAAGAAATGTCCAATTCTATAAAAATGAATCTGCTAGGTGACGCTGGACTCGAAATATTCGGAGAGTTCGTTTATATGTATATAATTTATTCTCGATATATGTACGAAGAGAAATGTCCCATTCTACAAAAATTAATCCGATAGTTGGTGCTGAAGTCGGGATATTCAGAAAATTTCGGTTTATATAAGAACTAGGTTAAGGATAAGTAGATTATCTTTATTTTTAAGATCTTAATTTTTTTTATCTTTGAGCTTAACTCCCTAATCTGTGATTAGAAAAGAGATAAGCCATACAAAATTCGTGGCTTGTTAATCTGTAATTATTATAAAATAATAACTTTTAACCTCTCCCCGTTCCCCCCCCCCCCGATAACTTTTTTCCTCTCCCCGTTCCCGAGATATTTGGAAAACTATTAAATCGATTTGTTTTTGTTTTAGTGCTGTAAGGCTTTTAAAAATGTATTAATTAAGCTCAAATTTCATATTTTTTTATTATTTATGTTTATGCCTCAACCCTAAAAATTTTAAACAAATCAAACACATGAAGTGTGAACCCCGTCGATTTTGGTTTGGAACGCTCCATATACATAGATACATACATATGTTATATGGTGTGTGCAAAACTTGCGATCAATCACATAGAATTAACTTATAGGATACTTGTTTTCTGATAGATGTACCAGGAACCGATGTTTGCGAAAAAATCGTATTTACATATGATGCGATTTGCTTCAAATTTGGCTTGTAGACAGCTTATTGTCTAGGTTAACAAATCGACACCTGAGCGGAAGATCGACCTATCTCGGTAGCCAGTTCGAAAACTACCATTATAAAATTTTTTAAATTTCATTTTCTTTTTCCTACGAGCATATTTGCGGAAAAATGGAACCTAAAATTAGACGATTGTACCTAAAAAGTAAATATAGTTTTTTTCTCGGATAAGTAAGGTGAAGTTATTATTTTTTGCAATTCATACCTTTTAAAGTTATTTCTGGCATTTCATAAGTAGCTCCAATATACTAGTAGATAAGAGGTATTATGGAATATGAATTCAAATATGTACCTACCCACATGGTTTAAATGACAATGAAGTAAATTCCACCATTACGATTGCCTCATCAGCACAGCAAGGGGTTCTTTCGAAAAGGACAAGCTGCCAGTTTTCTTTAGTCGGAGTAAGAATGGATTTTCTAAATGGCTAACAATGTTCCGCCACGATGCAAACGAAACCAGCTGCACTTAATGGTATCATTGCCAGCTCACATACTCACATACTCACTTATTCACATTTCCAGCTTACACATTAAAGTAAGTCCTTTCACTTGCTTGACTACCTCAATCAGTTACCCATTGTACCGTCTGTTATTTAATTTTCATATTTATTGTTCACACAAAATGCACTTAGTTATAGATACTGGCATAATGAAGGCCAGCAGAAGTACAGCAATAATAGTGTAGAAGTTGCAGTAAGTATGTGGCAAGTAGCATGCGATACGTTTGCACTTAGATATATGTACATATGTATAGCGAAATGAGCGTATGTATAAGTTAGTTTGCATATAGTACGTCCTCATTTGCCTCGCTGCATTTTCCCATCTCTTTTCCATTTTCTAGCCATTTTGTCGACGATGCACTGGCCAACCCTGCAGATTATTCATTCATTCATTTGCAAATCCCACACAACCTCTGTGTGGCACAAATTTCGTATCACCTATTATGTAAACTCAAAACAATCCAAATCCGATTAAATACAAGTCCTGTAAAGCCATAAGCAAACTTGCCAACTATCTACTGAACGCGCACATAACTACAATTAGGGGATTCACTACGCGTGTTAAGCGTCGTAATATCTTAAAGCCTTAAAATTGGTTAGTGTTAAATAACGGTGAAAACGGCTTTAACAGACTTTTAACTACAAGAGACCGCAAATAATGATTATTTTTTAATGTTAAAGTTAAAGTTAAAGTTAAAGTTAAAGTTAAAGTTAAA
>NW_023458565.1:11311106-11454780 GCF_013731165.1 Rhagoletis pomonella
AGTTGGCATTCGGTATTTGCCAACCAACTACTATTCGCCGCACAGTTGCTTGCCAACAAGTGTCCACTCGTGCCAGCATACGTATGCCATGCCATGCCATGTCGTGTCCTTCGTGTCTTCTCTATGGTGACCTCAATTGCCATCCTGTTTAGCTGTCTGCCTGGCTGACTGGTTGACTGGCTGGCTGGTTGGTTAGTTGGTCTGCTGCGCAAGTTCCACTGTATTGCTAATTAATATTTCAATGCAAAAGTTCCAGTGTAGTGACCAGAAATGCGTTGCAGCCAGTCTTAGTTCGCACGGCTCTATGCATTTACGCAACAGCATTGCATACAAGCGTATAAACAGTCATGTAAGTACTACGATTTCCCTGAATTCTGGCTCACCATTTGGTAATGCAGCATCGAAGGCTTTGTGGCCGAAAAAGGTGACAACGACCAAGCACGTTTTGGGGAGATGTGCGCTCTGTAAAATTGGCGTGTGAGTCGGTAGAAAGAGGTTGTTGGCCAGCAGCATCGGCCATAAACAGTGTATTGGGAGTAATTTAAAGCTAGAGATTGCTGCAATATTAAAGGTTCAGCACAGTGGTAGGTACGATTTTTTTTTTGAATACTTAAATTAAAAATATGCTGATTTGACATGGAAGATTGGCACATTATACGACATGGAAAAGGTAGATAGTTCAACCTGGCCATGGCATGCGAATGTATTCAAAACGGGTGATTTGCAAAAATCAAGCAGAGAAGGAGTGGACTCCACTTGCAGTTGGCGGTTGTTAGCATGTCGATGAATTAAATAACTCGCTGCTGATATTCGAGTATTTTTTACTTCTATATCGATTTGTTTATCGAGTTATTATTTTAATCGCTAAAGTTATCGATATATTTATAAATGTTATCGATAATATGAGCACACTTATTTATAGAACCATTTCCGAATTTGTTATGCATATGATACTCGACGCTTATTTTCGTTATATTAATCAATATGGTTTTATATTTTTGAATTTATCGAATAAGATAACCTTATAGGAATAGTTACGGATACTTATTAGTATGTTAATGTTATCGATAACCATGCATGAACATGCACATTTATTAAACCGTTATCAATATTGCTATCCACATGCAAGCTCTCGTTGTAGCGACCGATACTTGCTATCGTTATATATATCGATATCTTTGCAGATTTATTAATTTGGAAAAAAAATTTCATCGATACATTTATTAGTGTTATCGAAAATATTTGAATTATTTTTCACTAAATCTATATCGAAATTTTATCAATAAATGTTCTTGTGATATAATAATCGATATTTGTTGTCAATATAATCATCGATATCATACATGTATTAATCAAAAAATTTGTATATAGTCATATCGCTGATATACTATTTATCGAATTTTTCGCCAATACTATTATTTTTCGATCGATGGATTTATCGATATTTCTACCAACCTAAATATTATTTGATTAAATCAGTGGTTATTGCAAGTCTTGTAGTAAACATTCTAATTCATTGAGATAGTATTTTCCAGATATGCCGCTCTGTTATCGGAAATAAATATTTTGCGATATGTTGTTAAGATAATTGATTTCTCATTTGCTGGAAAACTTTTTATGTCAGATGCTCAACCTTGTCTCCAAATTGGATCCCGAAAACAATATTGTAATTACTCCCTCCTCTTAGTTTGCTAGCATATTCGGAAAAGATTTTCGAGTCATAAAACTTTTGGCCTTTGCCAGGTTCTAAAAGTAGCCAAATCGACTTTTTTCATAAAATAAAAATCATTATACAGGGTCGTGATAACATTGAGCTGTGTTGGATCGATATGGGAAGTGAGTTGGAAGTGAGTTGGATGAGCTTGGAATACTGGCCTATAGGAGAATCGTCAAAACATTTTATCAAAAAATTTCAAGACAAGGGCGGGGTTGCGTAGGAACAACCACGGGGACCTTATGGCCGGTATTCAGAACATACACTCACCAACCCTGCTGATTGCTAACAGTACTGCAATTAGTCGAGAAGATGAACTCGAGGTACCAGTCGAGGATGGCCTCGATTAGAACGACGTATTAAAGACAATTTGTGGGGAGAACTATGATCGATTTATGAGCCAAGACCGTAAGAAAAATTTAGTTTAGATTTTCTGGAGAAAATCGTAGACGATTAATATCCTTTAGGTCAATCATCAGTATTCTAAGGAGGTGTCCACCAAACGTTTGCTCCCTGTAGAACAAGGAGAAGTAGACATAGTCCTGATCCGGGGACCACGGCTGAGCAGCTCCAATAAAGTTTCTGAGAATGGGACGAAGCCTAAAGAATCAGAAATGAACTTGAGGCTTATATTTTGCCTAATTTCAACAATTAAAACAGTGAAGCAGTCAGCTTGGAAGGTGAAGCCTAGGAGACTCTGGCTGATATTCGCTTACTTGCTGCCCAAATTTAAGTAAAACTACCTTCAATGATTATAAGAATAGCCACGAAAAAATCTAAACGCAGCAAGGTGCGTCGCTGTTGGAGCTCACACCACAATCGGACTCTTGACGGGAATCACTCTTTAACTTTGCTTTTAATGAATATCTAGGCGTAGAAAATAGGGAAAATTACATGTTTTTGATATCATCAGGTGATGAATATCACCATAGATTCTTCGGAGCTGCTATCCCGCATCTATAGTTAGAGAGTTCTGAGCTTAAGGCACGTTATCGGCACATAAATTTTTATATTCACGATTTGCGTTCCAAATCATAATCCGTGCAGGAACCTAAGGAAAACTAGCGGGGCTTTTTTCTGAAGGAGACAAAAAATAACTCTCCCTGAGACAGCACATTGGCAGATAATTGGTATTAACACGTGCAAGCCAAACCGCACAAGCGGACAGAGCTTCTATTTTATTTGAAGGCTTCAAGTAGATGCATTTTAGAATAGATAACGAGTCAATTGTATTAGCTTTTGCTTGGAATCTATAAGTTCAAGATTAGAAAAGCCTATCGGGTGTCATGTAGGAACTTCTTCGCATACGTGGATGGAAGCTATTAATTCTTCAGATTTAAGCCATATATTTCTCGCTAGAAATCCTGTTCTTCTAGAATAGTTGGCGGTTAACAATGAAAATTATCTTTGTTAGCTTCTTAAATTTATTGAGCTTGCACCGCATGACATGTGCTTTCAACTCATTAATACTCATCAAGATCCCAGGTTCCGATAGCCTACCATACCTGTTCAGCTAAAAAAGTCTATTAAAATGTATTGGCATCGCTGGCTTTTCCCTATCTACGCAGTCTTCTTGAGCAGGGGCTATGTGCCAATGCTTTGAAAGGCGTCAGAGAGCCAAAGCAGGGGGGGGGGGGGGGGCGTCAGTATACGCCAAGGCAGCTGAGAGATGCCACGCATTCATCCAGAGAAGACTAAGTACAGTTACACCGTAATGGGCTTTCTTGAGGTTGCGTGCCTAGCACATTTTTTTTAGAGTAGAGTTCTGAAGACTGGTTTTCACTACGTCATATTTTGACGCCAAAACTTTCTTACCTTTACCGATGATATTATGGCCCATAAACAAACAGATAGCCGATTTAGCAGCGCATGTACTCGACTAAAGACCTTTCCTGATCCAAATCAATCGATAAACCGCTTTTTAATCCCATTTGACAATGTGTTTTCACTTATTTGACGACAAATGCCACTGAATTTGACATAGTGAAAATCAGCCTTAAGACATCATGACTGATCTTATGCATGATAATCTTAACTTGGTTTTAAACTGGGCTAAGAATTCCTTACTAGCCGGAACACTTGCAAAAAAAAAATACTGTTTATATGCCAAGTATTCGCCCTCCTTCACTGGGCGGCGTCTAGCATAAGCCATTGCTCGGAAGAAAATTTTTTGAGTAGTGATAAGACGAAATTTTGCAGATGTCGAGAAGGAAAGGATAGGTAATTTCCGAGACCTTTTTCAATTAAACTCAATGCGAAGATTTGTAATTGACAAAAGTTTATTATACTCTACTAAAGACGACAGAGAGATACATAACCGAAATCGCCCATTATGTAAGTTATACAAGAGTGCGTACAGCCCGCTTGAGATGCACCTTTGATTATACATACATACATACATGCCTACAAGTAAGAGTCAATGGTAACAATTGCTGCAGGGGAACACCAGGCTATTGGGCAGCAAGGATTTTCGAAGCGACATTGCAATATTTGCACATTGTGTGTAGACATCAGCATACGAAAACAACTCAAACTACTTACTGTAGCTGTAAACCCTCAAAACCCTTCAACGGAAAAGCAAATGCGTTATCGTCTGAGTGCATTTCACGCAGGTGCTACCTGACTGGTGTCAATGATGGTAGCGGTATGTATCCTAGTGCTTTTACCACAACAGTGTAACCAATACCGCTTGTGCAGCACTTAAATCAAAAATGCCACAATGAGCTAACAAATAAGCTTGAATTGAGTGATAACGGTTGGCTTTAGATTTGTCTTGCACTCGAGGTGCACTTCTGGTTTGGCGGTCGTGTAAACAGGTACATATGTATGTATGTACACAAACTGTAGTGTGAATGGTTGTGGTTTTGTAGTTGGAAAGTGAGGAATTCGAAGATTTTGCTAATAAGTGAATAGGAGGAAGAAAACAGATTTGTTTGGAGAAACGATTATTCCCGAAATCCGTCAGGTGCCACAAGTGCGGTTGAGAAAAAACTAAAAAAAAGTGCTTTTAGGAAAGCCCCTTTTAAGATTTTTTTTTAATTACAATATCGAGTAGTTTTATGAAATGAAATCATTTTACCAAAAAACTGATTTTTTTTCTTATTGTTCAATTAATGAGCTTCAGCGGTAAACGACATAATTATTCGTTGTTTTTGGGGTTAATACGAGACAAACTGAGCGTTGAATTAAAGAGTAACAAAGGAGTTTCCAGTGCAATGTAGAATAGCAATGTGGAAAGAGAAAGTTCTGTTGAACTTAAAAACAATAAAGTTTTTTGGTTTACAAGGACGAATAGGTATTGAAAATGCGCTTATCTTTTTAAGTCAATAAAGTTTGAAAGAGGAAATTCGGTGATGTGGTCGTGTTTATATTACTCCTCAAACAATAATTTTTTCAAAAATAAATATTGCATACCCATAAGGACGTTATGCACCAACAAATTTATTCTGTTAAAATTCTATAGAATTTTTTCTTATATTTTATACACTTATTTTTGTTCTACATTGCACTGAATTTTTCAAATAATTTTTGTAAATAATCATATTTTTTAAATTCCTATATTTTTTAAAGTCCTTTAAAAAAATCCTGAAGTCAAAGAGAAAAACTAAGTTTTACTATAATTTACCCATGGCTTCGTGAGGTGCTATTTTTCTGAAAACTCGCAAAATTAAATATATTTTTTTTATAAATTTATTTTTAATGTTGAAATTGTTTGCATTTAGGGTGAAACCCCTTTAATTATATTCAACAATTTTTTTTTTTTTAATGTAACTTTATTTATTGCTACTTTTCCTGCACTTTGCATAAAAAAAAAAAATTAAATAAAAAAATACAAATTCAGAAATCGGACTCGACAAATCTCTCTAAAATTCTATTAGCTTTCATTTAGAAAACAATAATCAAATCGATCGAAAAATGCAGGCTCTGAACTGTTTTGAACAGTAATTTTCCAGTTGGCACTACTGTGCGACAGTATAGGCTTTATGAAAAGTTCCTCATACGCCATGGACAAATACAATGCGTATATTTGCAAAAAATATATGACATTCACATTTTATATAAGGTGTTTCATCGAGCTTAACCATCAATTTGTGATGTGTGTTCTGATGTTTTTACATTTTCTCTCCGCCTCCATAACATTGTCGGCGTTCAAATAGCAAATTAGAGCTGATATTTATTGAAAGAAAAAGGAAAAATTTCCGAATTATAAATAAGTTTCACTTTTGTTTAAAAAAATTCCTTTCTGAGGTATTTTTTATAGCGCTAAAATTATTCAAAGAAATGTGAAGTATTAAACCGAGTGCAAACATTTTTTCTTAACGATATGTCAATTGTCATAACTTTCACTTTGCTAAACAACTACAACAACATATGTATGTATGTACATAATGAGTATTTCAATATAGCAATCTTAATGGTCAATATTGTACTTTTCGCTGGCGGACCAACTTTTTATGGCCACACATACAAACATGCACCTACATACACACATACGTAGATATGTTTGTCAATATTGTGGATGTGCGGTTAGAATGACTTTGGCACACTCAGCGCCTCAATGCTTTTTTATTTTTATTAAATTTTATTTTTTTGTTTTATGAATTTTTTTTTCACGCAAGACTTGGCGAGTAGCTCCAACGCCGCATGCCACATTTCCGTTTATTTAATTTTGTTACAAATAAAACGGCATTGAAAAGGCGGAAAAATGTGGAAATAAGCGTATTTCTAACTCGGCATTTGAAAGTTTGTTCGTTCGTCCCATTTCCACATATTTCGCGCTACATAAAATCTTTATGTTCCATCAACGTCAATTGCGAGAACATTTCGAGCGCACGCACACACCCACATGGCGTGTTTACTGCAGCGCTCAGTCAAAAATGGCCATTGCTGCTGCATTTGAACAGCGAGTTGCTTGCCAGTTTCTGGCAATTCAGCAGTGTTATTGAGTTTCGGCGTTTGAGTTTGGATCTTCGGGATGCAGTGAATTGAAATGAAATGTCTAAAAGTGTTTATTTTTTGATATTCGATTTTTATGATGCCTTTCCAGTTATCAGTGTGCGTGTTATTTCAAAATTTTTTTTTATTTTTTTTTTCCTTGCAACATTTTAGTACAATGTAACATAGCCAACAGTCAATTGAATAAGCGAGCAGTTAAATAAATATTTGTGCATGTAGAAAGTACGTTTTGAAAATTATTTTACATTAAATTAAATTTTCATTTATTTTTCTTTCATTTTTGTAACTAGGAAATTGGGCAAATTTTCCATTCATGCGTAAATAGATACGCATTTAAATATTTACATACGTATTTCTTTTGGGTTTTCTATGATTTTCGAATGTGACTCAACACTATAAGGCAAAACCAACTTTTTTATGGGTATTGAACCAAATTAATTTTTTTTAAGAGATTGTAAAATAGTAGTTTATTCGTTTTTCGAAGTTAGCCTCAGAAATCGAGATACGGGGCCTTCGAAGTTCGAAGTAGGAACTTTGGTCAAAAATTATTTTTAATTATTGTACATAAACAACAACAAAAAATGCGTAGTCCGCCTTTTGCGCTTATTTAAGCGGTATGTAACGTTGTTTGTGCAAACTTATATTACAGGTGCTATAAGGGGTCAAAAGTCAGATCTTCGAAAAATTAAAATAGTTATATTTCAAAAAACTTTTAACTGATAGCACCTGTAATATAATTTTGCAAAAAAGTGGTACGTACCGTTAAAATAAAAGCAAAAGCCACACCACGTCTATATTTTTACTTTTTTAGTTATTTACATATAATAATTTAAAATAATTTTTTACCAAGGGTTATATATCGAGCTTCGAAGGCCCATATCTCGATTTCTGAGGCTAACTTCGAAAAACGGAGAAATTCGTTTTTTAATCATGACTCCACTCTTAAAAAAAGTTGGTTTTGTCCAATACCTAGCCAAGTGCTGTACAGTGTAATTAATTTAATTTGACTACAAACTTTGGGGAAAAAATTATTTCAAAAATTAAAATAGTTTATTCCTCATTGACGTCCCAAATTTATTGTGTAACCATCTTAAGGAAAAAAATATATAAGTTAAAATTTTTCAAAAATAAAAAAATTAGTTAATATATTTTCAAGATCTTAAATTTATTATGTAACAATTTTAGGGAAAAAATTTGTAATTTAACAAACATCAGAATATTATAAACAATTTTGAAAACTTTTAGCATCTAAAAAATCATAACCTAAAATTAAAGCAGACATTTTTTACTTATGGGCTTAAGCTGCTCAAAGGGTTAATCTTTTATTTTCTTCAGCATTTCAATCAAACTCACCTCACGATACTCAATTTATTTTCGCCTATTTATTCGATGCATTCTGCTTAATTTCATAACCGGCGACTTTGTTTACAACATTGTAAGTTGGTAACAAAGCTATTGCCCCGAGAATTAAAAAATTCAGTGGAATAGTTCCGGCAGAAATTTAATGATTTTAAGCACGCATTTAGTCCGTCAACTGCAGTTGATCCTGGAAGAGTCTGACGAAAATCACCGGACTACAGAGTCATGGCTCCACCAAAAATGTTTTGGTTGTCACAGAGGTTTTTTCAAAGTTTTTTCCAAAATCTCCGGTGACCTTTTTTGGGTCATTGTGCATTCATCACAAACGATCAATTTTCTTACAAACTTTCAAAAAACTTTTCTAATAAAGCTTTCTAAGACACGTTTGGTATCCATTTTTTATTATTTTGATCAATTTTAATATTTCTATTTCTACCTTTTTACGTAGTGACAACGCTAATGAAAAATACTTCAAAATCATATATATCTCAAATACTTTTCTTTTAGTAACCAAATTGAATTAGCTCATTTATCTTATCAACTTACATAATTACACAAAACTTTTCAAACAAATCTCTATTTTTTTACTAAAGCGAACAAATAAAAAAATATATTCAAATGGGTCAAACGAACAGCAATTCATTTTTATATATTTACATACATAAATTTATAGATATGTATATTTTCATATCTAAATATTTTATAATAAATGTTAAGTAAATATCACATTGATGTAAATATGTATTCCAATTCGCGGCCAACGCCAAATTAAATCCTTTAATTTACGATTTCATTAAATATCTGAAAAAGTTTTTAAGCAACAACTAAGAACTCTTAATAAAACGCAGGCGGAGCAAAGGGTCAGGAAGCACAGCTTGTCACAGCAATAAAATGTACAAAAAAAAAATGTCGAAAAATCGGAAAATGAAGGCATTTAGAAGCGATGAATAGGAAAAATAGAAAAGGAAAAATAAAATGCTAAAGGAATTGGAATGAAGAAATCAGCGAGTTAATGCATACTATATACAAATGTGTATATATGTTTGTATTAACGTACATTAGGACGCCTCACCGAAATAGAGTTGCTGTTTCTTCAATGAAGTTGATAAAATATTTTGGTTCAATTCAGAGGAGCTGACCCCGATTTTGTAAAAAAAAAGATATACCATAGGTCAGAAATAAATACCCATATGAAAATATCCCATTAGGTGATGGCTATGGTCAAATGGTTAGCGGTGCGTACCTTCTGCCTTTCGGGGGGATCCAGGTTTGATTCCTGGTCTTATTAATATCCAAAAATAACGTTTTTTTTTCAACATTCTCGACGTGCAATAGCAAGCCTCCGAATGTAATCCGCCATATGAAGGTTTCTAGCTAAAAACGATTGGCTCTTCGGAGGCGGCACCGAACTGTAGGCCTTTTAAGTCTTTAAGTACTACAACATTTACAAATATATCACGAGCTTGGGGAGTGGGTGGCTTAGCACTTCTTTCACACGATTGAGCTGACGAATGTCTCGAAAGTGATCCAAAAGATGTATGCGTGAAGCATTAAAAAGGCAACAAGTTTAAAAAATAAAACACAAATTGCGACGCTACACGTAAACTTAATTTTGCGTCGTAGATTGCGTCAATTTTCCCCACGATATTTTCATTTTTATGAACACAAAATTTAAACTATATCACGAAAGAAATGAAAAAGAGCAAGTCTACTGCAATTTTTTTTTTTAATTTTTATAAAATTCTGTTCCTTTGCCATAAAATTCAGCTACTAGCGATGCAAATCGATGAGTAAATAAACAAGTTTTGAATGGTCAAATGAAAATGTGCCTACATTTTTTTTATGAAATAGAAGTAGGAAATAATGCTACTCGTACGCCATATCGTACTTGGCCATACGCGAACATATATATACATACATGGCGAATGAGTAATATTTTCAATGTACAGTTTTGCATTTTTCACCAACAAAGCAAACTTGTAAAGAAAATATCTTCAGAAAATGCCCTGTTCTAGGAAAACGGTATGCAGATCCGCACTCTACGACCCCAAATTAAGTTTACGTGACTCGGCGCCTTTTTGTGTAATTTTAGCGTCCTTACTGTGTAATTTTGTATGACGCGGAAAAGGAAACGATTTTGTGAGGCACTCTAATATACATACAAACAAATACATACGTATATACATAGTACATATATGTATAAATAAACATAAAAACATATACTACATAGTTCCTTGAAATGTATGCGAAAGTATTGAGTTGCGCTGTTGCGTGAAAACAGTTGCTCCATTTCTCAGCGAGAGGCAGCAGCTAAGACATTTGCGTTTCGAAGCAAATTGAAAGACGTACATATTTACAAACAAACTTACATACTTATATACGCACATATGTACATATGTATGGACATGTGTGTGTATGAATCTACTTAATATCAATATACATATACTAAGTGCATATTGCCAAAATGTCCCGAAAATGTGAGGATGCGGAGCTCAACTAGTTGATTTGGCTCAACAGCAGCACTCTATGTGGAACAGCAAACGCTAAGCGACATTTTAGTTCCATAGTTTATTACACTATTTAAGACTTAAGATTATGTTGTCTTTATATGTTCGTAGATATATGTGTGTGTATAAGTGCATATGTACGTATGTGTAGTATACTCACACAAATTAATGATATAATAACAAACATTTCCGGAGTGGCAAGCAAGGAGGTAAGGATGTGTATGAAGTTTTAAATTTTAGTAGAATTTAATAAAAAAAAATTGAGATTCGCACAAGCAGTTGAATGGTACTCGTATATTTGCATTGGCGTACATATGTATGTATGTATGTTCATATACATTCTTATAGTCTATATTATTTGTGGTTTCTTGCCTGGAAGTGCACATGCTGCCAACAAAGTCAACACTCGAATAAGGATATATGTATATACATAGTGCTAGCAGATAGGAATGTTCTTCTCAATTTTATTGTCAGTGCAACGGCAACTAGCGCTAGTCGAAAAAAGTAAGTATGTATGTATATGTATAGACACTTCTTTAGAGAATTTTTATGACCCTCATGTGGTTCACCCAACAATGACCGGCTGTTGCCCCTTACTTGGACAAGCGACTGTTTTTACGTATTCGCCTTGCAGGAAAAAATGCCAACCGTTAAGAAATAAGTGCGCAGCGTTGTAAGACCAAAAATCCTCTGGTGGGCAGCAGAACTTTCTGAACTTTTGGCGTAAAGTAGACGACTCTTTAATGGATACCAGAGTAGCAGAATAATGTCTTCTGACTGCGAACTGGGAATAAGACAAGCCAGGAATTAAAAAGGCAAAAGCATAGAAGGGTATCATAACTCCTCCAGATTCAGATGCATTCTTTTGAGGCTAATCGCATCCTTGCGCTACCTGAGAGATGAGGAAGAATTACGAATATGAGCATTGTCAAGAGAAGTCTCCATCTGGGCAACGCCTTTCTAGGCTGCCGATAAACTCTGGCGGAACGAAAATTTTTATAAGCACTTTCTAATCCTTCATGCACCCGGAAGCACAGAACCAATTGAAAATAAGTCGAAGGTTTTACTTAAGGACTACAGTTCAATTAGTCTATCTGCGAATAGGTTATTCGACGCTGGAGAGGCTGATTAACCTGCATATGAGAAACGGTATGTAATTAAAGGAAACTCTGTGGAGGCCTACCTTTAACAATTGTAAAGTGAATAAAAAAAGCATTCACTAATTAAGACTTAGCAGTAGAGATCTTCCTCGTCAACGAAAAGGATTTTCACAACGTCCTGTCAGGGGCCATAGGTAAATCACCAGATGAGGTAGGTTGGTAGGTAGGTGTGGCTGCCACTGCTACGCAAGGTCACATACAGGCCGCGGGTTGGAGGCCCGTTGTGATACCACAGCTAAGCGGTTCACTCCGCCTTGCTGAACCATTTTGAATCCTTTAATAGAGTTTAAATCTCCCAATTTGTTAAGGTCCCTAGAGAAAGGAGACCCCAGAAAGCGCAATCTGATCCTCTATAATGCTGTTACAAAAAATATAAAAAACTTTCTCCTCTTCCTCATAGTTTTTGCAGCTTCTGCAGCATTTATTGTAAGGCACTCCAAGTCACTCTGCGTGTTTACCTATAAGGCAGTCGCCTGCCAATGGCTTCAGATATATCCACCTTTTTACGATAATATAAGCTCCGAGACCTTTTTCGATCCCACTTAGGCCAAGTTTGCTTAAAAATTCAACAGCTCGTACTTTAGTAGAGTATAGATAAATTCTCTTAAAAGCAGCCTGCATGTGGCGTTCTTTGCCCCAAAAAATGTGCTTGTTCGTATCTACCCTCTCGAAAGTTCATCCTCTATACAGTTACCCTCTATATCCCTATGACAAGGAACCCAAATGAGGAAGAAGAGGGGATGTCGATTTGTTGTTGTAACAGCATAGAAACTACCAAAGAATTTTGTGGATTTCTATTGAAGTAACAGTCCTTGACCATATATACATAAATATGGGTCATTCCGGTTACGTAAACCCGACTTTTCTTGGGAACAAACTGAATTCATGATTGCCAATGCAGATGACGACGTTGACGTTGTGGTTAGGGATAGAATCCTGCACACGCTCTATGATCTGACGCAAGATTATCAAAATCTGGTGATTGAACGGGCGACTTAAAGCGGCCTCATCTTCATTTCTTCTAATGGCGAACCGGTCTTATAAACTAGAAATATTTGCTTGCAGCTTTTCGACAGCACCACGCACTTGGGTCCGATCCTAGATAGGGAGCTTTCGTGGAAATCTAACTTTAATGAAAGAGTATTAAAGGCATCAGTTGTCTTTTATTGTTGCTGGTAAGCTATACGTAAGAGATGGGAACTCTCGCCGAAAGAAATTTTTTTTCTTTATATTCGAAGTTTAATGGAGAGGTTGGTGGAAGATCTTCTGCCATGAACAGTCCATTTACGTCAAGTTTAGGCTTTCAAACTTCCGTAGCGCGTTTCAAACAGAAGTGGCTGCCATTACGGAAAGAGTAATCATACTAACCAAGAGTGTGACGTCAATAAGGTACGTAAGCATCTACTCTGATAGCTAAGCTGTAATCGCAACCTTGAGCTCACTTATTCTGTGTTCAAAATTGTACAGAAGGTGTCTGATCTTCCTCCTTGATTACGTCTAAATATCTTCTAATTAGACTAATAAGAAGAGATGGGTGCCTCGCTGACCAACTGTGGCTTACTGTTGGACTGGTGGCTCTCGCGTAATCCAGCGAAAGTTGGAGAATGTGCAATTGCAAGATCCTTCTGGCCCAAAGTGCATCTGGAATAGCCAAACCAGCTCCGTATGCCTACAAAGCCACAGCTCTCTGTTTTGGTGGTGGCTCTTACAGGTCCGGTGGAAAGTCACATCTATTATTTACTGCTGAACTGGCCTGAAGGATGGTGATGTGGAACTGATTGGCTTTTTTATTTACATATGTATGTAGATAATTCCAATTCAGTGCCAGAGTCCCGCAGGGATGTTGCTTTCATATACGTATATGCTTTCTGAACTGCACGCACTCTTGAAAATTTGTAAGTGTCCTTTCTGGTTACTTCTTTAACTTGAACTTTTCTGATATGCAGTACTGTTGCATGTGAGCTGAGTTAAGTTGAGTGAATACCTCTTTGGAGTATCATATGTAGTGTCCTTATCACTGAGTATATTGCACTATCTGGATTATCTGAATACAAGAATGCTATGCAGAAATATGTACATAGTGGCGTATGTATATACATATGTATGTATTTATGTACTTTGCGATATGTGTCCTGTAATTTTCAAATATATGTAATTTCAAGTCAAATTTAAAAACTTTTCATTTCAATAGGAAAGAAAAGAGAACTGTGGTCATCTAATACATACATATGTGTGTATATATTAATAGTTTTAATGTAACCAAGCAGTTTCATGCGCTTTTTATTCTGCTCCAACGAGAGTAACACATTCACAGATGTGTTCTGGATGTCAAAAGCAGCAGACCCTGACCGTGAAATTTGCAGTCAGAGTTCGGAGATCCTCTTTGTCTAAGCCGCCTCTTTTGATGGCCACATAAACCGCTAAGCTTGCCTCTGCCTTGGACATTCAATCCAGTTCCTATTGAACGTCTTGTCTACCCAGTTGTTTATGACCTCCATTCTATGTGCTTAGCCCACAAATGGGTTTCATAACTTGGAATAATGTATTCCCCCTATGTTTTGCTACGTGGCCCGTCTGTCACCATGCCCCTCACGCGACGATACCAAGAGCAGTTGTACCGTATTATTGGCTACAAGTACGGCCAATTGACATGGTGTTTCTCTAAGTCTGTCAAACCCGGATATTCGGCTTCTCAAGTGAATACTAACTTGCCACTAAACTAATGCTCATATGGCTGACATATTAGGATCCTCGCATAATCCTATGCAGATGAGGAAGATGTTGAATCTATCCAGCACGTTATATCGCAAGAAAATCAGCTCTCCAAGTGAACTCTTTGACTTCTACTCTCACCGATGAGATGTCCAGAATAGCTACTAACAGCATGTGGACCACATTGGATGCGTGAAAACTGCGCAAGTTCTCTGGCCAACGCTCAGTGAGCGGAACATAAAACTTTTTAAGGGATTAATAGCGTAGACTTAGGCCTAAAGGTCACATGAATGTCAGGCTCATAGTCACGCATAACGATTTCGGTGGAAGTTCTAAAGAGAAGGACGAGATAAAATTAAATATGTAATTCCTGTACGAATGGTTGGCATTCTTCGTGGGCCTCAAGAGCTTAGGCACAGAGTTTGGATTCGTCAGAAGATCGAAATGATTAAAATACATGTAGGGAAAACATTATTGATTAATCTTTTCTACTGAGCTCTGTGACCACCGAGTGCAGCCCGCTAAAAGTAACCTAACCCTAAAAAACTAATAACGCCGATTTACTTTGATTGAGCTCTATAAGTATCGTAAAAATGTCAAATTTTTCACATGTTAGAAGTAATAAAACGTTCTGAAAGGAACAAAGGCTATGATGCAAGAAATAAACTGCGCGGAGCAAGGCAAAAAATGTCTGGGGCCTTGCACCAATTCGATATTGGATTTGTGGTCGGAGAAAGACTCGATCTCCGAGTACTGTCGTTCACCCCGATGAACCAGCATTTAGCCGCATCTGCTTCAAACTGATATTCTTCAACATATCCCTCATCTGTGGTCATGCTCCGACGAAAAAAAGGACGAAATGTTCAAGAATCTTTTCTATAAGCGCTTGCAGAGTACATAAGAGCGCTGCCGCCGCTATGACATCAAAATCGAAAACTCAGCTCCAACGACGCCAGGGTCGGAAACATGATAGTATGCAATACTAGGATCCATCGTAAAAATATCCACCAGACAAAACGAGAAACCAAACCAATCATGTTGTTATAGACGGAAATCACGCTTCGAGTGTGATCAGCTCATACTGCTATCCCCTGTGCAGCAAAAATGTGTGTGACCAATGTTCGGAACGTACTTTTTCACTCTACTGAATAGTAAAAGCACTGGAAAAGAAGACGAACCGATGATGACGGAGTTTATGCTGGACAGTCTGCTGAAAAATAACACAGCTGTGGAGCCTGTCAGCTCAGCTATTCAAGTAGGCCGGCGAGGAGTTCATAAGGTGCATACATCAACTCTTATTCAGAACATGGTCAGATGAACGCATGCCCCTCTACTGGAATTTAAGTATGCTCTTCCCAATCCATACAAAAAAACGACACCGAATTATTTACCTACTTCCTCGGGATCAGCCTAGACGGAGTTGGGTACAAGGTCTTAACGAGCGTATTGGGTGAAATACTGAAGCCCATCATCAATGTACTGACTTGGTCTTATCAATGTGACTTTAGACCTTGAAAATTTATCAAAATACGACAAGTCACGAGAATGGGATCGACACGCACCATTTATTTGTCGATTTCAATGCAGCTTTCGATAGCACGAAAATAAGTGGTTTCATCGCCGCGATGACTGAATTTGATATCTCAAAACTAATTCGGCTTTGAAAAATACCTTTGAAAAATATCACCCCTCCCCGAGCCGTTTGATACCAAACCACGTTTCAGATAGAGCGACTCCCTTTAATGTGATTTCATAAATCTTATGTTGCCGACAACATCTACATCATCGATATAAACAAGGGCTGCGCCGGTTCTACCTTCGCGGAATTAGATAGAGAAGCAAAGCGCGTGGGTCAGCTGATAAATAAGGAAGCATCTGATGGGACAAGCCGTCAGTGCATATGCGTCTCGACACCCACGTCACTTTTAACAGTTAAAATTTTGAAAAAGGAGACGACTTGGTTTAATTATGCACCAGCCAAATAAATATGACTAGGCAATTGAGAAGTAAAGTCCTCTCTCGTCATACAAAAATCGGACTCCATAAATCCGTTGAGGCGAAAAAATCTTCTGTGGAAAATTTACGTGCCTTTTCGCGTTGGCGATGGTAAGTACCGCAGACGGTGATAGACATGCTAGTTTACACAAAATATAAATAACTGACAGTGTCAATCCAGAAGAAGAAGAAGAAAAAAATCAGCTGCGCTTTTTCGGAATGTATTTTTGCAGATTATGATTAGTTATTTGAAATCTTATGCACTACATACCAGCTCTTTGCCGCCGGTATACCGTCAGCTTCGAAGGCTTAATGTTTTTTTACACACACGTAACTATAATTATCTTTTAAATTTACACTTGTATTAAAATAATAGCAAATAAATACAAATCCACAACTAATTGGCCGTGAGGAAGCGTACAAGCGTGCTATCTTTTTACACCCAACCAGAAAAATATTTAATATAATTTGTATGTGACATAAGTAGTGCGTGCATAAATTTGTAGATACATGTCTGCGTATACTCGAAAACCAAAATCAACAAACTTGTAGAGAAAATCAACAACCCGAAAATGAGTATACCAAAAACAAACAAAAGCAACAAAAAGGGGAGTGCCATGACAATCTCTTATGTCAATCGACAAAAAGTTTGTGCCAATATAAAGGAGCAACTTCAACTTAACATCATCGTAAAGGTAAACACACGCAAGCGGAATTTCAACGATGACTATGATGATTGACGCTGTCTTCTGCATTCCCATGTACCTACCTCAGTGCCAACCTGTCCACCCGTCACCTTTTCTAGTCATCTTCATATCCTCCTCAAAGAGTGCCTGCACAGTTAGTCACACCTTTTTGGCAAATTATTTTTAAGCTAATTTACAAGAGTTGCCCGAGAAGTGACAAAGCAGTTTTGGGGGATGGCACTGCCGCCGCACGGTGGCCAAGTGGCCAAGTATTGCTGTCGCTGCTGAGAAAACGAAAGATGAGGAAAACGCACGCCTAACCCCACGCAAGTTAGTCACATGGCGTTAAAGTAAACCTGCCTGCAGTGATATTGGTCGATGTTGAGAGTTGCGAAGTCATAGCCGTGAAAGTTCTTAGCCGTGGTTAAACGGCTAAAGACGTATGTTGACAACAGTCACAGGCAGGCATACATATGTGTACTTAACTCACGTTCATATACATACTTACACACGAACATACCAACATAATAAACATACACTGGTGGCGGAAATAATATACTCGTCGTACTTTTAAGAATTTTGGTTCTATTTCTTTGGTCTAGTTTAAGATTCATATTTTTTGAAGTGAAACTTCTTTAACGGCGGTTGGTTGGTTGGTTGGGAGTAAATCGGCAAATTTAACGGAAATTGCACACGGAAATGGTGCAACGGAAATGGTTGGAGCTGAAACAAGTTCTTCTTGAGTGTATGCAAATGGTATTAATTTAACAAAAACTTGCTAATAAAGGGTTAAAGAATAAAACTTAAAAAAGAACCAATACAAGAATGAAAATAAAGGTGAGTACGGACATAAATAAAGAAAAGAATAAAGGCAAAGCTAAAACTAAAAACAAAAACAAAGATGCGTAAAGACAAAGGCACAAATGAAGGCCAAGGTAAATTAAACACTTTACTTATATAAGGGCAAAAGTTAAGGGGAATATGTAGATGAAGAAAATGATAAACATAAAGGTAAAAACAAAAGATATATATATAAAGAAAAAGATGAGTATGAGGATATCGCTAAAAGTAAAGATGAAGATAGAGGAAGAAAGATTAAAATAAAGGTAATTATAGAGAAAAGGATATAGATAGAAACACAGACTCAACCTGGGAACTATTTTGGGATTTTACAGATTTTCGGCATTCTCGGGACTTATCGATGTAAAAATCGATATTTTTATCGGTTTTGTTATCGACTGTTTATCGATACTTTTATAGATATTTTTATCGATTTTCTAATCGATTTTGCTGCAAAAATTATTATCGATTTTGCTGTCAAAATTTTGTTATCGACTTTGCTATCGGTTTCCTTATCCATTGTTTATCGAATTTGTTATCTGTTTTGTTATCGATTATTTACCGATTTTGTTATCGATTTTTTTCGACTGTTTAATCGATTTTGTTAGCGATATTTTTATCGATTTTGTTATCGATATTATTTTCGATTTTGGTATTTTGCGACCAGTATTACTATCGAATTTGCTATCGAAATTTTCATCGAATTTGTCATCGATTTTTTATCGATATTTTTATCGGTTATGTTATCGATATTTTGTTGGATGTTACTATCGATTTTGTTAGCGATAGAGTATAAAGATAACGAAGATAAAGGAAAACAGAATAACGTAAATGTAATTAGAACGAACAGGGGTAGAGGTAGGGATCTAGATAGAAAAGAGACAAAAAATATAACCTTAAGCAAAAGCAGATGTATGTATGTACATATGTACTATGTATACATACATGTATGAAACTTGCACTTAATTATACTAAAATTTAATGGGCTACAAAACTGCATACTAACAATTTTTATAAAAATTTTTCGAATTTTTATAGTTTTTGAATAAAGTTTGAAAGGGGGATTTATATGGTGTTTGTTGTATAACTAGCCAAAACTCTTCAAAGTAAGGCGAGTCTATTATTTCTGCCGCCACTGTATATCTAAATATTTATCCAAAGTTAGCGTCATTAAATAACAGCATGCTCCCTGAAGTATACAACGACTAAAGAAGAAGAAAAAGCTAAAACAAAGATAGTTACTACTCTTCCTAGGTTTGAATATTATTTGTTTTTCTCTACTCGCCTTCTCTCTAAACCACACTTATTCGCAAACACTGTATGTATGTACTTTAGTATCCTCCCTTTCGCAAAGTAGCCATTAATTTTGTCACTTTTGAAAGTACTTTGACAGCGTTGAGAAGCGCTTTAGAATGACTGATGTTCGAGTGGGTGGTTGGAAAACAAAAGCGGCACTCACTCTTTCTAAATTGATAGCAGGAAAATATGTAGAAGATGCTCAGAAAATTAACATCATATTCTTCTATACGTGCATATGTAGATATGTGTGTGTGTGTGTGTGCATGTGGGTGAAAACTTTTGACATACATATCTACATACATATTTCACTTCGACAGGTGCTATTAATCGTTGATTATAACATGTCATAGCAGATATTGATAATCCGTAAAAAAAAAGTTTGAAAAGCTCACTGAAATGCAAGCGCCAAATATTCTAGAATCTTAATATGTATGTATAAATATGTAAGTGGGTACATGCTCATGACACTAATATGAAATTTTGCATCAAATTGGATTGTGAAATTATTTCATAAATTATTGGAAATAAGTAAACTGGAACTTTCGCTATTATCAAATAAATAAAACTTTAATTGCGAAATGCTTATGCCATGGATATTATTTAAGATGTCTTTGGCAGATTTGATGATATTTTGCAATTCAACTTCCGCAGTGCTTGAACCATTCGTTGTTTTACCACCCTAGGAGAAACAGGGGATTATCACAGGCAAGACATCCCCGCGATACACTGTACCAGCTCCTTGAGTGTAAGAAAATGACAGAAAGAAGTTAAGGATCAATGTGACCCTAGTGGTGGTCCAAAAATGCATGTGAAAAACTAAAGTCCGAATTTCATTGTTCCATATCCAAAAAAAAATATACCACTGTCGGTAAATCGCTCAAAGTTTTCCATGTACATATTTTATACGGGAAAGAATCAATTTTTCGTGGCGATGGTAAAGAATTCTTTGAAATCCATATTTTCCGATCGGAAAACTCTGTTTCTCTTCAGGGGACTTCAAATAATAATACTAAGAGTGTTATTTAACCAGTTTTTTAATATTAATTGCATTTTTTGGGGACTCAGGGGACGATAGCGACAAAGATAGAGATTGAAAAAGTGATACCAGATAAAAATAGAGACAAAGAAACAGATAAAACTTAGGCATGAGATATGGTATGTTATATGTTATGATATATTATGCTATGTTGCGTTATGCTATGCTATGTTATGTTATGCTATGCTATGCTGTTATGCTATGTTATGTTATGTTTTCAAGGAATTACACCTTAACTATAGCTCACCTAAAATCAACTAAACACCACAACTAATCTCTCATCAGCTCCTCTCAGTTAACCGCAACTCAAGAAAACAGTACAATGGACTGTAGTCTGAATGCTGCGTTTCGCACGAGTTATTTTGAGTTAATTCCGATAAAAAAAACTGCTAGTGCAGGTGACCATCTGTGTTTATTTGAAGGTATGGTCATTTCCTAATGAGACTACATAAATGATGTGCTGTGAAGAGTAGGGGGCACAATTAAGCCGTTAGGTCGCAGTGCACACCTCTTTTAATTATCTATGTATAAGTATGTATATTAATGACCGCAACCGATTTAAGGACAAAGTAGCTTTGGTCAGGCTAAACTAGTTCTACCGTCACTATTTAAGAGAAAAAATAACAAACAGAACAGAACAGATAAAATTTATTTGTGATTTGATTTGTCAACCAAATAAGAAATACAATTTTTTGGTTTGATTTGTAGCGCGAATCAATTTGATTTGTAATTTTTCAACTAAATAATACATTTGTTATGCAACGCAATTAAGATATTCAGGTATCTTCCAACTTCCTGTTCTATGAAAATCTCCGGGATTTTTGGGACTAATTCGGGATTTTCGCGACTGCTTTATGATTTTCCGAATCTTCGGGACCACTTCAAGATTTTTAGCCTTTTTCGGGGTTTTGGGCCTATTTTCGGATTTTCGAGACTTCTTCGTGATTTTCAGAATCTTCGGGACTAATTCGGGATTTTCAAGGCGTCTTTGGGATTTTCGGAATCTTCATCAATAAAAATAGCGATAAAAAAATCGATACCCAAATCGATATTAAAATCGGAAAAACTATTGATAATAAAATCAATACCCAAATCGATAACAACTCCGGTAACAAAATCGATAACAAAATCGATAAAAATATCGATAACAAAATCGTTAAAATTATCGATAATAAAATCGATACCCAAATCTATAACAAAATCGACAACAAAATCCTTTAAAATATCGATTCCCCGAGAATACCGAAAATCCCGTAATAGCTCCCAGGTTGAGTCTCCGTGTCTCTATCTACACCATCGTTTTTACTTTTATCCTCTTCTTTTTTCAATATTTATCCTTGTATTAACCTTTATGCTTATCATTTTCTTCATCTACATATTCCCCTTCACCTTTGCCTTTATATAAGTAAAATGTTTAAATTGACCTTGGTCTTGTGTGTGTGTTTGTGTGAGTGGTTATTAGAAATCAATTAATAAATCCCACACACAAAGCCAAAGCCCAACTAATTGTGGGATTGATTTAACAACAATAATCACTCGCTTTCTGATGTCTGCCAACAAATCAATTAAGTTTAGCAAAACTTCGAAATTAGAGCTTCGCATAACAAACCTGTCGCGCATTAACTGCTAATTTACTGATAAAGTCCAATTAAATAAAGCCAGCTAAACCAAGCACACACAAACACCTAGTAACGGGTGATTTTTTAAGAGCTTGATAACTTTTTTCAAAAAAAAAACGCATAAAATTTGCAAAATCTCATCGGTTCTTTATTTGAAACGTTAGATTGGTCCATGACATTTACTTTTTGAAGATAATTTCATTTAAATGTTGACCGCGGCTGCGTCTTACGTGGTCCATTCGGAAAGTCCAATTTTGGGCAACTTTTTCGAGCATTTCGGCCGGAATAGCCCGAATTTCTTCGGAAATGTTGTCTTCCAAAGCTGGAATAGTTGCTGGCTTATTTCTGTAGACTTTAGACTTGACGTAGCCCCACAAAAAATAGTCTAAAGGCGTCAAATCGCATGATCTTGGTGGCCAACTTACCGGTCCATTTCTTGAGATGAATTGTTCTCCGAAGTTTTCCCTCAAAATGGCCATAGAATCGCGAGCTGTGTGGCATGTAGCGCCATCTTGTTGAAACCACATGTCAACCAAGTTCAGTTCTTCCATTTTTGGCAACAAAAAGTTTGTTAGCATCGAACGATAGCGATCGCCATTCACCGTAACGTTGCGTCCAACAGCATCTTTGAAAAAATACGGTCCAATGATTCCACCAGCGTACAAACCACACCAAACAGTGCATTTTTCGGGATGCATGGGCAGTTCTTGAACGGCTTCTGGTTGCTCTTCACTCCAAATGCGGCAATTTTGCTTATTTACGAAGCCATTCAACCAGAAATGAGCCTCATCGCTGAACAAAATTTGTCGATAAAAAAGCGGATTTTCTGCCAACTTTTCTAGGGCCCATTCACTGAAAATTCGACGTTGTGGCAGATCGTTCGGCTTCAGTTCTTGCACGAGCTGTATTTTATACGGTTTTACACCAAGATCTTTGCGTAAAATCTTCCATGTGGTCGAATAACACAAACCCAATTGCTGCGAACGGCGACGAATCGACATTTCACGGTCTTCAGCAACACTCTCAGAAACAGACGCAATATTCTCTTCTGTACGCACTGTACGCATTCGTGTGGTTGGTTTAATGTCCAATAAAGTAAACTGAGTGCGAAACTTGGTCACAATCGCATTAATTGTTTGCTCACTTGGTCGATTATGTAGACCATAAATCGGACGTAAAGCGCGAAACACATTTCGAACCGAACACTGATTTTGGTAATAAAATTCAATGATTTGCAAGCGTTGCTCGTTAGTAAGTCTATTCATGATGAAATTTCAAAGCATACTGAGCATCTTTCTCTTTGACACCATGTCTGAAATCCCACGTGATCTGTCAAATACTAATGCATGAAAATCCTAACCTCAAAAAAATCACCCGTTAGTATTAAGGGCGCAAGGACAATAGTGCCAACAAACATAACCTCATTAACGTTACAATTAAATTACCGGTTAATATAGCGACACCACAAAACCGCACAGATGACGGTGTGCAACAAAAGTGACAGTATGTGTAGTATATATGTATATATGTATAGATGGTTGTATATATATGTATTTGATTGTAAGTGCATATTTGCACTTGCCACAAAGTGTAGATAGTACAGCCGAATAGCCAGTGAACCAGACTACAACTAGCCATTTAATTGTCCTCTGCCAAATGGAGCATGCGACAATCGCCATAGTATATAGAGCGAAAAAATGTAAGTAAAAAAATGAAGTGGAATAGTAGCAGTGCATGCAATAGTGCATGGCATAGTGCGGCGAGGCAGCTACATACATATCGCTACCTTAATATAGAAAGGCCCTATCTGACATCGTCGCTGATATACAAAAAGCCGTAACTAACTAAAAATCGAAAATTTACGTTTTAATTGATTATGATGCATTTGATCGCATTATGTGGCCCCAAATCGTTTTATGCAATAAAAGATTTTAGTTAGTTACGGCTTTGTGCATTTCAGCGACGATGTGAGATAGGGCCTTTCTATATTAAGGCAACGATATGTACGCATGGCCAGCGAAAAGCAAAACACTTGCCGAATGCATATTGGCGCAGCTGTAAGGCACAAAAGTGTAAAATGAGAAAAGGAATCGCATCGACGACAACGATGCATTCACCGACAGACACGCACATTTGCATGCATACATATGTACATACATACATATGTATATGTATATGTATATGCAAGTGTTGCACCAATAGCGGCAATGTTGACGGTAGCGGCTATGAAATCACGAAGGCACTCAAGGAGAAAGCGACGCGCGTGTGGTCGCTTGAAAATGCTCAGCAAGCAAAACCAAAAACCGCACATGGCCATATGACCATACGCAAGAGAAAACAAAAACCAAAAAAGAACCTCAAGCAACAGCAAGCAATACCTTATGGTAACGAGTTGTAGGAAGTGGTAGGCGGAGGGGCAAAAAAATAGCACATAGTACGGGTACTTTGAATGTTTGGCTAGCCAGTTGCAGTTGTAGTACTAGTTAAGTAACCGACCGCACAATGGAATTTCACACCAAATCGCTCCCTGTTTTTATGCACACTTCCTCCCTAAGCCACCTTCGCCGATCAGCTCGGCGATATAAACGGCATTAACGGCTGCAATTTAATTGCACTCAATTTACGCAATAACAGAAGAAACAAGAGCTACGCCAACAACAACAACAACTGCTACTATCTACGTAAAGTTTATGAGCTGACAACACGAGCGACAATAGCTGCCATTTGTTGTTGTACACAAGTAGTAGTTGCAGCAATGACGGCAGTCACACTTGCAACAGCACCAAACAGCAAACAAACTTCCTCTGGCAACTTCCTGCGGTATGGGACATCGGGAATTGTTTAACACATTTTCACTTCCGACAGGAGTGGGAGCAGCTTCAGCAGCAGTAGCAGCAGCTGTGATTGCCTCCAAGCGATTGCATGTGCGTGCGTGGGCTTGTGAATGTTTGTATGTACGTGCATTAGGGTGGTCCAAAAATGCATGTGAAAAAGTAAAGTAAATGCTTTCACTTCCTAAGATTGTTCTATACCAAAAAAATATACCTCGTTTTTATTTTGAAATCAAAAAAATATTTAGAGGTCACTCAGAGGGCGCTCAGAGTTTTCAACGTATTTTATATGGGAAGAAACCATTATTCGTATAAATAGCATAGAATTATTGAAAATCAATATTTTTCAATCGGAAAACTGGATCACAATTTTTATTTTTTTTTTGTTCGCCACTATCCAATTCCCATGTAGAATTGCTCAGTGATTCCGAAAATCAAGTTAATTTTTTTGTTTTCTATGGATAACTTTTCGAGATAGTATTTGCAAATTTTCCGTTATTCAGCTTAGAAAAATAGTAGTCACACTAACAGCCGGTTACACCGGCAATTTAAATGCAAAATGATTTTTAATTTTGTCAATTTCCATATATTTCAAAAAATTTGAATAATTTTTCACTTAAATTGCTATCGTGAAATTCGCTGTTAATCACGTATAGCTTACAAACTAATTGAACAATCGTAATACGAAATAGGGCAAATGAAAGCTAATGAAATTCTCCATAAACGGTATATAAATCACTTTTCGATAGGCCTGATACTTTCTGAGAAGATAATTAATCACTCCAGATTTTTTGATGAAGAAATTAAAACAAATCAAACTTTAACAAAGGAAAAATAAAGAAATTACGATAATATTAACAAAAAACAAAGTTTTACGTTTTTTTGTCATTTCTTTTATTTTGTATGAAAGCCTGTTCCTTTACAAAAAAGGAAAGAATGAGATCAAATGAAAATTTTTAGTATGAAATATGAGCTGAAAAGAGTGTTACTCAGGTGTACATGGCGTATGAGTTGCATTCTTTCCTGCTCATTTTTCATACAAAAATCTTGTGCATTTTCATTTGACCACACATTTCTTCTTTATTTATTCATAGATTTTATTCATTAGTAGCTTGATTTTACAACGCTCAACTTGCAATGTTCTGGCTCCAGAAACTTTCAATGTTGTGTGTCCGACACCATAAAACCTTTCCTTTGAAAAGTTCCTATAAAAAAGTCTAGTGCATAGGGCGACATCTGTAGTGAATAGGGCGAGGTAGATGACATCTGGATGTCGCCCTATGTACTACGTTCGCTACAGCGGAAATAGACGATACGCCATTTCTTTAAATAAAATTAATTGGTGCTCGTTTGTATGTACATACATATGTAAATGCATGTGTGTGCACCTTTCTATTAATATCGTTGAATTATTTTAATATCTATCGCAAAATTTTATACAGACAAGACAAAAAAGTAGAAAATAAATAATATAAAAAAAACAAAACTTTTTAATATACAACGCTTTTATAAATGGACTAAAAAGTAGAAAATAATATCTCTCAGTCCCATAGAATTTGTTTTGATAACTTTTGATTTTGAAATTTTAGCAAGTCGTTATAACCAAAAGCGTGGGGCGCAGGCAATACAAAGCATTATATTTAATTGACAATAGGCAAACTACATAACATAGACCTAAAATTTCTTCAGCGAAAGTGCAAATTTGAGATCGATTTTAAGCGGTCGTTATTCATATATTCACATACATATGAACATATATTACCCTTCATATCAATTAAGGTGGCTATTATATGCGCCCCACGCTTTTCATTTTCAATCTCATAAATTGGTTATAACGACTTTTGCTAAAATTTCAAAATCAAAAGTTATCAAAACAAATTCTATGGGACTGAGAAATATTATTTTCTACTTTTTAGTCCATTTATAAAAGCGTTGTATATTAAAAAGTTTTTTTTTTTATATTATTTATTTTTGTGTAACAGAACAGGCTTTAACACAAATGACGCACATTGGCACCCATAGAACATTTTTGCTATAAACCAGTGGTATTTTTTGATTTCAAAATAAAATAAAAACGGGTATAATATTTTTCGGTATAGCACAATTCTAGGGGGTGAGTGCGTTAAAAATCTGGTTTTACCTTTTTTTTTGGACCACCCTAATGTATGGACATACATATATGTGTGTGTGTGACTGTGGCAAATGCGTGGCGACAATCTCCAAGCACCACTTTTTTGTGGGCGTGTCAACTACTCCACGAGTACGTATTTTAGTGGCATGGCGCTATACGTACATATATACATACATAGGTACATAGGTAGAGTGCATTGTTCAAGAGGATGCAATTTTTTTTATCACTTACTCGAAACACTAGTTAACTGGCTTTTTGAATTGGTTTAAATGAAAGCACACAGTGTGTCACTTTTATGAAAGTTCACAAGCAAAATGTTAACTATAGCACATACATATGTGCATACGTACAAACAGAAAGTTTGGACTTCTAATAAGTAAGAATAAATTATATTTTAAATTTACTTATCATCCACGAGACTTTCAATGTGTAAACAATTTTAGATGGGATTTTAAACAGAAAACTATAGGTGGATTCGAGCTGCAATAAATGCGGTACATCTACATACTTTTAATGCAAGAGCTTCCCGTTCTATGCAAAATTTCGGGCGACTCTGCCCACATTACACGTTCGAGGAACGGAAGTTTGACAATCCGTCGCTCATCACTAGCAAGTCAAATGCAGCATAAACATTTTTACTGCGTGATTTCTGCAGAATTTCAGTAGATTTCCAGTTGAGCATCAGCAATCGAGCATCAAGAAAGCAATAAAGTTGCGATATTGCGATATTGCAGTAAATGTTACGCTGCTCGAACACACCCTATTTTTAAACAGATACACACAGTGTTGCCGCCGCTCAAAGAACTTTCTAACCAAGATTGGCCGAAAAAGTTACCAAATGTAAGGAAAAATTACCAACTTTTTTACTAGATTAACAATTCAGGTCATCACTAATTCTTTTATATAATACGTATAGAAAAAGGTTACAAATCAATTTTTATTTGCATTTTTGAAAAGTAAATCCTTTTAAGGCTGAAATATGTAAATACATATTTTAGAAAATCAGACTTCCCGTACTATATGCATGTGTATGTATGTTAATACCCAACAAGCAAAATAAACTTAAAGAAAGTTTTTTTTAAGTTTTCAATTATAAACATTAAGCTTACAAAACGTTGATTTTTTGTTTATAAAACGCTTGAAAGTAAGCGTAATATAATCGAAAAGGAACATTGGTTATAAGCGTAGAAATATAAACTTGTAATAAATGTTCAAAAGAAAGCTTTTTATAAGCGTAAAAGTGTAAACTTATAATAAAGGTTCAAAAAAAGTTTTATATAAGCGTATCAATATAAACTTACTAAAAATTTTCAAAAGAAAGCTTTTTATAAACATTTTTATAACCCTTTATTTAAAGATATTTCATTAAAACCTCATACATAGATTGCTTAACATCTAGAAACTAAACGAAATGCGAATTTTCCGCGGACTCATCTACAGTCGCGAAAATATAAATAGGGAATAGACATTTTAGCATACAAATTCACAATAACACATACAAATTAAGTATAAAAAAGTTAATTATTACATCTTGTTGCGTGCTTTCAATTACTTGCGGTTATTGGCAAATTGGAAAAGGGACATCGATGCAGCTATATATTGCGCTTTATCGCCGCCATTCTCATTGATGAACTTTTCTGAAAAAAATTTAATACGTTTTTAATTGAATGTTAAACTAAGAAAGGATAAGGGGAACTCATCATTTGAAGACTCGAATGCTCCACCGATTAGCGCAGCGGGTCCTGGATTGGATTTTCTTGTTTTACCGCATTGGTTTTATTTAATTTTTTCTTTTAATAATATATTTTAAAAAACGTAAACACGTCACTTACGAATGAAAAAATTTTATATTTACTACTTCATGTCGTTGGCATTTACATTTCATTTATAAGTTTAAGTTATTTATAAACATTCCCTCTCAAAACTTATTAAAGGTTTGTTTGAAAAAACTTTTAATAAGCTTAATATTAAAAATGCTTATTTAACGCTTATTATAGCAAACTTAATTTAAGTTATTTTTAAAAACGTTTACTGAAATGCTTGTTGGGTATCTTCGTAAACATTACCAGACTCTAAATGACGTTTTTAAATAAGTACATAGGTACATAGTTTCCAACTTCTTTGCAAGAATCAATGAAATACCTAATCAGTGTGAACAACCACATTGTATATATTTTGAGACTAAGACTAAACAACGAAGAATTGGACTTATTGAACTATCTTAATTAATAAAGTAAGCTAACTTAAATTAATAAAATAAGCAGTAATGGAAAAAGAATAACCAAATACCTTTTTTATTGTACATACATCGACAGGTGTCAATTAAAAACTACAGTAAATATTAAAAAATAACCAAAACGGGAAAGATCTTAACAACTTCACAGGCAAGAAAAAAATAACCAAATTTGGTTAAAAGTAACCAAAACGGCAACACTGGATACACATATGAATGTATGTAATTTTGAAATAAGAAATATTCAAAATGTCACATCATTTAATGCAGTTACATATATTGGTGTCTAATGCATTTTTCGATACCATACTCAGTATTTGTATCGAATTATTTATTGATTTAATTAAGGGAACACATGTTGATTTGATCATATTAATTTGGTCTATCATTAAATGTATCGATTATTTCTTTATCGTGCAATTTATTGCTAGTTCGAGTTAACATCAAATCAACAAATGATCCATCTAGAAAATGCGAAAAACTCAATCTATTAGCACATGCTAATCATATGGGCAAAGTAGACTAATAACCGCCCTATTCCCACACCACTGACAAAACTCAGCGGCTGACTATTGCCTTTACTACTGCGCCTAATACTATGCCGCAAATTTATTTTAAGCTGTCGTATGACAATCGTCAGTTTTATTGTTATGACCTACTGAGTAAGTGACAACGGCGAAACAATTGGGTGGTTCACAAGGTGTCGTACTTGTCGTATTGTTGTATGTTGTAAAGTTTTTAACGGCTAAATAACTATTTAGAGGACTTGAAATCACCACCAACTATTTTTTAATTGTGTGAAATTTCATAATAAAACTTTTATGTTAGCTTTCGAATTCCTTAAATAGAGTTTTAGCCGTTTAAAGTTTATGACATACAACAGTACGACAGTATACAACACCTTGTGAACTCCCTAAATGTTTATATTGTGTTTTAGGCGCAGTAATTGTGACAATAGTCATATGATGAATTTTGTCAGTGATGTGGGAATAGGGCGGTAAGATATTTAGGTTTTTTTAACAAATTATATGAAAAAATTCGCTCCAGCTTTTGCAGAAAGGTAAATACATCGTACAGTTCCATAATTAACGTAACTCTTCTACTTACCGTTTTTACTGGCAGGCTGTAGGTGTGTTTTTGGTTAGTGTGTTAGGCAGAGATCGAAAATAAGCGTCACCAAGTGTCTTGTATGGTGTTTACCACTGACACAAACACTCATCTCTCAAGCAAAGAGTGTTTCTCACCGTGGCATATCACTCTGTGCCATCTTTTTGTGTTTTCCGTTGTGGGTTATTTATCAACTGCTGAAATTATCCTTAGGCAAACTGCAACTTTGGCAGGAACTTTTATTTTTAAGTGTCTTAATTTGTGGGTTATTGTAAGAATGAAAAATATAAGTGGGCGTACATAAGTGGAAGCAAAGCATTAGGTATTTCTTTACACGACATATATGCACCCATTATGGTGGTCCAAAAATGCATGTGGAAAAGTGAAGTCGGAATTTTTATGCTCTCACCCCTTAGGATTGTTCTATACCGAAAAAATATACCCCTATTTTTTATTTTGAAATAAAAAAATACTTAGAGGTCGCTCAGCGCGTCCAAAGTTTTCCATGTATTTTATATGGGGAAAAACAACTTTTCGTAGAAATGGTATAGAATTCTTAAGAATCAATATTTTTATATCGGAAAACTCTATTTATCTGCAGGAGATTCCCAGTAATAATGCCCAATAGCTAATTTAACATTTTTTTCTTCCGCCAAAACCCACAATGGGCGGACCAATAAAAAATCGGTAGTATTGAAAAATGGTTAAATAAACAAATGGGTATCATTATTGAAAGTCTCCCAAAGAGAACCAGAGTTTTCCGATCGAAAAATATTGATTTTCAAGAATTCTATACCATTTCTACGAAAAGTTGTTTTTCCCCATATAAAAATACAACTTTGAGCGCTTTGAGCGACGTCTAGATATTTTTTAATTTCCAAATAAAAAAATAGGGGTATACTTTTTTCGATATAGAACAATCCTAGGGTGAGAGTATTACAATTCCGACTTGACTGTTTTTGGACCACCCTAGTACACATACATGTGCGAATATTTATGACAAAGAAGAGAGCTAGCACATTCATAGTATGATACACCGAAAATAAGTTATTTTATTTTATTGATAGAGAAAGGGATAAAGGCAAAGGTAAAAATAAAAAAATAAAAAATAATTTTTAGCAAAAAAAAACCGAAGTCAATTCTCATATAAACAAGTAATTTTTAACAAAAAAAAACGACTTAAAAAAAATATATATATATAAATATTTCATGATCTAATGATCGGATCTAAACCATGGGACCACCTCTGAGACACTACTTTTCCGATGCAAAAAGAATTATTGAAATCGGTTAACGTGGTCCAGAGTTATGCGGTAACATACATAAAAAAAATATATATACATATATATTCCCGTGAACGAAAGACACAAGATCACGCGGGAAGGAAAGAATGAAAAAAGTTATTTTCCAGCTGCCGAAATCTCGACGCCATCTTTGTTGTAAGAAGTAAACAACGAAGAGAACGAAGAAAACCGCGAAATTGTTGAACGCATGAATAATCATTTTTATTACGCAAATTCTTTTATAAATAATGCCGTTGTGTTAAATTATTCTTTATCTTATGTGTACACACGTTGTCACAGGCGAAAATGAAGAAAATTGCAGTAAAAAGCCACCACCAAATTGTAAACAACGAAGAAATGTAAACAAACGGCTAATGTCAAAATCGTTAAACTTTTTTATTTAAATGCGATTCCAACGGGCTACTCTCCCGCCCGCGTGATCTTGTATTTTTGGTTCATGTATATTCCGATGAACTGATAACCTCCTCCTTTTTTGGAAGTCGGTTAAAAACAAAGATACGTAACCTCTTCTGTTTGGTGGGTTATTTTTTCTCTTAAATAGTGACGGTTATTTTGGGACACTTTCAAAGTGGAGAGGGATATTTTCGACCTCTGGTGTTAGGGTATTTTGAATAAATTGTAATAGAAATGGAAGAAACTGTAAACGATAAGAGCAAATGCCAAAATACAGGTGATCTCAGCTGTAGGCATTTTTTGGCAATCAGCTGATAGTGTTTAGTGTCTATGTAATGTTTATATTTTTTTATTTTTATAAAAGTCTAGCACATTACATAACCGGCCCCACATAAATCCACATGTGGGGCATTCCAAAGTGACGGCTTGGACATTTTAACTCGTTTTTGCTCAAAATTTTAGTAAATTCTCTTTAACCATTGATTTGACAAGTGTCAAACTGTTAACACTTGACGTCAGATTTTAGTTTCAAACGAAGCTGATGTAGTATAAAATTTAATTACATAGTAATTTACACAGAAATTTAACATTTTCCAAGCGTGATGACTGGGACAACGACGACACCCGCTTCTCTGAGTTGTTGGAACTGTTTCCCAATTTTAGACAAACTATAAATATTTCCTTCATAGCTACTTTCTCGAGTTTAGTTAGTAGAATGTTAGACCCATTTTATCTTTTAATGGCATTTTTTATATTTTAAAATTAAAGAAAAAAAAAAACTTATTTTTGCTTGTGACGGGTGGGACAACATTTTGTTACAGGAAGGACGAGTCACCTTTGAGGACACATATTTATTATATTTTTAATAGCGGGATCTCATTTAAAAAATGGGGAAACTTAAGAATTTGTATGTTACGTAAAAAAAACACATATTTTGCCGTGAAAGGTGGGACATCCAATAAGCATTTTTTTGAACGCGTATAACTTCTCACCGAAAATGTATTTTCTAATAACTTGTCGCTCATTCATTTTTCTTTCTTTTTGGATAATTATTTTTTGCATTGCCACCTTTAGTAGACGAGGAATGCCTTGAAAACTTGATGCAAACATATTACAGTATATTATACATATATGCATTTATAAAATGGTGAAAAATAAATGGATAAAAATCTAAAGATTTACGGCTCTATTCTGTATCACTGGCAAATTCTTGCCACAGTTTTTATTACGGAAAAATATATGAAAGAGTTTAAATCTGTCAGTGAAATTTTTTTATCACCGATACAGAATTGGGCTATTATTCTACCTGCCTTATTGTTTTTACAGATTTAAACACAATTTATGTAATTTATTTTTTTATCTGAGATGTGTCTTCGCTGGAATTGCCCATGCCAAACTTCTTACAAAAATTATAAAAATTCAACAAACTTTAACAATTACACCTAAAAATTTAAAACTTATTAAAAATTTTTAGAAAATTTCAGGTATGCAGTTATATAGCCCATTAAGGTGTAGTAGGTTAAAGTGCAGATATCAAGGCGCTACAAAATCACGTTGATTTTTTCAATACTTTTTTTGCTGACGGTAAAATGACACTGAGGATGGCACAACGCCGAAACCAGTTTGTCTCCAAACCAAATTTGACAAGGGATGACGGAAAATCGTTCCACAATACATCATACTCCTACCCTGTCGGAAACACAAACAACCAAAAAGAACCAATAAAATCTCTTCTTAATCCACTTTCGGGTTTTCTTGATTCCTAGCTGCTCTCCATTCGGACCTCTGTGGAACTCGCTGAGAACGTCCGGAACTTTTGTTCGCTTTCCCATATCCGATGCAAGCAACCAGATATCAGCTTCAAATTATCCCATTGTGTCCAGTATGCCTTTGAGATTGGGCATTCTCCCTTTCACTATTTTCCTGTATCGCTGAACAGCTTCACTCTCCTGTCGAAACAACTCCCGTCTTCATCACTGTCAATGTCTGCCCAACTAACCGCTTCTGCACTTGGTGGAGCCTGCTGGGTTTCTTCTAAGAGCAACCGTTTGCAGCAATACTGGTTATCGTAATCAACCCTATATGACACTTCCCTGTAGCGATATCAGGATCCTGTTCATCAAGTCGCTCTTCATGTCTTGCCCGAGTAGGAAATCCACACCAATGATGACTTCATTTCCACCACATTTCCGATTATTGCCACGCAGGATACTTTTCCTAATATTTCGGTGCGTTCGCCAGTTGCAGTCTGGAACCTCGCTCCAGGTAATGGTATCACAAGGTCGAATAATGGAATGTGACCCTAAAGAATCCACTATCAGCACGCGCTCATGCCCATTCGCACATTCACCATTGGTGAGGTTGCTCGTTTTCCTTCCAACTTGTTAGACGAAGATTATGGGGAATTCAATGGCGGACTCCAGCGCGCGCCCTATTTGCTGTCTAGACTGACTGAAGTTTTGTTAATCTTCTTCAACCCTGCGTTTGCGTGCTGCTAAATTGTTGTACCTGTGGGAACCTGTCCTACATTCGCGGGAAAAGTGACCTGGTTTCCCGCAAATAAAGCATTTTCCAGCCCCCCAACTTCATTGGAAGCAATTTCTTGAAAGGCCGCTCACATTAGGTGATTTTTGCTTTCAATTGAAAGTTGCCAGTAAAATTGCCTCATATAAGCACCCCATAGGTTGGAAATATAATCGGCGTAACTATTTCATTTTTTATGTTTACAGTTATCAGCCAGATCGGTTAATATCTCAGTCGTTGTCAAGTTCCACTAACGGTAGCCCTAAGAAACGTGCAGCCTGTTGTTGTTGTTGTAGCAGCATACAAGTTCCCCAAAGAGTTTTTGGGGAGTGTTGCTGGAGTGACAGTCCTTGGCCAAATATAAATCTGGGTCGTTGCGGTTACGTAGACCCGACTGTCGTGGGAACGACAGCGTGCAGCCCCAATAGGGTCGGTCGTTCCCACGACAGTCGGGTCTACGTAACCGGAACGACCCAGATTTATATCTGGCCAAGGACTGTCACTCCAGCAACACTCCCCAAAAAGTCTTTGGGGAATTTGTATGCTGCTACAACAACAACAACAATAGGGTCGGTCCACAGGGACAAAGGCGTTAGAGTTATCGGGTTTTCCGGGCATACGAAAAAAGATCTTTCGAGTCATGGGGTGTCTCTTTGCATGCCGGACATCTGCGTTTAGTCTGCTCAGGTATGAGTTTAACCTGCTGCAGTAGCCAGAGCGAAGTTGGGCTATTGTGGTTCTAGTCCCCCGAGGCAGATGAAGCTCCGTCTCGTCAATGACCTGGTTATCAGGTTATCTGTGTGTTGGTATCTTATTGTTGTAAACTGAATAAAAAATATAATAACCAAATAAGTGACCGAAACTCAAGTCCTTATTTTTAACAAATCTTAGGTAATTGAGAAAATATATATATTTATAGAAATAAAAATTTCTTTTCATTTTCCTTCCCTTAAAACACTGTTACCACTTTAACAACGCTTTATTTTATTATGCTACACAACAATTTAGTTTACCTTCAGCCACTTTCCATTTATGTATATATGTTGCATGATTGTATTTGGTATGCATCTGCCTTTTGCTGTTGCGGCATTGCGCGCTGTATTTCAGCCACAAATCACTCCAGTGACACGATAAATCCGCAGCACAAAAACGATTAATGTCCAAAAGAATGTACCATGGATTTGCGATATAAATCAGTAAATCTCTTTAATTAAAAGTTTACGCGAAAACTACTTGCAAAATTATTGCTACTACGAATTTTTGCGTGACATACGTAAGTAGTACGTACATATTTACGTGCGAGTGTAAGTAATCTCATGTGTCTTCAAAATTGCTTTCTTGGTTTCATTCTCATTCAGCAGCTTTTAATATTCAGATTCACATGAAGCATTCTTACTTTTCTACTCTTACCAAAAAAAATAATAACCTCAAGCTTATATTTGGCTACATAGGTCTCATTTAAGACCATTTTTACAGTGCGAGTTAACACTTGTTTGGCAACTAACTTCAAATTTTTGTACTGCGAGTCGAGACTGTGCGATTAAGCCATACTGTTAAAACGGCCTTAATCAGCTCTCAATAACTTAATTTTAAAACCGTAGAAACTTATATTTTTTGTTAACAAATTAGAATGTAGTCTAAGATTTAATTCAATCCACATGTCAAGTCTTAATTAGTTACTTAAGTGTAATTGTATTCATATTATAATAATGCTTACGACTTACATATGTATGAGTATGAGTGAGGAAAGCGTAAAAATTACTTGGCTAAATCCGATGTTCAGCTTTCGATGACACACAAAACATTAATGCCGCTTTTACCAAGATTGACACCTTCCAACGCACCTTCTTGATGGGTCTTCATGTAGATTAAAAATTGTATGATCACATAGAAGAGATTATTACGATCGTAGGCGCATGTATGAATTTCTTTATCACTTATGAAATTAAAACGTGGCTTCTGCGGGTTCGTACATAGTATAGCGCAGTGTGCTTTATTTTGAACAAGCGCTACCGTTTCCTTGGCAGAACGTTTCTCCTTGCCTATTATCACATAACGACTGAAGAAGGGGCGACCACCACCTTGTGGCAGAGGCATTAGTTGACTATCCATGTAAACGCAAAATAGGTGAAACAATATCTGAAAAAAAAAACAGTAAATGTATATTATTACAGTGCACTTTGGTTAATAATGGTGGTGGGCTTACAGCCGAATCAGTGGGTAGATGCTCATCCCATTTTAGACCATGGTAAGCTGCACCTGAGTTCCAACGGTAGTCAGCTATGCAAGAGCCTTCTGCCAAATCTATATGAAAAATTCATTAAACTAGTAATTAAAATGTTTGTAAGTTTTGTTTTAATGCACCTTTAATACGCTGTACTAAATACTCTTGATTACTAGACATTTCCAAAAATGGCAGAATCAATGGCAACATTGGCATGTATTGATTAACAAATTGTTGGTTTTCAACAGTTTTCTTTAGGCGCTCCAGTCCAATGCCACCCATACGCATATCAGCGAATCCACGATTCTTAAATGACTCATCTATGTTTTTAATTTCTTTAGCTAAACGCTCCAGAATGGTTGCAGACATCCACTGAATAAAAGAGAAAATAATTCATCAACACATTTTTGTTATATGCAACCTTATTATTAAACATGTGAGTTCCTGAAGTGACAATCACGCTGTAACCTATGCCAAGGCACAACTCTAACTCACCCTTCTCAAGTTGGCCACATATTGCGATAGTTTTTCAGATGAAATACGTCTTATAATCTCCGAATTGCTATCCATAAATTTCAGGCCACCATCTTCGCTTGCTGATTGTTTACTGGGTATGGAAGGTGCTACAAGTATAATTATTCTTTAAAAATTTATACATACAAAGTTTAATTTTGCTTACTTGTCATTGGAGCCAGTTGATAAATGGAAGTTTTTAGCATATTTGCTGCTGTATTGCAATAGTTCCAGAATGAATTCACTGAACCTGTATTATAGTGATGGCTCACATCGGCTGTGTCGTTCATGCTTTGCTCATGCATTGAAAATTCTCTACACAATTAAAGGAAGTTGGTAACTAAGTAGGCGATATTCAAAGTAGATAAAATATTACTTGCCCACTTAACTTACTTTAGATATTGTTTTAGGGTCTCTTTATCGGTTATCAGCTCCTCACGCCTGTATTTAGGATAAGATTCGATCATGGGATTGGTATTGTTTAAACCACTAGTATTTGCTGGAAGCGTGAGTGATCTGTTGCCCATAGAAGAATTCCAAGACGCATTATGCGGTGCCGTTTGTTGCTGCGGGCTAAAGCTGGTACGTGGCGGCGTAGTGCGGCTGTAACTCCAGTTGTGAGACATTGCAGCGCGAGCTATACAAGCATGAAATCATTAATAAATAACAAATAAACATAAAAAATCTATTTATTTACAGTCGTTAAACGATGAATGCCAGCTTAGAAGAGTGTTGTTGATTTGACTAGGCGCCAAATCATCGCATGATTGCTTTTTTCTTTGCGCTGGCGGTGTAACAACAAATGAGGAATCTGCAAGCCAAATAGATTGCAATACATGTATGCATATGTACATATTTCTGTCGATAAATGCCTCGCTACTTACCACACTCATCAAACTTGAGTAAGTTTTTCTGTTCCTTTGTACCCAATATTGGATTCGTATGGAATAGGTAGAGAAAGTACTTTAAGAAGCATGAAAATGCTCCAAGTCCCGATAGCGCAGCCGCCAAATATTCTACATAGTACCATTTGGAGTACGCATATGGACACTGATTAGATATGTCGAAAAGCAGTATCGCTAGCAACACTACATTCAAAGAACCCCAACGCAGACAATCTTTGGCGCGTTTTGCACGCAGATGCAAATCCAGGCCGCGTTCCACCAATCTGTTCGGCGAGCCGCTGGCATGAAAGTTTCGTTTAATTCAAGTCAACTAAATATAGTCCAAAGAAGCTCACCAATATTTTTGTAAACACTGCATTGCTTACATGTAATTAATACGTCAATAATTAGTAATTTAAAACAGCAGGTATAACAAATAACCAGTTTTGCCGAAAAACGACCAACTATACCGAAATTTTGCGCGTTTAATCACAGCTGTTTTTCGCTATGCCGCTTTTGAGGTTATTGAAGTGTCATCACTAAGTTCCACAAAATCCACACGCCCCTCGCGCCGTCTGTTGGTTACAGTCGCTGACCAAATGCAATTATTTTTAAGGCAGATTTTTTTCTTAAAGAAATTAAAATAGCCAAAAGCAAGCAATTAAACTTTTATGAAAGAGAAATAATCCCAATTTAATTTGCTGAACAACAGTATTTGCGGTCACCTTTCTATAAGTTCCTGTCCGGCAGTCAGAAAGAACCAAATTTTTTGTTCTAATTCTTTAATCCACCACTGTATAGTATTGAAAAAATGCGATGCAACCCTGTAATGTGGGTTCCTTCCTCTGAGAAAATGCTAGTTTCGCGGCAATTTCCGTGTCCGTCGGTAGTACTGCAAATTTTCAAGTGAAAAAGTGAAATTTTATTAAAATAAGTTAGTGAAAAAAGAGTTATTCGTCTTAATGTGAATACAGTGAATATGTGTTCAACAAAATTAGCTAAAGTGTATGTCTGAAAGTATTTTATTGGTTTTAATATAGAAAAAGGGCGCTACCGAGTCGCGGGCAGGACGTGCCATAGAAAAATGCCACAAAGCGCTAAGTGAAAAATGCAATTCGATTAAAATAAGCTAGTGAAAAAAAAAGTTATTCATCTTAATGTGAATACAGTGAATATGTGTTCTTCAAAATTAGCTAAAATGTATGTCTGGAAGTATTTCATTGGTTTTAATATAGAAAAAGGACGCCACCCGCAGTGTCGAGTCGCGGGCAGGACGTGCCATGGAAAAATGCTAATCGGTAGCACCACAAAGTGTCAAGTGAAAAATGTAATTTGATTAAAATAAGTTAGTAAGAAAAAGTTATTGATCTTAATTTGAATGCAGTGATTACAAAATTAGCTAAAATGTATGCCTGCAAGTATTTTATTGGTTTTAATGTCGAACAACTACGCTACTCGAAGTGGCAGGTAGTATTTCTGCGTGTATACTTGTATGTAAGTTGCACATAACCATAATAAAAGCAATCGCTTCGTTAAAGTAAGAGGAGTAGCAGCAAGTTTAGATGCACTTCAGAGGAAAGTCGGTATGTATTTGTAAAATAAAATTAATATATATGTATTACATAACTCATTAATTGGTACATGTCTATGTTTTGTGCTTGAATTCCATGTTTATGGAGCTCCACATACTCCCATTGCTTTTAGTTTAATTAAAAAATCACAAACTGAATTCTTGAGTGCTAGGTTCAAGATCGAAATAAAAACTCAGACAAGTCAAAGTTGTACTTTTTATAGGTTCTGATATTATTTGAATATTTTTTATTTGTCATTTTTTTTTTACTTAAACGTCATCATTTAGGAAAATTAGTTTTTCATTTATGCAAACCTGAAGTTACTAATTTAATTTCGTCGCTGGGATAACAGATTGTCGCATGTTATCTTCGGTGGGTTTTGGAAATTGTTGTTAGAGATTAAGTCACAAATTCTCAAAAGCTGTGTATATATATTAACAGCTAAATTTGTATCATTGTGGTTGTTCACGCTTCCCTGGTTATCAGGTTGTACAACAATAAAATACACTACAGAAAATGTATTTTTAAGCAGATAACCTGATAACCAGGCAAGCGTGAAAAATCACATTATTTTGAATGTCTGCTTTCGCTAGTATGTCTCCTTCCAAGTGCCTTTCTTGAGCTCTTATTTTATCTTCTGAGTAGCTACCTATTTCCCTTTGTATAACGCACATTTGTCACAAAGTTCTTTTTTAGGTCAGTAAAATTACAAATTTTGAGCTTCTATTAAATACGTTTCTGTAAACATCGATGGAAACCGGATCAGTAACAGTCGTTTTGCACAAATCTTGCATTTTCTGTAGATTTTAATGTGCCTCCAAGTACTTTATAATCATCGACGACCTGCAGTTATGCGAACCGACTGTTGGGAAGCTAGAAATTTGCCCTTTAGCTTTGTTAATACGACAATCGTCCGTAGGTTTTTGCCACGAGCACTTTTTGCTTTGACTTGATCTTTAACACTTCTGACTTTGCACGTCGATGATGCGGGTTCGATCCCTGCTGAAAGTCTGGAAACAAAAGAAGTCAGATGAAGAGATCTCCGGTGATCTCCGAAATAGCTGCTATAACTTCTACCGCTTAAGCTTTATTGTTCTTTTTTCATTATTCCTAATGGCTGGTTTTCGCTATGCCATATTTTGACATCAAATTTTGTCAACATATTTTGACACAACTTTATCTTCTTTTTTCATATCTTTAACGATTATATTATGGACCAAAAAATGGAGAGATAGCCAATTTATCAGCATATGTACACGACTGAAGACCTATTCTGATCTAAATCAATTGATATACCATAGTTCCATTTGACAATGTGTTTTCACTTACTTGACGACAATGGCCATTGAATTTGACTTAATGAAAACCAGCCTTAACAAACAAATCGTGGTACAAAGCTCAATAATACTATTGAAATAAATATTAATACGCCACAATAAAAATGTAAAAAAAGTTACATTTTCTTCTTTATACAGTTCGGTGCCTAAATTTTGATATTTCATGCTAAAAAAGTAATTTGTACTGAAAAAATTGTCTCTCTTGTTTAGATTTAAGTATAAAGTACTCAACAATTCTACATTTTGATAAAGCTACACCCAATTGACTATTATATGAGCTATTACAAAATACGAAAAAAATTCCAGCTTACTTTTACTATATGGAGAAACCTCATTTATTTCTTCTGTCACGGGTGGGACAAAAAATAGCCTGCTTTTTGGAGCAGATATATTTTACGGAGACTCTAAAACTAAGAACCACGAATACAAGCAAGCAAAACTACAACAAAAATTATCGCTTTATTACACAAAAAATCCGAAATTCCTCTGTCACGGGCGGGACATCGTTTGTCACGGGTGGGACACGTACGAATTTTTATACGAAAAGGAGATTTTAGTGTGGTCTATATTAAAGATTAGTTATTAAAAAATATAAGAAGCCAAGCAGGAGTTCAATTCACTCACGTTTTATGTTAGGATAGTGCCTTTTACATAGAAGAAAATGCCTAGCACCGCCAGCCAAAACAATTATTAAAACTGAACGCGATTGAAATTTTCACTTTTACCTACTTAAGTTTAATGGGCTATAAAACTGCATACCTAAACTTTTCTGAATAAAAAGTTTTAAAATTTTGGGAGAAATTGTTAAAGTTTTTTGAATTTTTATAAGTTTTGTACGATGTTTGAAATGTGGATTTATGAGGTTCTGGTTATGTAATGTGCTATACTTTTATAAAAAATTATAAACATTAAATAGGCGAAAGAAAAATAGCCAAAACTGGTCAAAATGTTACTTAACTTAGCTAACCACAAGTGTATGTATATGCGCATGCTGTTTCTCCAGAAGAGTCGTGGGGGCCATAGACTAAAAATATTATGAAATAAAAGAAAGTTTGTTGTGTTTTATTTATAGAAGACAAGGTCTTCATGATACACCCTGTATTACATTTTAGCCTTGTACCCATGCTAGCTGAATATGACTGTAGTTAACAAGGGAGTTAAGCTTCTCAATGCCATAAAGAGCCGTGAGCCTCGCCTGGCCATCGCTTAGGATTATAATACCTGTAATTCCTATGTATATCTAACTGCTGATACTCGATTTTTTCATGCATATAGCCAGGCCTTTTTCAGCATATTAGTTTCGTTCCTCAACTTGTCTAGATAAAACCTATAAAACTGTCAAAAACCAAAATTGCTCTTAGAGAAAGAGATAAAACCCAAAAAGGACGGGAACGCTTTCCGGGTAAAAACTGGTAAAACTGTAGCAAATTAACAAAAATACTTACAAAACTTGATATTTCTTCGCTAGGATATATTTAATAAGGTGAAAATGCAAATGCACTTTTGTTTTTTGGCCTATTCAAATTTGAAATCATTTGAACAGCTGATGGTTTGACACTTTAACAGTTTTTAGGTTTGTGCGTCGAAAATTCAGCAAGAATTATCGAACACTCAAAATATCAGAGAGTAAGAAAAAATTCTCTCAAATTCTCTCTCATGCTGAGAAACTTGCAAATTTCTGCACGAACGCAAATTTGCAGGAATTTGCAAGTTTCCCTGCCAGCTGGTGTCCACGGTTGCATTTCAAACATATTATATTTTTATAGAATTTTTAAAATTCTTTCAGATGGACAAAAATAGGATACACATGTATATTTTTTTTGTTGATCTGACTTTCTTTAACGTACATTTCAATTTCTTTATCATACTATCCGGGTTTCTTAAATCGACTCTGGTTACAATTGCATTCCGATTGTGAATACAATTTTTTTCAGCCGAGTTAAGTTCAATTCAATTGGACTAACTAAATTAATTATATTAACAAGTATTTACTTCCTTTTTTCATAGAAAAATCGCTCGTGTTTATAAATTTTTAAATTTAACGAACTTATTTATTCAAACTATCGTAGACAAAAATTCTTGCTGGCTAAATTTTTTTCAGCAAGAATTTGCAACTTCTATCAGGAGAACTGTCACTTTGCGCTCTCAGTTCTTGAGTGATGTATAATTTTTTGGTCTCCACGAACGCGATTTGGGCAAAAATCATGATAATTCGTACAAATTCGTACAAATTTTTTGCAAGACGAACAAATTTTTACCAACAAAAATTCAACTTCTAACAAAGAGAGTGCCGATTTTACTCTCCCGTTTTCACCTACTTTGCCAGAGAAGCGAGTACGGGAACGCTTTCTGGTAAAATCCTATAAATTCTTGCAACTTCTTTCTGGCGAGTTAGGGATCGCAACTAACATATACGTACACTAATTCAATGAAATCCCATATTTGATATGATATTTTTACAATACTCTTTATTTAATACTGTTTTTTTTTATATTTAGTTTTGTTTTGCATTTTGAATCGTTTTATACATAAAACCAGACACAATTGACTGGTTGTGTCTCTTTTCTATTCTTTGCCCTTTTGTGAGTTTTAATTTCATGTACGAAATTGCTTTTTAATTGGGAGGAGAATGCTTAAAGACGCTCTTGGAAATATATATGTGAACCAACATTGTGAACCAAAACAAAAGAATTATACACATTTATGTACATACAATACATACACAAAACATTTAAGGCTTTCATACATTTTTGGTATTAAAAATCCACATGGAAACTCGAATATTTGCTAAATTTCTCCTTTTTTTTGTGGTAAATGTTGCTGAGGGGCTATTTAGATTCTTATAAATTTTAATACATGAGATTGTTAATATTTAATTTAAGTGCTAATTTGTTGTTACATGTATGTGTATGTTTGTATATTTAGATACTACAATCTACATATGTTGTAAACTGTATTTTACATTAGCATAGCTCCCGCTATATGAATTATTACTATTTTATACATATGAGAAATAATTTTACAAAGTACACATGTATGTAGTTGATAGGTTAAAATTTACAATAGGCTATAATATAAGTTTACATTTCATAAGTTTTGTTTTATATTTTTTAAGTTTTTTTTTTTTTATTCAAAATTTGTCATTCCATTTCAACTGCATACATTTTTAGAGGGTTAACGCCTAAATTGACTTCGGTGCAATCCCATGTATTTAGTTCAAAGCACGCTTGCCCCAGCCACCATGCAATTTCCCCCAATCCTTCGACGCACGTTTGCCCCACATGCCTTTGAGATTATTCCAGCCAGGTTCGCGCTTACCCCAGGCACCTAAGAGTTAGGAAAAAAAATATAAGTATATAAAAAACTACGCTCGCTACATCAATCGCAATCAGCTCACCTCTGAATTTATTCCATGTGGGCGCATTACGTCTCTTACCCCAGGCAGCATTCATTTTATTCCAAGCGCGTTTCTCAGTCAGCAGTGCGTTATCATCATTATTGTTGTTGTTGTTGGCGAAGCCTTCGTTTTCCTCAATCGAGGTTAAGAGATCGTCGTTGTACCTTGGACCATTTTGCTCTTCCTGTTGCCTATCGTTCAACAAGCGATCCAGCGTACCGGCATTGGTTAAATACATCATGGAGTACTTGAGAAATGGCTCTTCGCGTTCACCGTTACTTATCAAAAGCGGTACTAAACGTTCATCTTCCTCCTGTTCGATTGTCTCAGGCATTAGCGGAGTACCGTAGTGTGCAGCACGCTTACCCCATGGACCCTGAAGCGCTTGCCAGTTGCGCTTTTCTTCATTGCCCGCTGGTAACGCTGCCCCAGTGGCTGCATCTTCTCCAACTGTTGGCACAGCATTCACTGTGGGCAATTTGATATCCAGAAGGGCGATTATGAGTAGGGAATGGAAGAGAGTTACAAGGAGTTTACACCTCGATTGACGTTCGCAGTTTTGGTGGGGCATTTTGAGTTTGGTTAGTTGTTGTAACTGTGGAAGAGAGAGAGAGAGAGAAGATGGACATTTTCAGGTTAATCCTTTACTGGAAATAGAAAAGTGTTTCATTTGCGGTTAAGTTTTAATAAGTATTAATATTTGAGAGCATTCATAAAAAGCAAAGGTTAAATACTTTCAGACCTGAAAGCAGCCAAGATATACCGAAAAGTTGTTAACTTCTTTAAAGTCTAAAAAAATTAAAATTCGAATTTACCAAAAAGTGTTCATACAGCAAGCTTTCCCAGAAGCGTTCTGGGCTGAAAGCGAAGTATTTTTTTATTTTTTATTTTATTTTTCGTTTTTCAGCTTCATCACCCAATAGCCCAATTCCGCATCGGTGAAAACATTTTTGTAACTGACAAATTTAAATTATTTTATATACGTTCCCGTAAAAAAAACTGTGACAAGAGTTTGGCACTGATACAGAATAGAGCCGTAAATCTATTTTTCGAGAAAGCAATTGAAACTAATTGAACAAATATTTTAGCCGACTTTCACCGAAGGTCAGTTTTGTCATATCTTTACGGCTGATTCAATGCAAAGGCTCCGCTCCGCTTCGTTCAGTGTGAACACTATCCGCTCTTCCTTGCTTCGCTCGGCGCCACTCGGCATTCTGTGTGAACGCACCCTAAGGCATCGTACAGTTCCATGAGTAACGTAATTGTTATTCTTACTGTTTTTCTGGCAGGTTATTGGTTTGTTTTTGGTTAGAGAATGGTATTTTTGGTTCAGTGTATTGGTTTATTTGGAATAAATTGTAAAAAATTGAAGTGATCGGATGATAGTTCTTTTACTTAGGAGACTGTAGGATGGACTAAGGTGAATTCTCTAATTCTACAGCATTCATTATTTTAAACAAAATTTGAAGTATTTTTAGAAAATAAATGGTTTACAACAAGTAAGTTTTAAAAGAAGTTTGATTTTTAGCGAAAAAATAATTCGAATCTTTTTCAATCATATTTTCGACTATCTGGATAGTAAAAAAACTGGCAAAAATTACCAGCCCTAGTATGAATATAATTTTGGTTTTATATCAACGCCAAATTGACATATTTTATTTAACATAAACGGAAAAAGTTGATTTATATAATTTTGTATATTTGGCACATCTTTTAAACCTTCGTCTCAAAATAATTGGTGTAAATACGAATATGTAGAAACTTCGATGTAATATTTCAACTAAATACTTTGCTTTGTTTAATTTTCCTTTTAAAAAAGAGTGCAACCCTCATAAAATTATTTAAAATGGTGGCAAATTTCTTCAAAAATATTTTTTCTTAAAAACTATTTTAAATAAATTGACTTTGAATTTCTAAATAAGTGGCAACCCCGTTAAAAGTATAAATTAAAAAATTTAGCCTTCTTAAACTCTTCTGCCTACTTGCATATGTACGTGTATAAATTAAATGGATTTAAACTTTTTGAGCAGGTGGCATCCCCGTGCAAAAATATTTTAGAAATAAAGCTTACTGGAACCCTTCACTCATATTATAATATTTCATTTAACTAGGAAGTTAACTTTATTTTGAATGTCTAATCAGATGGCAACCCTCATTAAAATATGTGCGAAACTCTGTTCATAAATGCTATTTAATTCAAACAAAAAAATATGTCTTCTTTAAAGCTTTATTGCTTTTCAAGAATTTTAATTAAAACTTACACACACTCATATTTACTCTTAATTTTTTTTGTAGCTGGCAACCACATTTAAAAATATTTGTCAGTAAATTACATCGTTTGTGATTGCCGTGTTTCACCATGCTTTACAGTACGATTTTACATTTTTATCGTCGAGGTGTGTGGAAACACTATTGAAAATTTAAACGTGTCGTTGTTTTAGAGCTTTCTCAATTACGTAATGCGAGATTTGACATCAAAATCTGCATAGCAGCGTTTGTCTTGAATCCACGAGTTTCTACGCTCTCAGGTTAAATTAATTTGCGCTCATAACAGTGTGCTCCATTTAGCATATGCGTTAATTACCATTGGCAATTATGTATACCCTTCGCCTGTCATATGTCAAATGCGTCTACTTGCTACAACGTCAATTAAAACAGTACCACTTAGTCAACTCAAACAATAATCATTGAGTAAGATTTTCTTGTGGTGTCTACACCAGTGCAGGGACTTCGAATAATAATAATAGTAGACTTTACATATGAAAAATGGTAGAAATTTACCGATTTTTTAAAAGAAGCAATAAAAGCAATAAAAAGAATTCACAGCAGCTGGATTTTCGCCTTAGTGATTCTTAATGTCAAAACCTATAAAAAAAAAGTGGACCCGAATCACGGCATACGTGATCTAATAAAACTCCACTCGAATCGAATGAAATAAAATGACACCTGTTTTATATCCAATACGATCTAAGCTGAAAAAAAGGGAGCTCCACTACAAATTTTTTTTTTATTAAAATAAGATTTGAAGTGCTTGAAGTTTGCAACCCATTATTTGGGCAGTGACGCAAACAAACGTATTTCAAACGAAAAATACATATGTACATAAACAGCGGATACAGATGCAATTTCACTTTTTAATTGGTTATGGTCAGGGTTAACTTTTCATTTTTATCCTAGGTGTGTTCGATGAAGAAATATGTATACCGCGTTCATTTAAATCTCTTCTCGCTTTCTGAAAAATATTGCTAGAATTTTAGCCTTTCTTGGTAAAAATTGTAGGAAATAAAATATAGTTAAAATGTGGTTAGATCTATCAATAAAGTGGCAAAGTCCGTGCACTGGTCTACACGCCCTTCAGTAGGCTAAGAAAACACTCAAACAAACTATTGCAACATGGCACTGTGGTTTGCTTTTGATTAAATTCTGTGCATTTGTCTAACTTTCAAGGAAATATGAATGCAAACTCGTAAAAGCTAAACAAAATTGAACCAAAAATTTACATAATTTCTTGCTTTTTTTTCAATTTAAAACAAGGTGAGTTCATATAAGGTCGTAGCGGTAGTACAAAGGTTGAGCCAATCTTCGCTCAAAGGAAAGAAAATTCCAACAAATCAGCTGTTCTAGCAACACCTACTAATGTCAAAAATTCTGTAATTTTTTTTCTTTAATACAAATCGAACCAGATTTTTATAACTACATAATATTATATTATAAAATTTTAAAATTTTTATTTATTTTTATTAACGTTTTATATCTAAACAGTTCTAATTTTATGCTGTTTCGATCTACTGTGCCGTAGTGCAAAGAGTTGTTGTTGCGTAGTTCCAAAGCATCTAATACTAAAAATGAAACAAGCAGACACTTCCGAAAACATATGAAAATGCATATATGTATGTACATACATAAATATAGACATAAAGACATACCTACATATGGCATTCTAGTACCGTATATGACTGAGCGCTTTTATTCGCTAGACAACTAGCTCCACTCGACTTCATTCAAAGGCCAAAATACATACTAACAAGCATATGTGTATACGCCGGTATGTACAAGGGTGATTTACACGGTTTTTTCGTTTTTTTTTTTTTAATATCCATGGCGGTTTTTTTAAATCTCGATTTTTCGAATATCGAATGAACCGGATTTTTTTATGGAACAAACCGTTTTTTTTTTTTTTTATTTCATACAAAACTTGACCTCTCAATAAAAGTTTTGAGTTCTTCGAAGTTTTCAAGGCTTTTGCCAGTTTCGAAATAGTTTTAAAATTATATCCTAGGCTATTGGGGGATGAAGAGATCATATTTGATTCCAACAAATGTTTAGCGAGCTTCTCCTCCAATTCGCGTTCTGCTTCTTGATGTTGTGGCAAAAATGGAGAGATTTACACTTTTACTCAACCCCGGATGAAGCCTTTTTTCTGGCAGATGTACACTCGGAGGTTTGCCATTTGAAAAAAACCTTTTTTTTTGATGTCGCTGGGACCGCATATTGAACCTTGGACCTCCCGAGTGGCAGTAGGCACATCTAAGCACTCGGCTACGGCGGCAACAGTACTACTCAAATTCAAAAAAAGTGTTTTAAGTACTTTTAATCCAAAAAGGGGCTTTGAACTTATTTTGCTTTGCTCTTTTCTAATTAAAAGCTATCTTTATTTTTTTTTATTTATTGTAATTTTTTGTCTTGGTAATTTCGGGAACCACTTTTTTTTTAAATTACCATTTTTCGAATAACTCGAAAACCGGATTTGGCCAAAAGGTGTATTATCGCACATCCTAGTATGTACAAAAACACAATTGCTTCTGCTTCCAGTGGTATGCGATTATAGCTAAAAGGTATAATAACCGTTAGAAATTATGACCCTATAACACACACACAAAAACAACAAACGCAACGCTTTACTATTTGCGTGCAAGCAAAACAAGCTTCGTACGCAGATTTTCACCGCCGAAAATCCAAAAATTGGCCCAACGCAACGAAACAACAGCAGCATTGCCGAATGCACAGCTTAAGGACAGCATTTGTTCATTCATTTGTTAAGTTTGTGGTGTGTGAACATTTGCGTGTTTACTTAGCTGTTGCTGTAACGTTACGTTGCGCCACTTCATCGCCTGCGCCAACGTGCGTAATTTTCAACATCGTTCATAGAAATCGATAAGATCGACAACAGCCACTCAGTGTTGGTGGCAATGTTTTGCAGTGAATAGGCGCAAATTGACAGCCGCTTTTTCGACTATAACAAAACAAATCATCATCAGCTACGACAACAAGCACAAAATGCCTGCCTTGTTTGGTAATAAATAACATTTTTCAGCAAAGGTAAATATTTCACCTTTTGACTTCCTATAGAAAACAAGCAAGATTAAGGCTGATGGCGGTCAAAAGTCAAAGTTTTAAATGAGGATTTTCAGTGTATTTGTGATGATAATACAAACACATTAACCATTTATTGTAGGCACATATAAAAAAAAGTAGAAAATAATCAACCGCTCTTCACTTACGCCAGCTCAGCAAGTAAACATTCATCATACGCCCTGTTGTACATACGGGCATTAGTGAAGTCACTTAGCTATCTAGTATATTCATATGAATACTTACACATCTACGTTAATTCATTTGTAAGTGAATTTGTGTGCATATGCAAGACAGAGCCCGTCAAACAGTAGCCACAAAACGATCTTTCATTCTGAGTATCTTTTTCACTTCTTACTATACTATACATATGTGTGTGTGTAAATACATGTACATATGTATGTAGGCTAGGGCGGGTCAAATTTTTTGCATCAAAGGCACATCGCTATTATGATTATTAGGGTTATTTCAAGCATTTTACCCCAAGAAACCATAGGTCTAAAATGAATTTCGAGCCAGCGATTTTTTCTATCTAGTTTTTTTTCAAAAAGTGTACCACCTGTTGAAACAGCTGTATTGAAAACTAGCCTAAATGTGTATCTGGGAGTTTTTGGGGTGGAGGAATTCATTTCTGGCGCCAGAGGGCGCTTCCGTACTTTTTTTAACGCCTTTTTTCCGAAAATCGGCAACATTGTGGCGAAAATCCACGAAATTTGACTTTCTCATAATGCAATTTCAATTTTCAAATAGTCTAAAATGCTCAGCGTTGAAAATTATTATTATTTTTTATATTTTTATTTTTATTTTTTTATTTTACATTTTAAATGTACACATACACACATTTCTTTGGGGCCCTACAAATCGACCCGCCCTAATGTAGGTGCATACTTTTACATACTAAATGTTCTATTCATGCTTTGTCTACGTCTAATCCAATGTAAGTTTTTTAGCTTTGCTGTCTTCTTCTTAATATTTTATTGAATAGAAGAGCGTGCTTGTGTGCCTAACGCTCTAATACATATCGGAAATTCTTTTCAGGTTACGGCAATTATGAATTTTGATTTAAATCATTTGTGGTAAAAGTGACATGCTTTTGCGATGGGTTCAGGGTATCATGATTACGTATATGAAATTAAATTACCGTTATATGTTATGTGGGCGCGGTTATTGTCCAATTTCAAAAATTTTCTTATGTTTGTCTTATGTTTCCTATGATGTAGGTGAAGCGGCAATTGAGTTACAGCAATTATTTGTAAGTTCGCGGGTATCACTAGCAGGGTTGCCACCTACTTAAACAATTAAATTCAACTTGAATTAAGGGAACGATGTATTAAAAATATATATCACCATATGGGTGCCAGAGGAAAAGAGTTTAAGAAGTAACTAGCTTGTAAATATCTTAATAAGCGTTGCCACCTTTTTGAAAAGTCGAATTTTGTTAACTTATACACCCTGAAATATTGAACTATGTGAAACGAATAAGTGTAAAGAAATCTTTAGTTTGAACACTAGCAATATTTTTGAAGTATCTAAAAACGGTTGCCACCCGTTTAAAAAGTTAAATTCAAAATATTTAATAAGTTAAATTAATTACTAAATTATTCGTATCAATAGAATTGGGTTTGCACAGGCTTTATTTCTGAACTATATTTAGGGTGCTGCCACCTGTTTCAATCAAGTAATTTTAGATTCAGTAACAACTTGAATTGCACTAAATGTTTTTTTTTTTTATAATATTAATATCTTGCTTCTGACGGCATTCGATGCTGGGACTTCGAATAACATGATGACGTTGTTTAGTCACGAAATATGAACACAAATGGAAGCTCTTTTTGGGTACGTTTCCAGATATGAAAAATTTAAGAAAACCGCACTTCTGGCAAAAAGGATATTTTTCTGTTGGCTGGGTTGTTCGTAAATAGTTTTTGTATGCTTACATTATAACAATAAATGCTTCTCATTTAAAACAATATTTTATATGCTTCTGATTAAGAAGAAAGTCACGTTGTATAAATGTTGTTATAAGCCATATAACAGGTGTAATCCAGTATGAAAACCATCACGTACTAGGATATTTTATATTTACATAAGTACAGGTACATACAAGCACAATGTATACAGTGTGCCAAGTACAGACATCTTATTTTGTTTGTCAAATATGGATATGAAAAAAACCAGACTAGGCACACTGTATATTAGAGTGGTCCAAAAACAATAAAGTCGAAATTTTAATGCCGCCACCCCCTAGGATTGTTTTGAGCCGAAAAAATAGACTCCTTTTTTTATTTTGAAATCAAAAAATATTTAGGGAGTGCTCACAGCGCTCAAAGTTTTCGATGTATTTCATATGTATGGGGGAAAAAAAAACTTTTCATAGAAATGGTATAAAATTCTTCAAAATCAATATTTTTCGATTGGAAACTATTATTTAAAGAGCGTTGGCTTTTGTATTGAGAATGCATACATTTGTATATTATGCTGTACCTTCTGAGTAAGAAAAAAAAACTTGTATAAAGCAGTTTGAAAAAAAAAAATATTTTTGACCAAACCTATCGGTCGTCTTTTTACATTAATTGATGAGAACTACATTTTATAAATTAAAAAACAAAAAAAACATTCCTAACAAAAATTTAATGATTTTTGGAGAGCTTAGATTTACTGTCATGGGGTTACTTGAGGTCCATGAACTCTGGAACAAAACAAAAAAAAATTATCCTCGAGACGAGAAAATCGATATATCATACCTTAGGAGCCGACTGCAAATGTCAAAGATATGACGAAAAACGACAAGTCTCAATGGCAAACATGCAAATATAAAATTCACTATTAATAAGGAAACGAAGGAAAAATTAAGTAATTGGAGATAACAATTAAAATAAATAAGGATTTAGGCGCAAGATAAAAACAAGATATCGTAAACATATATGGGACTACAACAAAAAAAATGCTAAAACCAACTACCATACCAAAATGGAACAGTCGCAAACCATACAGCAGAAAAAAAAACAATTACAGCCAAAAATCTCCACTTGCCGCATAAAGGACAGCGCCTTAATATATTAGAGAATATGTAGATATGGATACAAGCAAAATATTTTCATCGGAAGAATAATAAATAAGCAAAACAGGACAGAATCTCTGCAACTGCATAGATCCAAACTGCAGAAACCGTGAGTAAGAAAATAACTTAATTTTACCTATCTGCGAATCCAGGCCAAAATTGGTCAAGAAGATGTAAGCAACAGACTTCTACCTACCTTAGAAATCACACATAAAACAACAACTACTGGTTAGACTAAAGAATAAAATCCGCCAAGATGTACCTTACCATGAACTAACGACCCTTTAGCATGGCTATAAATAGCGACAGGCAAATAGAATCCAAAATGAAGATAGCACAACGCCGAAAACGGTATGACTCAAAACCAAATTTGAAAAGGGATGACGTAAAATCGTTCCGCAATACATATACCCCTTTTTCTTCTTCTTATTTGGCACTACAACCGTTTGTCAGTCTGGTCCGAGACCAAAAAGGTTCTCCAATTGCCTTTTGCCTTTGCGAATTTGCGCCAGTTACTGAAGGCCTTCTGCACTTGGCCCTTCCATTTTGTTCGTGGGCGCCCTATCAACTCTTCGCCAGCTCAGCCGGAATACCGTCGGCTCTGCGGGCCTTGTTGCTGGTCTCATCTCGTTTTTGTCGAGTAGAGGAACGTCAGCTTCGTCCCTATACATTCGTTCAGGTTCTCCTTCATCAAACGCGCCTCCTGTGTCGCCATTAAAAGCTTTGAGAAGCGTTCCCTCCATATCTCAAGTGTACTCTGGGCATCTGTTATCAGATTTGCATTTTCATCTTTGCAGCAGCTAACTCTCTTTTTTCTTTCTCTTGACAATGCATCTCTGCTCCCTCCTTTTTCCCGGTATCATACTCCTACCTTGTCGGTAACGACAACAACGAAAATGAGAATAAAGAAGCGACCCCTACGTTTGACGAAAAAAAAAAAAAAAAAATTGTATCTCGAAAATCTTTCTGTTTGTCGGAAATTTTCGCAGCTTCAATTGTATATTTTTTGTAGTTCAGGTACCTCAATTTTTTACCTCCGGAATACCAGCTGTCGACTACCTAGTCGTAATTATTTCAACCTTAACATCATATAACAACGAATTTTAATTGCACAAAGTCATAAATAATAGGATTACATACTACATTGTTCTACTTATTTTTTCCCACGCTTACGTATTTATATGCAAGTCATTTCGATATGAGTAACCAAGTGGTTAGCACAGTGGTAAAGCCAAAAATATTCGGCCATTTAGCCAAAATACCCACGCACGCACTTCACACGCACAAATAGTATTCATCATTGTTTACATACACGAAAAAATGTAAGCAATTTGTTATTTTATAAATATTCTGAAATGCTTGGGTTTAAGCACTAAGTGCACATAGAATGGATATCAATCATAAATACAGTACATACATATGTACCAAATATACATACATATATGAATGTATACATAAACCACATAAACATTATGTCTGATAGGCTGTTGACTGACTGCTCTGTATCCATGCAAAACAAAATTTATGACATACGCGCCTAAAAATTCTAATAAAACAGCAAAATAAGTATGTATGTGCTCATTGGAAGCACTTTAACAGCACACTTTCAATGCAAATATTGCAAAATTATGACATTTCAAATGGCCTAATGGAAAAAAAGTGAAATCGTTCAAGTACCACTAAAAAAGCATGCCAAGTGTTAATATACTTACGGGCGATATTTATACTGCAGTACAGTGAAATAAGGTTATGTGGGCACAATGTGCAAAAGTCATAATAAACAAATATTAGGGAGTTTACTATATGTATACTTATGTGTCGATGGCAACATTGGTCCTTACAATAAAAACAGAGCCAGTGTCTGTAATGGAGTGAAGATGATGATGTCTATAATAAATGCTATCGATATCAGCAGGAAGGTCGAAATAAGCGAGAACTTCCTTCTTTACATTATTGCGTGCTTAGGCGACTACCACCAAATCCTAAATCCACCCACAAATGGCACGGTTGTATGTATGTGCGAAAATTTCCTTAATGCAATTTTCGCATATGCACTTCTCAGGTGTCATATAGGATGACTTCTTTATTAAAGTAATAAGTTCATGGCATATCAAAGCATGCTCAGCCTAGTCTGACGCATCCTCCGGTGAACTCACCTCGAGTGTTTTGCGGACTCTATATGACCTTAAAGCATGCAGAGGTGATACATGTTGATTACGATTGGCCACTGTGGCAAGCCATTTCTGAAAATAAAATGAACAAGAGGTGATCATTACCTATAGAAGCTTCGCAAAAGCTGCCAATGACCAGCTAGAAGAACTTGCATTTAATTTATGCTTTTAGCGAAGAATCATCCTTTCAAATGTAGATGTAGTACTTATGCATACCGTTTTAAAACAACTTCTCGTAATTTAACCTAAAAAGAAAACCCGAAAAGAAAGCAGCAGAAGCCGTTTATTTATATCAACCTCAGCATGTGAAGTTCAAGAACTTAAGAAGTTGCAATGGGTTAATATCACTTATGTATGTCTGTTAAACCGCAGAAGCAGGGTTTGCCTAGAAGCCAGATTATAGTCCTACATAGTGCTGGGCAAACGTAGAGCAGATGCTCCACCGTTTTTTCTACATCTGGTGAATTACAGCTACGACAAGAAGTGTTGTGTTCCAGTCCTAGTCTTGAAGCATTGATTCCCACGGCCCAGGGGCCTGTGTAAACGGTAGTTAGTCGAGATCGATCCCTCCACATTAGTTTGATAAGAAAAGCAGTGCGTTTTGCACAGTAGGTGGGCCATAGACTCCTGCAGACCCTACAGGATTGTAGTTTTTCCCACCTACCATTAGACACATTTTTCCAGTGGTGATATATGCGGCCCTTGATATAGCTCAGAGGCACAAGAACTAACTGTGCCTCTGAGATATCCAGAGCCGACACATTCCTGGTCAGCTCGTCAGCCATCTCATAGCCATGAATTCTGACTATACTATAATGACTGACTATACGAGAAAATGCTGGTTCTCGCTAGCTTCGAGGCTAAAACTATTTTACACGCCTCTTTTATGGCAAAGACCCCTGCCTGATAAACAATAACCGAATTTGGTAATCGGATAGACTCTTCGATTTGGAGGTCATAATCCATTTTCGATCTGCCCGTTAAAATGCATACTTCGAAGCGTTCAATAAAAATAAGATCCTTCCATTTCTTTCTTGATGGAAAAATCGTGCCGAAGTTTTTCTTGAAGAGAAACGAAGGACAAATTTAGTCAGATTTTTCGCGAATGCTTGGGTCGTTGAAAGAATACAGGATACGTCCATGCCCGTACGTACGTTCCTTCCACAGTATGAGTTCCATCAACCTCAGGACACTCTGTGAAGCACTTTCCTTGATAAAGAGATCAATAAGAGGCAGATTACATACATTCAATGCTTCCGTTGGACATGATCTAATTGCCCCAGTAATCGCAATACAGGCTGACATTTTTTACCCTGCCTGACTTGTGCGTATGTAGTTCATTTCTATGGTTTTCCACCAAATCAGCGAACCGTATGCAATAATTGGACGAATCACCGCCTTGTACATTCATAGCATAAGATCAGGTCGTAGGCCCCACCTCTTACCCAGCATTTTCTTGCATGAATACAGAACCCCATAGCCTTTTTACTCGGTGCTTTGTGTTGAATTTCCAGTTTAATTTCGGTGTGAGAATGACTCCCAAATACTTACCTGCAAGGGCAAGGAGAAAGAGAAAATTAAAATTGGGAATCTATTTCCTTGTAGTGAATAATAATAATTCGATCTTCGATGTTTCACTTACAAATAGATTTTAACAATTCAGAATTTTTGTGGGAAGAAATTAAAAATATTCGACATTTTCGAGACTAAATAAATACTACCTGTTTAATGTGCGTTGACTCCATGGTAACTAATGAGGTGTATCAGTTTTTTTCCATTTAATTCATAAACATTTTTAAAATATTTCTAACCAAGAAAAGTTTAATTGCTAACATTCACTGAAAGAAAAAGAAAAAAACAATCTGAGAGTCACGGTTCAAATTCCCGTGAGCTCAAAAAGAAGTCCTCAAAAGGGATTTGGCGATCACCAAAATATATTATTTTTATATCGATTATATAAAAATTATAGGCAATCAGCGCACCGCTGCTAATATGTATCACTGATGGTTTATTGCTTGTTAATCGTATTAAGATGGAAGAACTATCGTTTTGTAGAGGAAGAAATTCTCAGCATATTTAATGCAGTGAAAAGTACTACGTTGTCATTGCTTCCTATACAGTTTGATCAAACACGTGGATACATGGCGTATGAGTAGCATTCATATTTGACTTAGGAAAAAAAAACTAATAATTGGGCGCATTCACAAGAACACTTTGATCATTGATCAGTGATCATTGATACTCGATCTGAGGTCCGCTTGACTCGTACGCCCTCAAAATTTCGAGCAAATTGCGATTTGTTTGCCATGTGCCGTGTGACACCAATTAGGACATTGGTTTCACTCCAGATGCGCTCAAAAATTATCTGATAATGCTTTACCTCTCTTTGGGTTATGCTAAAATATTTAGACCTACAAATAAGGATACCAGAACAAAATTATATTGCTTCAAATTGCTATTCTAAGAAACTTCGACCTTCGACTTAGTCTCACCAAGAAACTATCTTTGACTACCTGAAGGCTATCCGTATACAGATGAACCCTACATACGTACGCTAACCGAGGTTGGGAAAAAGCATAGGAAGTTTCCAATTGTAAGGTTTCTTAGGCCCAGGATGAACTAGAGATGCTCGGGAGAGATTCTCCAGCAAAGTCGTAGCTGTTGACTTTACTGGAGTTTTTAACCGAAACATGTCCAGTATTTAATACCTAGGTGAGAATACATATTATCCATACTTATCCACACTTTCGCAGATCTCTGAAAGATAATGAGGTAGAACCAACCCAAAATGTTATTCTCAGCTTTCCAGCGTTTGTGGCGCTGACCTCTAAATATGCCCACTCAAACTTTCTAAGCTTCCCAAAGAGCTTGCGAAGGCTGTCGTCGACCAACTGCGGAACATTGCTCTCGGTACGCTCAGATATATAAAAAAAATATTTTCACATGTCTTTCTTTTTGTAGTACTCACTGTATCTACCTATAGAAAAACAAATAATAGCAAAGCATCTGCTTTGACTTACACATTGGCAGTTTCGTCACTTATTTCCATTGTGTTATTGCTCGTAAAAGAAGAAGTGCATCATCAATACTATTGATATTATTCCAGCATTTTTTAAGACCTACGCCAATGAGCAGGTGCAGCTTCTGGACAAAAACAATGTAGTTTGAGACAAAAATAATGAAATACCGTTGCTTATCTGGAAATTACATACATACAATAATCAAATTTAAAATATAGACTTCACAAAAAAATACCTAACTCTGAACTTTGGTTTAGTGGCAGCCACCTTATAACAAGCTCGCTAAATTTTATAAACCAGTAGAGTTGTAAAGTTTTGTATTGACGCCAATTTCCTACGGCTCCTGAGTTACACATATGTAGGTTTATACTACAAGACATATTCCTCAAATATTTAATATGTACTACAGCTAAACGAGAGCATTATAATTAATAAATTTTTTTATTTGCGTACAGTAAAATTTTTTAAACTTTCGGGAAGATAATGAAATACGGTGAAGTTGAGATACCTACATAGTAAATGTGGCTTTTGACAGTCGATAGAATAAATTTTTGGTTTTGTTTATATGTCAATTAAATGGGGTCACACCCCAGTTAGCTAATAGGCTGGTAGTTTTATGGACAACTGGAAAAAGCCCGAATAATACCAATCTATTAAAATGGCAACAAGAAAGATGCAATTACAGGCTGTTTTTTTTATTTACGTACTCTATACAAACCAATTGAATATAATGCAAAAGAGGAGCTACATTAAATATTATTTGTTTTTTTTTTAAGAAATTGAATTTCCGCGCGACACGTTTTCTAGCCCTGTTTTATCACCGAGGATTTTTTTCTTTATACAAAAAGATTTAAGGTGGATATTATCTTCTTCGATAGCATAAGGTGCGGCACAATGTCTTATATGCCATGTTTTTGTTTTAAAAATACTTATTATATTAAGATGATTAGAAGTTGGGAAGGTTCTAAATTTTTAAGAACCCTTGGCGTTCAAATTGCTTTGGTGCTCAATTAATATTTATCGGAAGCTTTGGTGAATTATATTATATATTCTCAAAGGATATGATTGTGATATGCTCAAAACAATTGATTATTTTATTTATTTATTTATTTCAGTCTAAAAAGTACAAACTTTCTTACAGACTAGTTAAAAATAGAAAACAATTCAAGTTTAAATTTATATAAACTATTATTAAAATTAAGAACGCTGCTATATCGATTTGCTAGATGTATAGTTTTAACGATTGGTTCATTCATTGCATAATTTGTTTTATGAGTTACTTCGATAAATAATCTAGTATGCCGAAGATTACGCGGTGGAATATAGGGGGTGAATAAATTAGACAAATCAGAGCATTTAATATTCGAGTTAATTATGTTATAGGCAAACAAGAGCGAGGAACAAGTTCTTCTCTCATACAAAGCCTGGAGCCCAAGTAATTTACGTCTGCTGGTATATGATGGGAGGCCACATCGCACACCGTCTTCAAAAGAGTCACAACTCAAAATTTGGCATTTTTGAGACTATGCGCTAAAAATGCATACAGAGCTTTAATTTACTTTTAAGCAAAAGCTGGAGCAAATTTTTGTTATAATTTGTTAAAAAAAACTTAAGCTAAAGTCGCCCTTGCCCATATGATTATCATGTGCTAAGAAATAGTTTTTCACATTTTCTGACAAACGTATTATTTTGAGTTGTGACTCTTGTGAAGACGGTGTGCGATATGTCCAAGTTCCTTTTAGGGATAATTTTCAAAATCATGTTTTGGTCAAAGTTGATGAAGAGTTCACTGTATAGCCTCCTACCGACAGCTCTGTTAAGGTTAAAAACATATTTATAGGAGTTATGAGCGTAATTATGGTTCCATAGATACAATAAATAATCTTAGGGGAAATGTTTTATCACTAACCAAGCGCTTCTTCTGCATCAATAAAAATCCGCTGATGCCTCCTTTTCTCTTCCAATGATAGGCTAGAACTACAGCTTTCTATCTATAATCAAGCCCAAGTACAATATTTTCTAGACATCTGTTCATTACCCCGAAAGGACATTGCTGCAAGACTCCTATATGTCAAAAAAGGCACCCACAGGGAAGAGTTTTTGAGTTAGGGGTACGCCCAACGAAACTAGCGTGTACCTTCAAGTTAAAGACACATAAAACAGGTATATTGAGCAGGTTTTCAAGTTCGGGCTATCCTTGCGTTGCTGCTCAAAGGAGTGTAAATATCTCGGCTGCGACAGGATAGTTAGCCTGGATTGACACGTATGTACGCACTTGCATCAAAAAAACTGAAAGCGAGCCTATCACAACATGACTGACTTTGTCCGAGCGCCTATAAATTTGTGCGATACTGAAGAATCGCGAGTTATGGCGAGACGGTTGACGGATAAAGTGAATCACAGTACACGGCGGCTAAGTCTCTCTCTCACCATGGCGACTTTTCCTAACCTTTCCCCATGCATCGCTCTTCTTAGTTGCATCAGCGCCCAGGTGCGCCTTCGACCTAAACTTTGTTCGGCGGACAAAAACCCGAAAATGGGTTAACCCCTTTTGAATAATTCTTGTTTTTGATTAGTTCGCTATAAACTCCGTACGATTTAAAACATTAAGAAAAGGACTTTCCAAATAGTTGGGGTAAATTTGGTTCAAATAATTGATGAAACAAATTAACTACTTCAATTTGGGTATTAAGCTAATGGTGCTTAAGAAAGCCTAATTACAAAAATATTCTGGAAGAAGGTTGCCACCTTCTTGAAAAGTTTTATTTAATTAAATTGATAAGGTAAGAAAGCTTAATTTGGAAGATATTTCTGAAGAGGGTTGCCACTTGCTTGACAAATTTTATCAAACTAAATGCAAATTAAGAAATCTTTGACATTTGACCACTGAAAATAGTTAAGGCTAAACGTTTGATATGAAATAAAATCTTACGAGATGGGTACCAAACGAAAGGAGTTTGAAAAAGCTTTATTGGAATAAAAAAATCATTAAAACTTATTTTCACACGAATTATTCAAAAACTCTTTGATCCCGATATTTTTCAAAAGGGTTGCCACTGATATTAATTTCTATACAGGGGCTTTTATTACTTAAGTTGAAATATAAGTCATAAAATGCTTACGAAACGAAAAATATCGTCAAAAAAAAATCTCCTCATACAAACTAAAAAATAATAAAAACATGAAAAATATTAAAATATCATATCTAAGCATTTTAAAAATTCCTCGATGGAAACCTAAAATTGTTGTCATGTAAAAAAGGCAAAAAATTTGCGGAATTGGCGTTGAATTTTTCTGATTATAAAATATGTGCATTAAATATGTACACAAGACTCATCTAACTACATACTTGTTTCACACTTAGCCTACAACATTTTATTGTTGCATTCAATTCGCCTTTTATTTGAGAGGATTCGTTCGATGTTTCAAGTGTGAGTGAATTTATCTTCCAACCTTACAAACTTGCTCAAGAAGCTGTTGCTCCGCCAAACAATTTTTTTTTTACTTAAGTTAATCGAATTCTCAACGAGTAAAAACTCAAGCGTTACATTCATACAAACATCCCTACATAAATACATATTTAGGTATGTACTTATGTGGGTATGTAAATAGATAGACAAACAGCGAAATAAATTTGCTGCTGACACCTGCGCACTTGCCACTTCAACTCAAATGTCAGCTAGTCAACAACTTTTCAATTATATTTTAGTTTGGATAGGCTAATCATGGGAAAGAAAGTGGAAGGTATTTACTTTATTCACAAAAGCCAAACGAATTTTTGAATTAGCCGGTTGCAAATATACTTAAAGCAAGTGTTGAGCAAAAAGGGCAAAAGTGACAAACTAAAAAAAAAAAAAATCTTTTAAGCTGAAATTCCATCAGAGCAACTAAATAGCGCGGGAACTTCCAAAGTGGTTTTAAATCAACTGGAATTGATTTTCGAAAAGAAGGATGAAAATTTCACACTTTTTCGTCTGCGCCAGCATCCTTCTTTGAGTAAAGCGGAGAAAGTACATATTTATAAACACCGTTGAGGAATAGGGAGTTTTCATTTCTAAAATGTTTGTCCGAATGTGTCTATAATTACTTGTGGCATAAGCGCTGGTGCGCATTTAATAAGTGGTAAATAAACAAATCAATATTTGTTAAAGGCGAAATGGCGAATTTTTGGTGTTTGCATAGGACTCCTTGTTTACAACACACAATCGCTTAACCGGCAGCTAAAAAATTGAAAGTACACACCAGTACCGCATTCAAATTAGCTACAACAACAAGCGCATTAGCGCAATTTTATAACGCCTCAATTTCGACGATGGCAGCATTTGGTGATGTTGTTGATTTTTCTTGTTGTTGCTCTTTTTGTTATTGGTCTGTTGACAGATCTGTCTGCCTTACGGCATGCGTGACGCACATGCATGGAATAATATGCAACGTTGTTTTTTTTTTTTGCTCTGGGTGCGTCCTCTATTTCTAAGAACTTACAACAACAAAAACCGCCATGTGGGTCGCCATTGCATAATATTCCCGAAATTCGAGACAAATCACACATCTTTATTAATACTTATGCACAGCAAATGTTTGGAATGTGTTGGTGTCGATAAATTAAAATTCCAAAATCGAGATCCACTCAAAAATTCTTAAATAAATAATAAAACCACACAATGAAATACGATTTGGTTTATGTACAACCAATAGCACGCGCGTAATAAAACAACAACTTGGTAGCAGCAACAATAACAGTAGGGCTGCAAACGTACAGCACCACTATTTGACTGGTTCAACATCAATTGCGTACACAAATAGCCAACAGCGAAAGAAGTACAATCGTGACGAAAGTATTCAAGCAATCTCCACTGGGAACCGGCATCTATGCAAAATAAGAAATTAGGTGCTTGTACTATGCACAGATACATATGTATGTATTTATTTCTATGTACCGTGACCGTATAACGATATATGGACCGAAAAAAAAGTTCAATTTGCTCCAAGAAATTTTGAACACTCACTACTTACACTGAGAGAAAAATCAACCAAAAATTGGTTAATATTACCTAATTCAAACTTGAAAAGGAACCAACTTGATTTTTGGTTAATATTAAGAATGCCTTGGTTGATATTTTCAACAATGATTTGGTATTATTAACCAAAATTTTGTTTACATTAACCAAACATTTGGTTGGCGATTTTTCGTTTGGAGATTCGGAGATACAAAACAAAAATTTTTATTATCATTTTAACGTGTTGCCTCTGATTGGATTAGCAAATAACAGCAAGAATCTCTGCACACTCTGTTACAGCGCTGCTTTATAAATGTGCCCTCAAATGTTCAACTTGAATCAATATTCTTCGTCGTTTGATTCGGTTCTGCACTTCACAGAGGCTTTTTCGTCATTAAGAAAAAGCAAAAACAGAAAAATTAAATAAGAATGATGTATCGTGCTGACGACATTCGTACTGCTGGAGACCAACAAATAACAGCAAGCACCTCTGCTCGTTCAGCCACTGCCATACATACGAATTTGTTCTCAAATGTTCAACTTGAATCACATTTCTTACAATCGCCTTATAGACCATGAAAATATCAAACCATAACTTGGTTGAAGAAAACCATTGTACTTTTAGCTCACTATACCTAGTTTAGTGTCGTGAGAAGTCTTTGAGAACAAAACACAGTACATAAGTTAGCTAAAGTCGAACACTTATTTTCGATCAAGTCTAGGTGTTCTATCCGGTCTACTATTTAAACTCTAAAACTGTAAACTGCAGAAGCTTAAAACTGTACGCTATTCTCTAGAGGACTATAACTCACTCAATACGCACGTACTTGTATCCGTTTTACAGAAGCGTTTAACTGCAGAATGATGGGAGAGCACAATAAGCAGATGTATTTGTCGAATAAAGATGATTTATCTTTCATTTCCGGTTAATAATTTCAAGTCATTAATAGTGCACGCCAGTTCCCTCGAGGTTTATCATAGCGATTTAGCGAATCTCCCCTCTACTTACATAAATAGGCAAGCTAACGAAAAATGCAGGCATTCAAAAGATAGACAGTTGTGATTCAAAATCATTTGTTAGGAAGAGTATGAGTTTTGAATTACATACAAACATATAAAAATGTGAATGAAACTCACAAAAAATTAATGTATCGATTGTGTAACTTGAAAATAGAAAAAACCCTCAACGCTTTAATGCAAATCATCATTTCCATTTACGATTAGACGATTAGATGTTTACTTTGCCAATTACTTACACGAATGAATGAGTTGTGTTTCAACGAATTCGATTTGTCGACGATAAGTTCTTTTAGTGAAAAATTGTCTGAAGGAAGGACAGATGTGCAAAGTTTTAGGAAATACTTTTCAGTTACTTACATATGTACAAATTTACGTCACAAGTTGAAGAATAGATTTTAAGTGAACATATTTATTTTAAGAAAATGGCAGCAAATGTTTACCATCAGTCGATAAGGAAACTGGCGTACATACAAACATAAAACCATACACATGTATGTGTGCATGTAAATACGTTTTTAATGAGGGCGACGTTGAAAAGGGAGTTGCGCTTAGAGAAATTTCTTAAATTTGTGTGGGCCCACTAGGCAAATACTAATAAACCAAATTCGGACATTTTCGCAATGAAACAAAACGAAGTGTGGTGGGTAGCTAGGGATGCATGGCTCTGCATGTTCATATGTATATGTACAGGTGTTTCCAGCCAGCCAGCCAGCATTTAGGGGTAGTGAAATAAAAGTGATAGTACGATTTGTGTTGTGGAAAATGCCTATGATTTGAGTATGTACATAGGTAAACAGCATCTCAATAAAAATTTATGATTTTCAAACAATATCATCAGATAAGAAATTAAATTTCCATTGATGAAGGCAATCAATGGAGCAGCGGCTCTTTCCGGCATAAATATTTTCACTTCCTTTTATAGATTGTGGCTGTTCCAAATTCATACATACTTACATATATGTATAAACAACAGCAAAATTTTAACGGTTACATATTTTTTTTACTTGCGATAACATAAAACTATTTTGCCGCTAGGTAGGTGTTACTTTTATTGGATGAATGTATTCAAAGTTTTGTAAATATGTAGATAACCAGATAAACGCTTTTCAGCACCACATACGTACATTTTTTATTTGATTAAAGAAGAAAATCTATTTTTATTTTGTTTCTCTTCATCTTATAAATGATTATTTCCCCCTATTACAACAACCGGTACCTAACCAGCATTTTTATATAAACTCAAATTACAAAACTTCCTAGTAGTTACCTAGGCTACAATTAAAGCATTTTCGCAATGCAATTTTCGCAGGCTAGACTCCAAATTCTATGCCGAAGTCCATTTCGGATACATTGATGTAAAGAGATAGCATATTTATCGCCCACTCTCTATTCTCATTGGGAGGGAAATAGCACTTACACATTACTGTGGAAATCAAGATTGGCTACCATATAGTCAGTCGTCTTTCCTAATTGAATTTCATTAATGATCAACCCATGTCCGAAGTGCCTAGCCCCCAGAGGCCTGATTCTCTGAGACTGACCGTTGATTTCATAGCCATCGATTGTGACCCTTCTAATCCTTCGTCGATTTGACAGCATTCACTTGTTGACGTCATAAAACACTTTTATCGCACTAGGATGAAAATTAAGTTTTCAAATTGTACTTATTTGCCGAAAAATTTTACCTAAAAGGAGATAAATGTACCTAAAAATTAAATAAGTCTTTTTATGTGTACAAATTTGTGGGGTGGTAACCAACCTCTTTAGTGCCATGTCTACTTTTGGCCTCACATCAAATAAACTTTTCTATTAGAAATTTCTTTGAAAGGAATTTCTCCGAGCAGTTGCAGCCAAAACTATATACATAGGTATTCACCGAGTTGAGTAAGTGGCCAGGCACCCTGTCAAAAGAGCAGATTAGCTCAAGCAACGACAGTTGCCAGAGTGCCAGACCACTTGCTCAATTTGGTGAATTATGCTCACTTTTCTGCACTCGAGCAAGACGAGGTGAGAACAGCAGTTAGGCGACATAAAACAACAAGACCCCCAAAGTCGTTCAAAACCGATGGCAAAAAGTTGATTGGGTGCATGTACCAGTTGTTAAGCAGAGTTTGGTCTGATGAATACATGGCTGAAGACTGGAATCTCAGTGTCATTTGTCTAATTAAAAAGTATAATTCTTAGCATTGCATATAAGGTCCTACCGACGATACTGTGTGAATGACTCAAGCCCTTCATTATCCATGGGTTGGACTTTATCACTGCGGCATAAGACCTGATAAGTCCACCATTAACTAGATTTTTACAGCACGTCAATTCCTAAAGAATACAGGTTTTTTTAATGCTTTGCCATTAAGATTTTTGTCATTTAATGCCTAGTTGAAATCGGGCTTACTACATTCAAGTTCTACACAGTATGCTGCACCGCCTACTCCCTTATCCATTTTGGGCCCATCTGTATAGGTATGCTCCGAGGTAGCTATCCTCATGCCCTCCCGCCAGCCTTCGACCTCTGTAGTCGCTCCAAAATTCGTCTGAAAGTGCAGATTTGACAGATAGTGTTGACGCTATACTATAGGGACTGTACACAAACTAACCAGTTACATCAACAGTTTTGAACGATAAATGTATGTGTTCTTGGCCGTAAGGTCTGCCGGCAGAAGGTGCAGCAAAGCATGGAATACTGCCATGGCTAAATGGGGCAGATAGCCTTAAAGGCAGCCGACAATTAAGGATACCCTCACCATATTAGTTAATTAGAATACTAACTAAGGTACTGTTACCCATGAAAACATATCGCTGCCTAAAGGTGAAAAGGTGCCCAGTCCATTTTTTTCCAAAATTTTGTTTTTGATGCAGAATGACAGGTAATACAAAACTACATCGATTTTTCATATTTCCTGAACAATTTAAAAAAAAATGGACTTGGCACTTTTTCACTCTTAGGTGACGATATGTAGTTTGCTTTTACAGTGAAGCAAACTTACGTCTTGAAGACTGAGTTATTCAAAAAGGAAGTTTCAAATCTCATTAAAAAGTGTAGCACTCGAGGTACCGGTTCCAATAAAGAAACGTTTTTTATGTCAAACTATAGGCAGTTCCTGTATGAAAGTTCAAATCCGGGCTATTTGAAAATGTGAGAGTATATACATATGTACATTAGAGTGGTTCAATTTTAGCATGGAGGAAAAAATTTTCATCCTAGAAAACGGGGCACGCCCTTAGTTTTTTCCTTTTGATATTTTGTAATATCTGCACAGAATTTCAATTGTCTATTGCAACCAATACAGGGTGCTCAATGACCTTGAAATACGCTACTGGATTACTCTGAAACTGACAAAAATATTGGTGATCTTTATAAAATGCTACAGTTGCCATGACAACTGAAGCTTGTGATATTTTTTTATATAATTTAAAATTGAAATGTTCTTAGGTTGCTTAACCGATTGTTTGACTGATATATGTATACAATATTTCTAGAGTAAAATATGAGTATCATGAGCATCCTGTAAATTTATTTTTAGAAACGTAAAGATTGGTACCATCACCTCTTTCGGCAAGAGGAAAAATTTTGGAAGGTGCACCAAGCCCTACCTCGGAAAAAAAATTAGTGGACCACTCTAATGTATATACATATGTGATAGTTTTCCCTCCAATACTTTTAAGTTACAGCCCAGATCTGCCCAATATTAAGGAATATAAAGAACCTCTTCGGATTAATGAACAAAAATCTTGAACATCAAGAAGGTAATGCCTTATACTGAAGGCGAAGATTTGTAATTCTATCACCACATCACATCAAGCGAAACCACAAATGCACAAAACCTATGCAAATGGTTTTACTCAATTGGTCCAAATAAATTTACGTGAAAGACATAACATTTTAAGAAACAGCAATTGCTTAGTTTTTATGCATATGGCCCAAATTTGGGGTATTCACAAGATTTCGTAATCAAAGTAATGTCTTAAGCTCGTAAATTCTTTCAATGTCAATTCAATAGGGTATAATAAGAGCTACTTATATGTTTTCTATCGGATTCACAATATTTTCGTGTATTTCCTCTAAAAGCATTTTAACCGTTATTTCACATTCAAAAATGCTATGACTTTTTGAACGGTAACGACATCTTATGAATACCCTACACAAACGTTACAAGTTCATCCCAACAATTCATCTGTCATTGGAAGTCTATTTTATCTAATGCAAAAATTACCATTAAAAATATATTGGAAGTCAAGTAGTTTTAGCGTCGCAAGGATTTTATTAAGTATCACGGAACGCCAATTTTGGACTTGTGCGGTTGTCAACGGACCGACTAAATTCTCTTTAAATATGAAATGGTGAAACGAAAATTAAAAATTCAAATTTACACTGCCGACAGAAAGTATTGGCACAGCTGCTTTTTTACAATATATGCAACAATTTTTATTGTAATATTTTTCCGCCAATTTTTTACTAAAATATGGTTCATTCTACAACAAAAAAACATAGAAATATTATTTCTAAACTTTGTGAAAAATTTTCAACTTTTTGATCAGATTTTTTAGATTTTTTGAGTACATATGCAGATTTGTAGCTCAATTAATTTTATTGCAATAGAGTAGAAGTTCTAAGTAGCTACGAATTACTTTTGATTTTTGGCAATTTTTTTCGCGCAGTCTCTTCCGTCCAAAAAAAAAATGGAAATTATACGGAAAAAATGCAAAACACCTTCAACAAAAAAATTCTCAAAAATCAATGCGATTTTTGATTAACTGCGAACTTGCGTTTTTTTACAAGAATTTAATGGCTGCAAAACTGCATACTCAAAAAAATACTACAAAATCTGATTAAAATGTTGAAAATTTGCATAAAAATTTTGGTGAGTTTTGCACAAAGTTCTTATATTATATTTTTGTGTTTTTTTTTTTTGGTTGTAGAATGAATTCTATTTTTATACAAAATTGGCGGAAAATATTAGAATAAAAAATGTTGCATATATTGTGAAAAATTTATTTTTTCAATTTATCATTCAATAAGATAATTTTATGTAATTCTCGACCATTGAAGGCATTTCCAGTATTATCTAGCAAATAATTATTTGGTAAATTGTCCCTTTGTTTCCTTTTTCACAGCCACAAAAAAATATTTTCATATACATATTTTCATTTCAAAAAAAACCATAAAGAACAAGAACTCGGCCCAAGTACCGCATGAAATAATACATATAAAGCAGACTAAAAAATAAATTTTTCTATTCCCGCTTTTGACATTATTTGTTAGCGCAGTAGCAACTTCACAAAAATACTTACTTAGTACAAAATAAGAAAATAAAGTTAAAAACAAAAAACACCAACTCACCTTTGATTATTGAATTATTTAAAAATAATGTAAGCGCGCACAGCTAGCCCTCTTGCGTTTAAACCCTTAACCGCACACTTTTTTTCACGCCTTCGTTGCTGTAAGAAATCACGCTTTTGGCCCTTTACTTTACTTTATTGGCTCTGTGCGTTTAATTACTTTCACCGCTTATAACTTCTTCTAATACAATTATCAAGCGAACAAGTTAAATTCAATTTGCCGCGCAACTTAACGGTTTACACTAATTTCAAAACGAAGTGCGCAAGCAACAGTTAGCTTTTATGTTATAGTTTCGTGTTCACACATAAAATATTGTTGCTCTTCTTCTTGTTCTCTTGCGACTCTTCCGCCGCTGCTTTCACTTGCTTCGGCTAACGAATGCTTACTGTCTGCAGCAATCAAGCCAACTACGTTCTTACACCTGTTGATCGACGTTAAATGGCTCGAACTGGCTATGTGGCCACTTATTTATATGTGCCATTGGCAACAGGGGCGTAGAATAAAAATTTTGAAAGAGGGATGTTTGGCGTTGGTTGTAGTTGGCATTGGATAACTGTGAAGGCGTAGAGAAATATTAATTTTACTATAAATAATACTGTAGGGAAATTCCCTGATTTTTAAATGACACATAAGCTTAATACCGGGTCGTAGATTATGTAACTGTTTACCGTTTTTCCTTATCAGTTCACTTTTCCAAGATATTTTCGAGCCCTAACCACCAAAAATACGTAAGCGACATTTTTTCAAAATTTTATTTTTGATGCAGGAATGCATTTAGATGCTCTAGGAACATTTCTGCACAAAAATGAAAATTTTGAAAAAAAAAATTGCTTACGTCGTTTTGGCGGTTAAGGCTCGCTTTCACTTTTGTGGAAAAAGAGAATCAAACTTTAAAAAGGAAAAAATAAAAAGATATCAAATCTTTTAAACTTTTATTTTATTTTATTAAAGCCTGTTCTTTTGCCAAAAAATCAAACTTCCAACGATGAAAATTCTTTGATAAATAAACAATTTTTGAGTGTCAAATGAAAATGTGCAATAATTGTTGGTATGCAATAGAAGAAAATTACGTTACGCATACGACATGACGTGCATAGCTATACTCAAAAATACTCGTACATGGCGTATGAGTAACATTTTTCCCGTTGAAGTTTGATTTTATTTATACCAATTATTTCATGGTGGAGTTTTAAAAAAGTCATAAAAATTTTCGTAAGAATTATAAAAGTCTTTTGATAATAATTATGTGTGAGCAAATATTTTTTAAGTCATCGATAGCTATTATTTTAAGACCCCTACATAGAAGTTTTTTGATAATAATTATCAGCGAGATAAATATTTTTAAGTCTTCAAAGATTTTTATTTTTAGACTTATATTATAAAAGTTTTTAATAATAATAATGAGTGCGAAAAAAGTTTGTATATAGTCCCGAACGTGTTCCAAACCAAGCCCCAACTGGGCCCAACTAGTCACGAACTGGTCCCCACCTAGCCCCGAAGTGGACCCCGACTAATCCTGAAATGCTCCTGAACAAGTCCCGCCTTTTAAGACTTAAAAAATTTTTTTGCGCTCATAATTGTTATGAAAAGACTTTTATAATATAAGTATTAAAATAAAAGTCTTTGAAGACTTAAAAACATTTATCTCAATGATAATGATTATGACAAAACTTTTATAATATAATTCCTTGAATAATAATTATAGATGACTCGAAAAATATTTATCTTAATATAATGATTATTGATTGACTTTTATTAGTTTCTCTTATAATAGTTATGTCTCTATTTTATTTCCATTCGCAATGCAAATATCTTTGGAAAATGACCCCATCTAAAAACGGTATACAAGTCCGTGCCTCGGTGTTTTGTGAGACACTTTAGCGTCCCTGGAATTTGCTAAACCCCCAGATTTTGGTTATTAAACTTTTTTCTAATAAAGAATAAAGTACGTGTAATCCCTATTTGGGCACTGCGCCACTGCTTGCCACCAACTGTAGCGCCAGCAACACGCACATGGTCACTGCCATTGCCGAAGGAGTTTCCGAAGTGTGTTGCCGCTTCGCAGCTGAATGTGGCTTCCGAACAACTAAATTCACGCCGACAAATACGAATGGCAAGAAAAGCGGAAGTACACACACGCACACACACGCATACAACCCGAAGTACATTTGCAACTGTGCATTTACAAAAGACTCCCACACACGCGCACACATCGGCATGTACATATTTATGCATGTATGTAAGTATGTGCGTTTGTGTGAAAATTACTAAACACTCTAATACACATAAACCAAAGTGCGTGCTATACTCGTTGGTAAGACAGATGCACATATAACTCCTTCAAGCAGGAAATGGCTAACAGTGTTGCCCATATGCCTACGCTTTTGTTTTACTTAACCACAAAATATTATGGCTATTGTTAAATTTGTGTGCACACGGATTTGCCGTGCTCTCATTGTGAGGTGGCATTCAACAGGCAGCAAAGACAATTAAGACATTTGATACATTTGATAAATTGCTTTGAGTTGGCAAGGGAGAAAATTTATTCAATTTTTTTTTATTGCTGATGTATTTAACTAAGCATTTGGTTATTGCAAGTGCTTTTGAAACTCTCGATTGGCTGTGCTGTGGTGCGATATTTTTAATTAAACTAGGCCAAGTTGGGATTTTATTGTTTTTCAATTCCTAGTTGTGGCAGGTGGCTAGAAAATTGATGAGGTTATTTGTGCTATACATAAAAACGAGAATCTTAATGTTTGTAGTCGAATTTTAGTGTGCTCAAAAATTTATATCTGTTATCACGCGCGCAAAATCCCACTTTGAACTAATATTTTAAATGTGAAATTTGTGTGTCTTGATGCTCTTTCACACTAAGAAGGCTGGACGATTTCAATGAAATATAGCACACAGATAGGTTCAACCTGGATTAACAACAGGATATATTTTTAAGGGAGTTACAACCTTATTTCAAAAGTTTGACGCAAATATTTAATAATTTAAATAAAATATTATTCCAAGATAGGTATATATATGTCAAACGAAAGGGATTACAAAACGAAAAATTGAATTGAAAATAAGTTTGTGAGTGAATAGGTTTTTGTACAGATAAAATACAGGTGACCAGGATTAACATATAGCATATTTTTTGAAGAGGGATGACACCTGCTAAAAAAAATAAAACCTACTTTAAATTAGGAAAGGCCAAACGTACGAGACTTAAAAACGCTTTTTTAATAATACATTTTTAAGAGAATTGCGACCTTTTCAAAAGTTACGATTCAATTTTACTAATAAATTGAATGAAACTGTACAAACGAATGAGGTTTACAAACAGATTTGTTTTGAAAATATTTTGAAGAGAGTTACCACACGTTTAAAAAGCAGATCCCATTTTTCATTTTATTTTAAGAGCGTTTCCATCTGTTAAAAATTAAAATTTATTATGACCCGTAAGTAAAAGGACGTAAAGTAAAAAAATATGTCTAAGAAGGCTGTTTTTTTTAAATATATATATTTTTTTAAGTGGTTGTCAAGTGTTTAAAATTCTAATTAAATTTAATTCCTTACTTTAGTATTGCATTAAAGTAAGGAATTAAATATAGATGTCAAACCAAACAGGGGAAAAAATCGGTATTACGAAAACGGCTAAATGAAATATTGACATGAAACAAAAAGTGTTTGCATATATACAGAAAAGTAATTCCTCAATTTTTGCAGGCTGGTGATTTTAAGCGTTTACCTAAAAGTGATTTAAAGGCAAATATTTATACATTAAAAATAACTTTGCAATTTATATTTACCGTGATCGAGAGGGGATATGACAGTCTAGAACGCGATGCTTTTTTATGGAAGAATTGAGCTCGAAATTCAGGTATCAAAAATTGTTATTTGGTAAAAATAAAGCAAAAATTTTGTTTTTTGCAGTGGTTAGCCTATTTACCCACCCTAAATTTAATGGAAAATTGCTCGCTTGACACCCACATTGTAAAATTTCGTTAAACCTTTTATTAATTTCAACTGATGGCAACCCTTATGAAAATGTTTTGTAAACAACGCTGACTTAAACCCCTCTAATCAAAAATATTTTAGAAATAAAAGTTACTTGGTTGATACCAATAGTAAATTATTTGACTAAACCTGTCAATTAAATTTAGTCTGATTCCGAATTCCTAAAAAGCTGCCTCAACGATAGCCCAATAGATAAGTTTACCTGAGAGTTTGTGGTGGTGATTTCAGCCGCCACTAACTCAGTCATTACAGAACACATCCGTGAAGAAATTGCATGTATTTATGCGATCAAATTGCCGCCTTTTGTGCTGAGGATACTCACACATGTCCATTCCAAGTTTGGACCAAATAAGAGCATGTTTATACACGCTTGATATAATTTTTTAGGCAAGACTGTCTTAAATCATTCGCCTAGAAAAAAATGTTTTACATGACGTATGAGTAACTTTTTATGAAATTACAGCAATTCTATCCATCGCACACTGGCTGGAATTGGATTTTTTTTTGCATAAATTCAAGATTTTTATAGCAATATATTCTTGATATCAGTTTTTTTATAAAATTACATATGTCAACTAATTTCCAAATAACAGATTTAAAGTTTCAACCCTGCGCTTTCAAAGTCATGTGTAGGATTATGCTGTTATTTTGTCAGAATTGGTGCAAAATTATTAGTCAATTGTGATGAGGTTGTGAAAGGTATATAACAAAACAAAATTAGATATGGAAAATAAAGGTCAAGATATTTCCAATAAAAATTAGTTAATGTGCATATCGTGAGTGTGTTTGTTTGTTGTTATTTAATGTGTTTATAGTACGTATTTAAAGAAAAATACTAAACAATATTTTTGTGTTCCGTGGAGTAGAACTAGCAAGCAGACAAGTGCTGACGCGACCTAATAATAAGAAAATGCTTAATAATAATTAGATTTTATTTGAGTTATAACAGTTTTTGTTCTTTTTTCCAAAATTTAACATTTAAAGCGAAGTACACGTAGAAATCTGTGTATCGGTATTTTTTCACCACGTTAATCTTGAAAACTACTTAACGGATTTGTGAACATTTTTTAATAGAGGTATTATCTTTAGGCCTGAGTATTTCTATAGGGTTGCCATCTGTCCAAAAAATTATAAGATCCGCACCGTTCGTTGGATTACAGAAAATGAGGTGCCAATTGAAGGTGCTTGGCTTCTAGATGTCCAATAATGTATTATCTTTTTAGTAGGGCTGCCACCATTTTAAAAATATGCAAAGTGAAAGGATACGGTCCGCGGATGTGCAATGAGGTTTTATTTTTTTTGTGGTGTTGCCACCTTTTTAAAAATGTCTACCTTACATATACATATGAATGTTTTGTTAATGACATCCGATTTGCACAGTTCATTCAATTTACAATAAAATAAGGTGGCCTATGGATATGCAATACATTTTCATTTTTTCGTAAGGATTGCCACCTGTTTGAAAAGTCGAAACGAAAGAGTGCTAAGCTATTTTTGAGGTGTTTGAAGGAGATTGGTATCAATCGAAATGCGTTTGAAAGACTTTATTCAGAACTATATTTAGTAGGGTTGCCACATCTTTAAACAAGCAAATTCAACTTGAATTAGATAACTGAAATATGTATCACAATATGGGTGCTACACTAAAACGGTTTAACCAAGTTTTAAAAAAGTTTTGAAAAAGTTTATCGTTCAAAAGCAACGTTATATGTATATAGGGAGAGGGGAAGGCGAGGCGTACAGGGTTTCTGAACGACCCAAAAGTGTTACCATTACTTGCTAATAGCATGAGGAACCAATATGCGCATATGTACCAAGTTTGAAAATGATAAATTGCTTTTTAGAATTTATGCCAAAAAAAATTTAAATTGCGGCCAGTGTGTATCGGAAGACAATTGCCGATCTTTAGTGCACTTCTTACTATAAAATTTTAAATCTATACATACTCGTATTTAAAACTATATTTCTTAGAGAAAAATATGCAAAAGCTACTGATATTAAACTTTCTTAATAAGCGTGTCGGATTACTGAAAACTAAGCAAGCTATTTACTTATGAAACTGCATGCAATTCTTGCGAAAACTTAGCTCCGTTTAACCAACAGAAAATATTATTCACCATTTGAATTGTGTTCAAATATTTTATTATTTATTTAGCTGGAAATGAACCTAAAACGCCTAAGCAATTAATATAAAGCGGAAAAGGAGTTTTTAGTTTACTTCCAAGTGGTTTATACACGTGCACACTAATAAGGTTTTCCAGTTCACTTTTATTAGCTACAAACTGTATTTAAATGATACGCAATGATGAAGATAGCCAAGCAAGTGCATTGTGTCAGCTGTTGAGGGCTTCATTTTACGCCTTTTTGAATGGCGATTGAAGACTCTGCAGGACAATGCTAGGCAACGCCTTTATCGATGCTGCTGGCTTGCTGGTAAATATGATGGCTTAAGTAGGGATTGAATGCCGCTCGATTCAATATTTTGAAGTGGCTTATGTAAAGCGACTATGGAAAATGAAATAAATAAATCTGTATTCAGATATACAATCTGACGGAATGCATTTTTAGTGCTACGCGCATGCAACTCTGTATTTTGTGCGTATGTATAGGTGTGTGTGTGTGTGTGTGTTACACTTACTGGAATTTTTCAATAATGCTGCATGCAAACAAACACAACAATTGCGCGACAATGGCATAGAAAATGTGGATTAATATATACATACATACGTATTGCTTAGCAAAGAAAGGATGGCTATTTGCTGTCCCAAAGGGGCGTTAAGGGGTTAGGTATGGTGTTGATGTTGACGATGATGCTGCTACTAATGGTAGCTGAACTGTCGGCGCTGTTCATAATGCATAAAATTTGTTTTGTATTCTTTTTGCTTGCATGCCACGGACTCCTTATTGTTGTTCTTGCATTTATTATGATTTTTAATATTTGCTTATTTTGCCAGCATATGTTCATCGCTATAGATTTGAAGCCCTTTAGCCTTTGTCATTGCAGTTGTCACGAGAGCAATCACTCCTTTGGGGCTTACAACTATCAGTTTGGATTTGATAATGCCAACTAAATGAGATAAGTAGAAAAAGATTGCTTTGCTAAACTGCAGTGGGAAGTTATGTATATAAGAAAGTACTGAATCAGTCTTATAGCGTTTTCTTTTCTCGAAATAATGTTGCATTTATTCTGCCCTGCGCCAGGGCTGTCAAGTTTTCGTGTTCTTTTCTCAGCATCTTCACATCTACATATATTGCGTGCTCTTTCTTTAAAATGTTGCACTCTGATAATATTGCCTTATACGAAGGAGACATTTTTTTCAAGAAAAGAAAACGCCATTAGTCTTCAGGGCCAAGAAGGCACTTCTCTATTCGGTTTTAAGCAGAGCCCATAGTTTAAAGTGCAATAGAAGTAGGCTTAATTAAACCTTGACTGAATAGCTGTAAAAATATTTAACAGGTAATTCTGGCAACTATCTTGAAAGCACTTTTCTGTTTTTCGAAAGAGGTGTTAACGATATTCTGTTTGTTTTTTAGCAAAAAGTTTTTTAAAAATATAATTTAAAAAAAATAAAAATTCTGATAAAAACTGAAAATAAAAGTAAATTTAAAAAAAGCAAAAAAAAAACTAATAGCCGATTTCACCAGAAATTTAAATAGAAAATGATTTTTTTATTTTCTATCAATTTCCATAAAAATTTTAAAAAATTTAATCGTTTTCCGTGAAATCGGCTGTAAGTTACTAAAAATTTAATTAAAGTAAAAAAAATATATTTTTTAAGATTAAAAGAAAATTAAATTAAAAAAAAAAATATTAACATTTCACGAAAGCAATTTAAGCGAAAAATGATTTTAGTTTTTTTAATTTTGTATGGAAATTGACAGAAAATTAAAAATCGGTTTCCATTTAAATTGGTCGTGAAACCGGCTGTAACTCTAGACAAACAAATAAATTCCCAAAAATAAAAGGGGAAAAAAATTGTTTTCATTTTATAGTTATAAAATCTAAAAGTTTAAATTGGAAAACTAAAATTAGAAAAGGCGAAAATAAAATAAGTTTTTTATATTAAATGAAATTAAAGAAAATACTTCCTTTTTAAAACAATTCAATGTGGAAATTAAAAGAAAATTAAACTAAAAACAAAGTTAAACATGAATAAAAAAATTAAGTAATTTGCTGAAATTAAGTTAAATAATAAAAAATATTTTTTAGGCAACAACAGCTCAACATTTTTGAAAAATTCATGAGATTAAAAAAATACAAGTTTTCCAAAAATTAAATGAAATTAAAGAAATACTTTTCTTCTTAAAACAATACAATCCAAAAATTAAAATAAAAAAATAAAAATAAATTACATCTTAAATAAGAAAATGTACATACATAAGTTTCTAGAAATTAAATTAAATTAAAAAATGTATACTTTTCTTTTTAAAATAATAAAATCTAAAAACTAAAAGAATTTTAAATTAAAAAAAGGGAACTAAAATTCCGCTGCCCTAGGATTCGAGCCTCGGGTCTCTCCAATAGCACACCGGTGTTTTGCTTTGGAGAAGCGCGAGCAAAATGATATTCATCTCCATTTGGAGTGCATTTTACTATACAAGTTGGCAAGGGAGCTTTTTGTGTAAGACTTTCGTCCCAGAATAAACAAAATCTTTCAAACTATTTTGCCTACATCCTTCAATTGCTTACAAAAGACTTTCAACTATCTTAGCCAGAATCGCCCTGGAAGTATTACTAATAAGCAAAGGTCATAACAGTAATAACTGGTTGATAACAGTACGCACTCTGGCGAGCGTTGGGAAGTAAAAACTAAGTACATACAGTCAATCAATAAAGCTTGGGTGTAGAGAGTTTTTTGCAATCCGAGTAACTGTTAATTAAATATTTTATTTTTCGCTAATTTTTTATAAAAATATTGTTAATTCTACAACAAAACCCCCAAAAATTAGAGTTCCGAACTTTGAGCAAAATTAGAGATAACTCTGCAAATTTTCATTCAATTATTACACTTATTCTTAACATTCTTTAGAAAAAAGTTGAGTATGCAGTTATTTTAGGTTATGCAACCGTCCACAATTCCTCAACAAGAAACCTTCAAAACGAATAAATTTTTTGAAATGCCACAAATGGTGCCTGAAGTGCCGATCTCGACACAGCATGCTCCGTCATACAAACAAAGACAACAACTCTTAGGACCTCTTCAAATTCTGCGACCAATTCTGCATCAGCATCCAATCTTTCCCAAAGAAGTAAACGCGTTTTTACACCTACATATGTACAATATTTAAATATATATATAAATTAGATTAGGAATTATTCAGCACGCCATGGCTGGCTACTCTATTCAGGTGTACCTTCGTGGCGCTTTATCAACAGCTATGACGTCATAGTATTGCTTGCATTCCGTAACATAGATACATCTGTACATTGGACTGGATCACTCCCAATAAAAAAAAACTGGAACTTTGTTTCCATTGGAATTATAAAATCTATTATATTTTAACACCTGCACCAAAATATTTCGGAAAAATATTAAGATTTACATGAGCTGGACCGATTTGAAAATACCTCGATTGGAACTCTGGTTCTCTTCACGAGACTTCCAATAATAACACTCAATTGTTTAGTTAACCATTTTTTAATATTAAAGATTTTGTATAGGTCCCTCCAAAAGGGGGGGCCTTTTCTGGGGTTTTGGCGGTCTTTGGCGAACCTATAAAATACAGTTACTCTAAAAAAATGGTTAAATAGACAATTGGGTGTTATTACTGGGCATTTTCTGAAGAGAAGCAGAGTTTTCCGACCAAAAATTATTAATTTTCAAGAATTTGTTTTTGTTATTTTTATATCGTCGGTTCGAATCCTACTGAAAGAAGTCTGATGAGGAAATGTGGTGATTTCCGAAATAGCTATCACTTCTACCATTTTTTCAAATTATTGTTGCTTTTCCACAATAAATTTGCACTTAATACGGCCTCGAGCTCATGAAAATTGTTGAATATAATTTTCAAGAATTCTATATCATTTCTACGAAAAGTTGTTTTTTCCCCATATAAAATACATGGAAAACTGTGAGCGCTTTGAGATTTTTTTTCGGTATAGAACAATCCTAGGGGGTGAGAGCATAAAAAATTCCGACTTTAATTTTTGCACATGCATTTTTTTTTAACCACCCTAATGTGCACACATACATATCGTCGCCTAAAGTACAAAACCGCGTATCAAAATAATACAAACTCGCGTATCGAGGTTACCTACGTTTTGCAGCAGAGAATAAAAACTGTATTATTTCAAAACGGTTCTCACTTCTATAAAACAAACCCATTTCTGGCAAGTTATTTACATCGACATCTCGCCACACATGCTAGATGCGCAGTTTTGCACACTCAACGACGATATGTAAATATATATATTCAATTAAATCTGTAATCATTTATCATTAATCAGGATCAGTTTTTACAACTTCTTATCTAGCATACAGCAAGGGGGAAAAATAATAGTGAACTATGTCGTGTTAAGTGTATACAGCAATCCCACTCAAATAGGCAAGCAAGCAGACAGCGGTGTCATAAAATTTCCCATTGCCTTATCATACAGTAGTGTGACTAGAAAATGCAACCCTAACTATCGAATTATTGCAATGTGCCTATGTACAGGCAACGCAAGGCCAGCCACATATAAACGTATTTAAAATAATTTTTTCAAAGGTCCGTCATCACATATGGGGCCTAGCAAAAGGGAGAATAGAGTAGAAAGATTTGACGCAAAATGTTTTAAAGGGAGATTTATAAATCTTTGCGAGTTAGCGACAATCGAAATGGTAAAAGTTTCGATATTGGATGTAGGATTTACATATATAAGGAATGTTGGGAAAGATCTATAAGCTGTCACCCAGATACTTAACTGGAATTTTAAGACTATCATCAAATGGTGATTGCATTTTTATTACTGGCTACAGTACGCCATCAAGCACCTGCACTAAATATATCCGTGCACAACAACTACAAACAGTCCTCATACTCGTACTAGGAAAAGCGTGTAAATTTTACGTCATTGTTGCAGATAGTCTGATATGTAGTAGTTAGTACCTTTGCCCACTTCTACACACACAAACATAAATACATACATACATATGTAACTACATGGGCCCATCACTCAGTGGAGAGGTATTTAAGCCATTAACCATTACGCTACTAACTTTGACATATGAACACCCGCAAAAAAATGGCCAGTGGTGCAAAAGAGCAAAGCGAAGGCAACACATTCGTCAACAATGTTAAGATGCGTTGTCACTATTCCGATAAAACGCAATTTGTAAATATGTGTGTATGTATGTATATATACTAACAAATGTACGCGTGCACGCAATGGCCATGCAGATGACACTAAAAGTTATGAAAAATTTCTTGTCATACAGCAGCGGTGGTGAAGGGTGCAACAGGTAACGTTAAAAATATGAATCGATGCCGTCATGAATATTCATTGTGGCTCAAATTGAATTTTCGAATAAAAAAAATGTGGGTGTAAATACAATACACAAATAACGCGTGCATAGCATTAATTGAATGAAAAAAAATGGGCAGCAAAAAAGCTAAAAATAAATCATAGAAAGAGGTTATACCTTTGACGTACTATGATTGAGAGCAAATTGTGATGGGAGGATATTCTAACATTCCACATATACATTTTATTAAAAATTGGAAAAACAAGTAATTAAAAAAACTTTCAGGCCAAGCTTTTATTAGTGGTTAATTAAAAAAAAAAGTAAATTTACCCGCGCACCACGTAAGGGCTAACGTTTTTTGTGGAGTTATTTCTTTATATTTAAGTAATATAGGTACATTCTAAATTTGAAACAAATCGGACCGTAAAGACGGATTTTCCAAATATCTCGACTCTTGCGCCACCTATCAGCCACCTTTCATATTGCATTGTCATCGAGTTCTGAGCTAAGTTTGGAGTTTCAAGTCTCTAGCTCATCGGAAAGTTTGTTTAAAATTTATTGCAAGATTTGATTAAATGGGTTTCGACTACCGATTCATTCTTTCAATGAACAGACCCGGAACATTTTTTGTACCAGGTGATTTTTTCTCAACAGAACTAGTGTGTTATAAAAAATATTTTAATATCATTGCTGGATTAGTGAATATTGATTCCTATTTCAAGGTATCCTGAATTAAATTTTAAATTAAAAATATCGTATACACTTCCATGCACAAGAATAGGGACAATACTTTTTCGCTTTTTTTCAGGGTTATTTTCCTTCTACATAATTTAATTTCAAACATTTTTTAGTTACAACCAAAACCAAGGTTTGTAGAAATGTTAAAAAAAATGTCATCTATGTATGTAAATTTAAAATTTTTTTCTGAGAATTTTGAGAACTTTTTTTGAGTATGCTGTTCTGCAGCCGTTAAATTTACCGCATTTTTTTTTTATAAATACTGAGGAGAGGTATAAAATTTTTATATATTTTTTATTTTCTACAAAGTTTGAAACTTTCATTCACTATTTATAACTGACATCTAAAGCCACGCTTCGAAGGAAGAGAAGGACAAGACGTCAAAAGACGTTTTCTATGGGCGATTTCTAGTCTACAGCACTAGGTTCCAGCATACATAACAAGTTCCATCAAGTCACATGGCTATCTCCAGTTCGTAGCGAGTTCAGCAAGGCCAAAGAACAACTGGTGCCAGGAGGAATGATGGGCTGCTGTAGAAAAAAATATGTCGCCTAAAGAGATGCTCTGCAATCGGGTGCAATGCGAGCTATGTAGGACCGGTACAGGAAGCTGAAGGGGAAATGAAGGCGTATTTTTTTGTAATAAAAAGAAGAAGAAGAAACATGCGAGTGCGAAGAGGTTGAAATGCTGCGCGAAATGAAGAACGCCCGAAAATTCCATCAGAAAGTTATAGGGAATTTACATGATTCAACTTTCACAGGCGATTAGTTGAATCAAAAGTTGAACGAAAGTAGGCAGCCGACCAACTTAATTGAAAGCGATTAGTTGAAACGCCGTTTACACCAGGCGATTGTTGCTTTCAACTAAAAGTTGCTGGAAAAATCGCCTCATGTAGATTCCCTATTAGGCGACTTGCAGAAGTTTTCAAGACCAGGACGAATTCCTGTAAGAACCGTCACAGCGGAACCAACAAGAAAAGCGTCTACAGATCAGATTGCTTAGCATGGGCTACAAGGTCTTATCGAGCGTATTTTGTGTAATGCTAAAGCACACCGCCATGCATTTGTGGGGTATTATCTTTGTGGCCTTAGACCTGGTTCACCATAAATATACCAGTTAATTTACCATACGCCAAATCCAGGATAATACTTACGAGAAGAGGATTCACACACATCATCCATTTGAAATCCTAAGCCGATTTAGACATCCCGAAAAGCAGTTACTTTTTTTGCCGCAATACAATATGGTATTCCAGACAGCGGAACTCTCTATCGTGTGATTTATTAAATATGATGCTGTGGAAGATGGTAACAGCAAAACAAAATCGGCGAGGTTAAAATTTTGATAAGAGCATATACTCGTAAGCTTATAATTACAGGCGTATGCCTATATATCGACATCATCTGCTCTTTCCAAGTTTGACAGGCAAGCGAAAATAGTGGGTCTTCAGGTGAACGATAATGAAGTAAACAGACAGCGTCGCTGGCTCCCTAGAATGAAGGGGAGATTATTTGGGTACACATGGGAAACTGCGGACTTCTTCTAAACAAATGGGATTTTAGTCGGCTGAATAAACGCTTGGCGGAAGCGTCGACATGCAAAGTTGCAAAGTCCTTTTGGCCGGTAGTTCATCGCGGGCAGTCTTGGTTTTGATGAGGGTTCTGACTGAGCACCTTCCAATGGGAATTCAGGCTATACGTTTTAATGTGCAGCTGTCTGGATGATGATGAGGTGAAAACATATCAGTAATACCTCTTCAGCTGCCCCAGCTTTGCAAAGCTTTTCAATTTTAGCCTAGGTCGTACTTCATAACTGCTCCAGAGGAACTCACTAGCGCTTTTCTAACCCTAACTGATTACCTGTTGTATCGTTCCAGAATAATCGTTTTTCTTTTTAGTGGTAACACAATGGACATTTATTAAGTGTCTAAGTGAGCCCCATAGAGGGCTGCCACCTTACCTGAACCGAAACCATAGCCTATCACCCCTGGAGAGGCATTGACGAACTTTCCCTAGTATTTATATCAATAAAGAACTCCACAACAAAGAAACATGTGTGATTTGGAGGCGGTCTAAAACTGTAAATATCTACTTGGGTCCATCTAGTTGAGTGTCGCATGCAAAAAGTTGGAGAAAGGTCTCGACTAAACACTTAGCAAAATGTCTTACCACAATAATTTATTTTTCGTTTTTAATTTTGTACGATTTCCAGTGTATTCCGACGCGCATAAAACTAGCTTACCTAGCATGCAACCGTCTACTTCTGTGTATTTAAGAATGAATGTTGCAACCTTCGACGACGCATTCAGCATCCATTTCACACCAATTAAACTGGTGCGTCTTGGGTCGTACGCCTTATTGGAAACTATTCTAACATCCACTCTGGTGTACGTCCTACACATTGTTGTACATTTTAATCTGTATGCATTGCAATCAAGAAGCATTAACACACCGAGATATGCAATTAGGTGTAAGCAATTACAATTGCAACAGCAAAGAGACCTTGAAGACAATATCGAGACAACATGAATTTTTTCTGTTATGAAACCTTTTACCTCATGCAATTTTGCAGCAAGTGTTGTACATATTTGCCCATATTGCAAGGCAGATTGCTCTCAGCTAATGCCTCCGACGCATTATGCATGTGCTAACTGTGTGTTTGTTTGTATGGTTGTATGGTTGTGTGAAAATGTGCAGTGCTACGCGCAGAATAATGGAGTTCATGTGGACATATTAAGGCGTAAATGACGCAAGTGGCCACCAAATTGTTTCTTATGAATGCAATGCGACAATGGTAAAATGCGTGGAATATTGCTTGTTGTTGTTTAATAAAATTTTATGATTTTTTGATATTGTTATAATAAAAAATTTTATAAATACATATGTACATATGTATGTGCTAATAAGCTGGAAGGAAGTCAAGGTAATCTTCATACCAAAGGGTAGGAATAAACTCCCAGACTCGCCAAAATTTTGCAGGCCGATTAGACTTTCATTTTTCTTGCTAAAGACATTGGAAAAGCTACTGGACTAGGGATGTCAGTGGCAAAAATACATCGATGTTTTTCCTCACATCGGTGCATCGAAACTTACATCGATATTTGTCGATCCATCGGACGGCGTACATCGATGCACCGATACACATAGAGTTTTCCTCCACTATGGAAATAAAACAAAACTAATTTCAAACAATTTAACGAACTTTTATTTTGATGTACTTATGCATGGGTCATTCCAAACAATATTTACACCTCAATAACTTTTTTGGGGTAAAATATACTTTTTTATATTCTTTATCGAAAAAAAGAAGACACCTATTTTTTATTTCGTCGTGATATCCGAAAATCTCGAAGAAAAAATTCCGAAATTTTCAACTCACGGAGTAGTAAAAAATTAAACTTGCACTTATTATTTTAAAATTTTATGAGCTATAAAACTGCATCTTGCTTTCCTTGAGGCATCGATGCATCGACAATTTATACATTGAGTCGAACATTTTCGATGCATCGAAGCAAAACATCGATATTTTCGATGCATCGATGATTTTTCGACATCCCTATACTGGACCATCATTTATGAAAGATACTCTCTCGACTCCACTGCATAAACTCCAATGTGATCATTAAAAGGACAAGCAAACAGTTACAGCGCTTCATTTTATTCTAGTAGACACAAAAAAGTTATATGCATCAAAAGGTCTATATCCCCTGCTCATTTATACGCCTTTTACAATGTTAACTTCAATTTCATGGAACCGGCACTCTCCAATAGAGGTGAAAATCCTAAAATTGTCAAATGAATCGGCAATGTGCTTATCCAGAGAACCAGACCGGAAGAACTACAGTAAAAGGCTGTCCACTGGGGGAGTCCTGTCTCCAATGTTATGGTTTATACTGGTTGACATTCTAGTGGAACTTGTCAATGCATAAGGATATCTCACTATAGGTTATGCTGGAGATATATCCATCATAGTCAAGGACGAACAGAAATGTACTATTAGGAACTTGATGCATGATGCCCTGAAAATAACTTTTAATTGGCACAGGAAAAAGAGAGTGCCCATGAATCCCAGCAAAACTACAACTATCGCTTTCGCCAAACAAATAAAGCTATACGTTCCAGGCCCCAACCTTAGAGGGACCGTGATTCCCTTAAAGGAAAAGTTTAAATATCTAGGCATAACCCTGAATAGAAAACTCACTTGGGCGTCACATCTCATCTCGATTATCAACAAATCAACGAAATCCTGGGTTACCACTAAACAAATCACTTGTAAAACACGGGCTTTGAATCCCGAATTAACCTTCTACCTATATTCTTCTGGGTGCCTAGTCATGTTGGCTGTAATGGTAATGAAAAACCGGACCTCCTTGGATTTAATAATAACGACATCAAAAACGATCTTAAAAAGTTGGCAAAGTCTTGCACTTGTATTTACGTTTTAGGATAGTTTAGAGGGACATCATCATACAAAGAAGTCGCTTTGCTTCAATGACAAAAGAGCTCAATATGCGATCATGCTAGGTAAAAAAATCTAAATACGATATGTGGAGCACTAAGCCACTTTACTTGTAATAAACACCTGTTCTTGCTAGAACTTTTGTAGTGCAAACATTTGTACATTCTATAGTGAAGAGAAGGAATCAATTGAACACCTTACTAACAACACTAGCCCTTCGTAGAGCCAGATTTTTAAACGACGGCTCGCTAATTCTCGGTCTTCCTTAAGCAGAAAATGGAAGTTGGGATTCCTTAAACTTCCACCACGTTAATCGGAATCTTTCCGAGAAAAGTATCTCATAATGCCCGTTCTGATGTACATTTTTATGAAACAGAAGCGTGTACGATGAAATCATTTGTTGAGGCGGCCCTTATAGTTTTATGGTCAAAGAGCTCTGCATTAAAACACAACAGAATAGAATGCCTAAGTATTATGGGCGCCATTAGTACAACATTAGAAGCAATCTGATTCTATTTTGGACTTACTAACCCATAATTTAACAATCTATAAGAAAGAAATGAAGGCAATGTGCCGACTGCATTCTTTCGGATGGTGGTTAAAGGATAAAAGTTCCAGGCACAGATATATTTTTTGAAAACTTCGTACCTGCACTCTTTTGAACGAAAGTACGACGTACGGAAAGTACACTTTCCAAAGGTCGAAATGACTTGGTTATAACTGTGTTTTCCAACGGACAGAATACAGAAAATGGAATCGGCTATCAGCCGGTGAAGAATAATTTCTTATCATATTTTCCATTGAGCTAAATGAAAATAACAAATATTCACGGTACTTAGAATTACATGCTAGATAATTGGCAAGTCCTAAATCTGCAAGAATTCATAATGCTTGAACTCAGGTGGGCTTCTATCTAAAAAAAAGGCTGACGATTCGGCGAACTGGTATACTTTGGAGAATCCGCTTTGCAACTGGAGCCATTTATATCACCTATAGATCTCGTCAAGGTCTTAAAGGTTAAGGTATCGGGTTAGAGGTGGATTGGACGAGGTGTACGGTGTTGTGACGGGCTCATGTTTTGGGGCCTGTTTTCCCCTTTTGAGTTCAGTCGAAAGAGGTAATTGTTGAACCTGTGGCACCACCAGGAACGGACCGCTTTCTCACTGTTCTTCTTCAACATCTTTCTCACTGTTCTTCTTCAACAGTACTAATGAATAGAGGTCGGGTACTAAACGGCGCTTTGTATCACGCATTCGCGAATTTATTGGCTATGTACACCTCGATGTCCGTTCTCCACTCTTGCGGACGCCATCTCCAGTATTGAGGGAGTGCAGAATATTTCGAAACAAAGCACTGCTGGGGTAGCTCCCACGATGACGCCCAAAGATAAACTGCTTCGATGGAATGGTGTTGTGTTCTTTCCCCGAAAGCATCTGGCTTTTGTCGTAGAGGTAATGCCCGGACGGAATGGGATGGCTGCCTGCAACATACGTACAGCTGCGTTCTGATTTCTTCATCACTCGTTTTCTTTGTCGGTGCTGCCGGCTTACGTTTTGAGTTCTTTATCCTTGGCCTTAATTTTATTGCAAGTCGCTCCGAGGAGCAAAATGCTAATCGTTTTCCCTTTAACTGTTCGGCCTCTGCGTGAATGAAGCGGTGCATTTTTTGGGTAGATGATGATAAAATCGCTTAGACGGTTACAGAGCTAAAGAAGAAGTAGATGATAAGATGGATGGATTAGTTTTTTTTAACAAGTGTACTAAATGGTCCGCATGATGTTTGGTACGGAGTGATGAGTCCCGACGCGCACTCATTTCTCCAATCCTTCAATCCTTGCTCTCGTTCTTAAGCCAAAGGAGTCGATATGTCTCGCTTAATATCTTTCGTATCTTTGCGCAGGCCATTGTATATCAAGTGACTTGTTTAGCCAACGACTGCAATACTAAATATGATCGATAACTCCTGGGCGATAGTTCCAGTCATTCTTTTAGGAGTTATAATTCAGATTTCTTCCAAAATATAATATGTGTTTAGAAGTGATTCTAGCTACTATCCTTTAATAGAAGTTTCACGTTGAGTCTTGCTGTCATTTTTGCAAAAGATCTCTCGCAAAATTGGATTCTATGAATCTATAACTATTAACTATGATCAGACCTACTTTCAGATTTACATCAGTTGTGTAGTTAAACACTTTCCCTTGATTCCAAGCTTTAAAGAGTAATGTCCACGCCTTGGTCAGGAGCCTTCTCAATGCAACCTAGGATAATATTGGACTCACTGCTTCACTTTGCGTCTTCATAACCAAAAAGGCCTATATAATGGATAATGGACCCCCGCAGGCTTACATAGAAGAAATCTATATTGGTATGGCACTGAGTGGGGCGAGGCGAAAACTGCTGACCACGTAGATCTAGACAGATATGTAATTTCTATCTTCAAGACGAAGAATGAGCCACTTTAATTTTCACTTAGGGAATATTATAATATGGAGTTTGATGGATACATGCACGAATTTCCGTCATGGCTTGTAAAATTTTAGTGAGAGACAACCTGGTCTCGGCTTTCTGGCATCTTCATTGTGGAGTTTCTCAAAGGTTGATGTTGGAAAGTTAACACGTAGGCAGGATCCGAGTATAGACTCCAAAGTAATGTGCCAGAGTTTCGTTTTCCTATTGAGGACTGTGTTGCGTTACTTCAAGCTGAACTATTTGTAATTCCAAGACATTAACAAGAGCTGACGTAACAGTAATGACAGCTAAGACGAGCTTTGGGTATTGTCCAGCCCTGCAACTAAACGTAACCAACATCTACGATGCAAGTCTCAACTTAGTTCAAGTCTCGGCTGGGTTTGTTTCTGTTGCCCGGCCCCACGGGAGCTTCTGCTAATTAAATAGACATCTAACCACTTAACTAATTGTATGGAAAAGGCTCAGGTCAGGTATAAGTTGACCCGCAAATAGTCATAAAAACTCACAACTTTGGTCATAGAAGCCACTGTCAGAAAAAAAGATGAACCAGACCGTCAGCAATGAAGAGGCAGCAGGTGGACAAAACTCATGTTCACCTAAATCCAACCTCAAAACGTCCAGCTAGATATCTACTTTCATTGAGCTTACAAGACGGTAGAAAACTGGTGCGATTACTTTGAAGAGGATGAAAGAAGGAGCTGCTGGTGTTAAGCATGCGGCTTTTGGGAAAGATTTCTTGACAGACGAACATCTGAATTCCTTAGAAGCCGGCAATCCACCGGTTTATTCGAAAATCGTGTAGATTTATGTAAAATTGATTGAAGTGAACACGAAGCAGTACAATGGTTAGTACTTAGTCTAAGTGCTGCAAATTGATAAATATTGAATAAATATGTGCATTTTAGCTCATTTTCTTTTGCACTCTAACTAAGTTTTTTTAAACGTAAAATTTGGCATTATTTGCATATGAATTGCTTTTAATTTGCCGGCAAATATTAAAATATATACAAACATATGTATGTAACTGCAATCAGCTGGATCGTAAGCACAAATATGTATGTATGTATGTATGTATGTATGTATATGTAGACTTTCCCCTTACACCAATGGCAATCACAAATTGACAAGTGTACAACTTGTTTAACATAGAAATTAATGCATTTTAGTAGCAATAAATTAACATAACTGATAACCTCTGATAATTTCATGAAAGCTACTAAAAGATACGTAATCAGACAGCTTTATTCGGAGGAAAACTTTTTGTGAATATTTTCTTATTTCGTTTTTTTTTATAAACACAAAAAAGTACCGTCTATGCTAATGCGATAATGTCCGTTACTACCAATGAACTAAATTTGTACGCTTTTTGATGTGGCAGGTGCTTAGGGTGTTAGATGGATTGGTTAGGTGGGCACGAAGTGAAAGCGTGGAATTTTTTTTTTCTTTTTTTTTTTTTTAATACCAACTAGATGACATGGAGCTCGTTGCACTGTGTTGAGAGTGGTTATCACTAACCGTTTGTAGTTTATTGGGCACTGTAAATGGATATATTTGGATAGATCAAACCTCGCAGACAGGCGGCACAGAAGTGTTAACCGGAAATCTCTCCCAGTCTTTTCTCTACGTCACTTTTCACCGAACGCGTTAAATATAGCAATAAACTCGGCCTAAACCTGTCTAGATTGGGTTTGCTTTATTTTGCTTTTTAATTATTATTTTTTTATATACATATATTAGGGCGGGTCAATTTGTATGGGAGACTCATGCGCGTATAGCACAGAAAAATTGGTTTCTTAGCATTTTGCTGTGGTGTCGAAAGGAAGTGTTTAAATTTTGTAAAAAAAAGCATGCCCTAAGGGGTATTTTGGTATGAGGAATTCATTTATGCCCTTATCTCTTTTTTAAAAATGCCATAAGAGGTCGCAACAGTGAAAATTTTCACATTTTCTGCGCAACCTTTTTTCGCAATTTGGCAAACTCCAAATTGATTTTAGACGCACGCTTTCGAAAATTTGCTTAGAATTTTGCGTAGAATTTTCTTATGCTTTACGCGCATAGTCAAAAAAAAATTGACCCGCATTAACATGCATACATATATACTTATGTAATGTAGGCTATATTAAGTTATCAAAATCTCAAAATCCCATTGACGAAATATCAATTAGAACTTTTATGGGTACAAATTGTATGGCTTAGTTGAGCTTTTCTATATTTGCCATTCATATAAAGTTTTGATAACTCAATGGATTTACGAGTATACGTAAATTTTTCGTAATACCGTTACCAATAGAGTATTTAATGGTTTATTTTGTGTTTAGTGCCACTTAATTTTCAATAAGCTTTTAAATAACGAATAAAAGTTTTGAAAGCTTATGAAGTAGACAGGGAATAAACCTCAAATGAGCATAAAATATGCACACGGACAGAACCCCGAATCGAATACTGGTCTGAGCAATGTTCAAATATAAAACCCATTTGAAGGTGAAGGTAACTTCATTTCATTTTATTAATCTTGCCGGGACCAGTCCGCGACTTTTCATAATCACATCGAGCTTAGTTTAAGAGCATTTCAGGATAATTTCGTGACTACTTCTGAACTACTACTGCTCGGAAGTGACCTGAAGTGGTTCTAAAAGTTACCAACTTATCCCGAAATGATCTCGAACAAGTCTGGAAACAATTCCTTGCTACTCCAAAAATGCTCTCGAACTAGTCCCGACATGTTCCTGAAATAATCCTTAACCAGCTCCGAACGGTCCTGAACCAGTCCCGTAATGGTCGTGAACTATCCCCAAAAGGAACACGAAGTAGTCATGAACTAGAATCTGAATTGACTAGACATAGGTCGGACATGGTGCGGAAATAGTCGTGAACTAGTCCTGAAATATCTCCGAAATGGTCGTGAATAGGCCTCGAAATGGTCCTTTATTACACTCAAAATGATCCATAACTTATACTCCTGAACTAGCTTCGATATGGTCCAGATCTGGTCCCAAAATGGACCTCAAATAACCGTTAAATAGTTCAGAAATGGTCCTGAATGGTCCACCAAGCTAAGAGTGGCATTGAGGTACAATCAAGCCCTGACTCAACTGATATGGGCACCAGGGCACATGGAAGGCGAAAGAATTGATAAAGCTGATCAGTGAGCCGGGAATGGCTGCTGCCTCGACCACGATAGGACCTAATTCCTTCCTATGGGGTCCCAGCACGAAAAAGAATATACAAAACTGAGGAAATTGCATTGGCGAAATATGGGGCATCTTCGCCATGCTAAGAGCTTACGAGGGGGGTAAAAAGAAACAGGTTACTCATAAACCTCCCCAAGGGGAGGCTATTAATTATTAAAAGTTGTTTTGAAGGGTCATTGAAGGCAAAAGGGCTACTCTTGTGGATTTTATCAGTCCGTCCTTTTGACGTGCCTTGGCGGGCGCTCTATCGCAAGCAGAAGTCTGTGCAGGTGTCCAAGACTGTGGTACCCTATTTACTAAGATCTAAATACTTGCACAACGTGGTGTTGTGCTTCGTGGTGGGGAGAATTTGATCCTCAGCATACAGGTGGTGTTCTGGCGACATCAGACGGCATCCTATAGCTGTCTAGAGTGCCATGTTTTCGCAAGTCTGTAGCTTATGTCCTGCTAGACCCCGGCGACTACAAGGACACCGCATTGCTTAGAAGTGGACAGCCAATTGTGTTGTGTGCTTTCAACAACGTTTCTTTATCTTTGTCCAGATGCTGCCGGCTGACGACTTGAATACTATGTTGCGACGCTATACTTTATTCACAATTACGGCTGTCAGCGCTATAAAAAGAGCAGACTGTCAAAGGAAACTCCGAAAATTTTTGGGTTATTCACTGTCGAAATTTTTACGCCATTGAAATGAATTCTCAGTTGTAGTCTGACCTCCTTCGTCCAGGTGGTGAAAGGTTGAAAGTTGGGAGTGGTAACCATTTACTTTCGGTTTCTATTTAGACTAAGAGTTATGTGAGTGTTTATGGCGTTAGCTAATGTTGTTGCTGTGAACTTTACGGAACCCAGGCTGATGCCTCACTGTGCTCAGGTGGTTCATATAGTGCGGGTAGAGGAGGGTCATCGGCCGATAAGACTCCTTTGTTGGTATGTTTCTCGGGTTTTAGCAGTGGGACCACTCTCCCCATATTCCACTCGTCGGGAAGTATTAGTGTGACAATTAACATTTTAAGGATCTTGGTGAGGTAGTCTACTCCCGTTAGATTCAATTTTTTTTTAGCACCAGCATGCATACTCCGTCGGAACCACTGGCTTTGGAACGTTTTAGCCTTCACCATGGCCACTTCAACCTCGCAGCTGGTGAAAGCAAGATGCGCACTAGGTGTTGGCAGTTTGTGCAGCCCTCTGGCCGCTCGACGTTGGGCTCTGTCCACCATAATATTCACTACTCATGGTCTCTTTCCGTCACCTTGTCCGAAAGAGCAGATAGGTTCTAAAAAGGTACGTTCATTTAAAATCTCAAGTAAAAAAACATCCAACAGCAAAATTCCTGCGATGTGTCATCTGTTCTCTCATAAGAGAAAAATATCCAGAATAGTTCGCGAACAGAAAATTTGCAGAAACTTGCAATATAGACGGACAGCTGATTGAATTTTTGTTTACATTCAAGAGTGTAAAATTTAAAAGGTACGAAAACTCTACTTAGTTCTTACAAGTTTAATTAGTCGCATTTTATCATTTTTAACTTCCAATGATTGGCAAAATTGCATTTACTAAGTATTAAGTACTAAGTACATAAGTATTTAGGTTTTTGTGTTGTGGTAAATACCAAAGTACTATTTACTTAAATATTTTGGATGTAACTTAATACCAAGTATGTTAGTATTTACTTATTTTCCCATCGCTAAGTACTATTTTGTCTAAAAGTATTTAGTTAATTTCACTTAACGAAGCACTGCGTACAGAAGTGCTTTGAGACTTTGGCTTTACTAACAACCGCGAACGAAAGCATCTTTGTCTTTACTAAATACTGGATACAAATTTACTTAGTATTTAGAGTTTCAATAAATACTGAATACCGAACCACTAAGTCGTTATGACTTGATTAAATACTAAATACTTGCATTAACTCAGTGTGATAATGAAAAATTCGGCATTTTCGAGTACTAGATAATATCGAGACTTTTTGGACATTCGGCATTCTCGGGACTATTTGAAACTTTCTGGGATTTTGGGACTTTTCGGCATTTTCGAGACTACTTCGATATTCTCGGGACTAACGTCAGGATTTTTTGGTCTTTAGGGACTATGTCGGGATTTTCGAGACTACTTCAGAATTCCTGGAAATTAGTTCCGAAAGTCTCAAAAACACGATATAAATCCCGAGAAACCCGAAGTTTTCTCGAATATCCAAAACATCCTCAAAAGTCGCAAAAATCCCGATATTAGTCACCAGAGTCCCGAAAACTCCGAAGTAGTGTCAAAAATCACGAAATATACCCTAAAGACCCAAAGATCCCGATATTAGCTTTGAGAATCCCGAAAATATCGCAGTAGCCTCGAAAATTTTCAAATAGTGCCGAAAGTCCCAAAAATTCAAATATTAGTCGCGAGAATCCTTAAAAGTCCCGATAATTATTTTCGGGAATCTATAAAATAAATAAATAAATAAATAATAAATAAATAAAAAAATAAGGGAAATTTATTTTGATGATTTTTAAGTTTAAAATAACTTATTAGAACTGCAAATGTTTCAGAAGAAAGCAAATCGTCGTTTAAAGTACAAAACCGCGTATCAACAAAATGCAAAACCGCGTATATGAGGTTGCATAAATTATTTTCTAAATAGTAAAAACACTCATATTTCAAATTGTTTCTCTTTTTTATAAATCAATCGCATTTCTCACTCCGGAAAAGCAACAACAAGATACATTCACATTTTTTTATTGTTATTACCACCTTTGGCAAGTCTTTTGCTTGCTTTGCTTTTGGCATTTTCGTTGCAATGGAGTAAAGTTCCAAAATTTTGAGTTCATTAAAAGTTGGCGCTCGTGAAATCAAATGTGTAGAAAACACAAAACAGAAAGAGAAAAAATTGCTTTCTAGACATTGATTCGTGTATAAGCCGACTAATTTTTTATTCCATTAAAATTTTTCTGAACTTTTGACTAGATTAGTAGTGAATATTTGTTTGCGAATAATTTCTCGTTCGCCGCAAATTAACATCACGATGATGACGTTCGCTCGCGAACAAATCATCGCCAAAAAAAAAAACTACTTTGGGCGTACGTGACCGAACTGGCTTATGTATTTTAACACTTTCCAACACTGCAGCAGAGCAAACAGCTGATTGCAATTGTTTGTATGCGGCGTCGCATAATAGTTTACGAAATTTTTAGAAAATTGTAAATAATGCGAAGAAAATCAGTTATTTTCCCTTAAACTCAACACGAACAAACGGAAAATGGATATAATTTTGCCATACAACACACAGGACAGAGAACACTTTTGTAATTGTGCACTAAAAGTTGGATTTCACGAATTCGTTGCGGTAAGTTGACAGCCCTCCGGCTTTTTTCATTGCTATGTACAATTATATGTTTTCGTTTTCTATTTCAACAGCTCAAAGTGCTATATACAATGAAAGACTCCGACTTGGACGTTTTCCAATTAATGGGACGCGAACGGCTGGATCTGGTGCTATACGGTTGGGAGGTATGTCAAGTGCATTGGGATGAATTGAACAGTAAGGAAGGACTGCCACCATACTTCTGCACTGTGCTGAAACAAATAACCCAATATTCTTTGGATATATGGTTCAGTAAAGAGTGGGAAGAGTGCATATCAAAGTTTAGAGGAATGCTATTGGTTTGCTTAAAGCGTGCCAAGGATTTATTGCTCAAATTACCGGGGAACGATATATTCAACTGGGATTACACATTGCATTTGGGTGTGGAACCTTGGAATATTCCCTACCTAAAAGAATTTCTCGAATGCCGGGAAAATTTTGCAGGAAGTTTAACACAATCGAGTGAACATGTAGAGCCGCCAGCTACTCCGCAAGGTAGATTGTCATATTTTATATTCATCTTTTAGCTATTGCTAAAACTAATTCTTCTTGGATACCTAGATATTGAGCACCTGGAGAAAGAAGGTTTAGTTTTGCTTCTACTACGTTTAATTAAGCTCTTTGACGCCGGCACTATTGAAGGCGTACGTAGGTTATCAATGCGAATTATTGCTGCCTGGAATCACGAGTACGAACAATGCAAACTTCAGACGACTCTTTCTTATCCAGAAGTCAAAAGCCAACACAAAAAGTGCTTAATACTTATTTGCCATATTTACCTAATGGCCATATATGAAATGGATGACATACGCGGATTTGTTATTGATAATCTGGTAAGTATCATTAATGTAAAACAGTAAGTTAAAGAAGTCACTGTTTTTTTTTTACTTCCTATAGTTAAATAACATACGTTTTTACTACCAAAATATGGTTGATGCAACAAACGTCAAGAAAAGCTCAGAAGAGCAAATCGAGTATACGCCAGCCCGTTACATTGCCATTACTTGTATTAACCTACAAATAAGTAGCAATGAGTTCTTTGACGCTTTCATATACGACTCGTACGATGAAAATTTTGTCAGTCTTTTCGGTGTTATATCCCAATCGTACATGAGTTATCTACTTGGCAATCTATTAATGGAAATGAATAAATTGAATGAAGACGATTTCAATAAATACATAGAGGATTTCAAACGTATCATGCATTTGTATATAATTGAAAGAGAACGCAGTGAGGAATTCATGATGCGCGAAATAAATAAAAAAGAAGTGAAACGACGTAGTCACAGTTTGTCGAGGACAAAAGAAAATATTACGAATTTCTATACAAAAATGTGCAAAGGAAATCGATTGAGTAACATTGGCAGTACAGAACATACGGAAGGCGATGAGAAAATAAGTGCCAAAACAGATGACGACAACGAGCGACGCGTTGATCCAGTCTTTCAACATTTGCCAAATAATGCGGATGTGCTAAACTATGTGTACACAGTGCTGGGAAAACGAGTAAGTGATTGATCCCAATTTTTGTTTTTTAGCTTTTCTCAAATCAGAAAAGTTTTTTACTGCCGACTGACATATCATCATACATATATCGCATTCCACCTTCAAAAGAAGCACAACTAAAAAAAAAATGTTGGTCGAATTTTTTTTTTACATACATAAATCAATTCCAGTCAATTCAAATATCTTTTTCTTCATGATTATATTCTCTAAGTAGAACACTACTGCCATAAAAATTTTTGTATTAATGCGTTGAATCTGTACTATCCACAAGCAGTTATATATATTCAGATCTGATTTTTTAGTTGTGCATCTGTTAAGATGGTATGCGATATGTAGATTTATATATAAAGTATGCATTTCTACACACATTTATATATATATTTTATGATTTCCAGACCCACAAAGGTTGGTACTTCGCCAAGCTTATAGTTTTACTTAAAATTATTGGCTTGCAACTGAATGCCATCGAAACTTGGCGTTATCATCCAGGCTTAACACCTGAATTCTTATTGAACCTCGAAGTAAAACTTTCCCGAAACTTCGAGGATCTGGCGATAATTTTCCAGGATCATCTTTTTATGGAACAAGAATTTTGGTTGACCGGTTTTTATCTGAATCCCTGCAAAAAGTATTACGAAACTGTAATACGCAGTGGAATGCGTTCGAATCGACTGAGTCATCGCTTTGAAACTGGCGATTACTATGATGATGAAGACCGATATGAAGGTCGCAGAGATCGTCGCGACAGAGGTGACAGAGGCGAAAGGGTCAATGCCATCAATGCTAAGTATGGGCTACTTAGCTCAACAATTGAAGTGAAGGAAATTGTTAAAATGGCTAATCACGAAGCCCCCGATGTTGATTATGGCCAATTATATAAGGCTTTGCGTTCATTCAAATTGCCAGAGAATACCATTAAAGATTTGCTCACGGTAATTTTCTTACCACGCAATAAGGGGTTTGCATGGTCACTTAATTGGGTGGAGTTGCGGAAGCGTTGCAAAACTTTACTTAAAGATGCCGATCAAAAGCGGCACTTTGTTGAATTGAATATGGCCGAAGCGAATGATCGACTAAGTTTTTTAAAGCCTGACTATGAAAAGTACAAACATCGGCCACAATTAGATTACGGCAGCATTGAGCGGGGCTATGAGAATTCAAATGCGCCTAATTTCAGTAAGGACAGTAGTGATGAGAATGATGACGAAGATTCAGAAGATTTTGAAGCCGATTCAGACTTGGATGAACCGGCTAAGCATGAGCGTACGTCAATTCATAAATACTTAATTATTTTAATAACATATGTATGTATATATTTAAATTGCAGCTAAGAAAAGCGATCACTCGAAACTTTTTGATTCATACTTCATGAGTACACGTCGCACACGTGCACGAGCTGCCGCTATGATTGCAAATGTCATGGAACAAGATGAATTTGCTTCAAATGAGGTAAAGGAGGAGGACACCAAGAAATCAAACGAGCCAACAGAAGAGGTAAAGAAAGAAGCTTGTGATGAAAATGATGTTGCAGCAACATCCACTGCCGCCGAAAGCGAAACAAAGCGCGATTTCAAAGAAACGCTAAATGAACGCAAAGTTTTCGACAATAGCACTAGTGGCTTTAATCCGTTCCCAGATATTTGGAGTATGAATGGACAAGAATTGAAAACAATTGAAAAAAACGTACCTCATTTAGAGACTGGTAACTTATTTAATAAGTCATCCAAGTTAGAAATGTTGAAAACGAAGAGCGTTGAGTTAGTCAATGAGCAGAGAGTGAAGTACGCCATATTGGAGGAGACACGGCTAAAGAGAGGCTTCGAGTTGGCCAAACAGACTGAAATAAAAGTGGAAGCAGATGATACGCCGAAGGGTATGTTTATTTACATTGATTTTCTTATTACTCTGTTCTTCTCGCAAAACACTCCTCAAGATCATGTAAAGACTTTGTCTTCAGTACGAAACTACTATTGAAGCTTTGCTCGATGCTAGCTTTTTGCTTTGCTCGCCGCTCCACTATGTTTCGACCCTTACTCTATGAAATTATGCAAAGTTTCGTTAGCCGGTTAGTAGTGCGTAATATACAAAGCTTAAATCATAGCAAAACACTCGTGAAATGCTCCCAGTATCAAACATAATCTAATACAAATAATAAAGTAGCAAATGTGGTATATAGTAGACATGTCATTAACTACATTCATCGAAATACATTTATCAACTCCGCGAACCCTTGTGAGTGCCACTAGCAGAATTCTATTACTTCTAATTGTATCAAAAGAGCTTCATTATAGTATTGCATTCGTCAAGCATTCTTGTGCCACCGTTCGACTGGAGGGGGTGTCTTTCATTAGATGCGTTCCTTATCTTCCAGAAACAGTCCGAAGTAGTCAGATTTAGTCCAAAAAGCGTTTCTTAATTTGAAAATTACAGCAGAAATGAGAGAGCAACTGTGACTCTCTTCAGTCCGAAGTAGTCAGATTTAGTCAGAAGAATTTTTGCTGGCAAAATCTTAAAAAGTGTCAAACTCAACTGAATTTAAATTAACGGAAATTAAAAAATGCACTAAAAGTAAGAATAATCTAAAATCCAAAAAAAGTGAATTGAAAATGGCAAAAAAGAATTGATATAGTAAGCGTTTATTGTGCTTGTGAGAATTTGTTTTGTTGTACATATATTTCTATTGTTATTTGACATTATATTAGTTTTGTTGTTGCCATCCTTTGGACTAAAAATTTGGTTTTTTGCGTTCCTTTACTTTTTCCTTTCATTCTCTTTTAATGAGCGCATTTTGCATACGCTCTTGCATTTTGACACTTTTCAGATTTTAGTCAGAAAAGATAAGGAATGGACCCATTATCTACTAAGAGCAAAAAAGTAGCCGGTGAAAAGTAGCCGGTGCTCAGTAAAATTCCCAATATGTAGCTGTCATCAGTGTTGCCAGGTCACTGAAGTGAGAAATCGGCAGTTTAGTTCTCAAAAATCGTCGTTTGCATGTAAAAATCGGCAACATATTAAAAATCAAAATAAACAACCAGGAAGCTATTTTTTTCTCTGATATACATACGTAAAAAAAATTCACATAACTTTTAACAAAAATATTTTTAATCGCATTTTCCTCTTCACTTTCGACACAATTTTGTTCGGAAAATTAAACATTTTAAATTTTAACAGTCTGATAAATTTAAAATTGATTAGTTAAACTTTGGATAAGTCGTATAACATTTGTTTTTATCACAAAGTTTTTCTCTAGTAACATATTATGTCTTACAGCTTTCTAGAAAAATCACAAGAATTTGTTTCATTATTTTTGTTGGTTGAAAAAGAACTTTGCCGTTGGTCTAATCTTTCTTGAAGAACTAAATACACGAGCGTTTTTTTCTTGAGGTCTTCAAACTGATTTAAGAAATTTTTATAGAAGAAAATTTCTTTTTAATTTCTTGAGTGTGAGTTTATATGAACTTTTCGATTTTATTGAGAACTGTATACTAAGCTTTACTCAAGTACAATTTTTAATGCTACATTTCATTTTTAAAAGTTTTAAGTATATCATTTCCTTTTAATAAGTCTCGTATGCAAAGCAGCATCTTCTGGCTCGACAGCTGAGGTAAAGATAACATCAAACATTTGCAACCTGCAACTTTACCATGTGCATTAAAAACTGTTCATACTTACAAGTTTTGCTAAATAACTTATCTTGAATTTCCTTCGCTCAATAAAATATGTATAAGTACACAACGCAAAAACTACGAATTTGACCCCAAAAACTACACAAATAGTGAACTATGTCACCTTAATTGAGAATATCGTATCCTCGGCAATGCTCTAAGTGATAAATAGGTGTCATCATGAGCCAGGAAATCTAAACCAAGCCTGTTAAACTTGCTTCCTATGGGCTGCATGCGGCCCAAAAATATTTAATGTCACTGAAGCATATCAAGTTCTCTGAAATATGAATTGTGTTTTCTGGAAGTGTTGCCAGATTTTGAGCTATGGTAATAAACTTGTGGCTAGAAGTAAATCCCTGAGAAACCTCAAAAGTACCTTTAGGGATAGGGAGTGAATGTGCCTAAGCTGTGTCCATATTGAGCTTAGACTTCACTCACGTCCTCTGCAAATCGGTGAGGATGTGTAGAGGTATCTCGCTGGTAGAGTCGCAAAACCAGCAAAGGTCGCTCGACCATATCCCCAGCTTCTATAGATGTCCTGTCAGCCTGCAGTGTCCTGTGAGGATACCTGCTATTACTCCAAGCTTCTCCTTTGGGAGGTCAATTAAACTTTAGAACCTACTCTTGTTATACCTTCCCAGTGAACTCTTCGCCAGACGCATTCCTGAAGAACTCTGCCAGTTTAAATCCTTTATAGCGTTCCTCTCCCTCCTAAGCTCCCCTTTTAGAGTGTTGGGACCCACTCCTAGGAAGGGCTCGAGGCCAACTAGAGTAATGACTTCCGCCTCGGTACTCTCCGCTCCCTTGGGGGTTACCGACGATTTGACCACATAGGACATGAGGACCTTGAGTGCCGCCAGGCTATCACTTAGGATTATGATTCTCTCGTTTCTATACCTTCTACTCATGATTGTATCCGCACATAGGTAGATGGCGTAAACTTCTGCTTGAAAGATATTTCCCCAGAGGAACAGAGATCCTGGCCCTGGGTTCGACGATTCCAGCACCTATTCCTTCTGGCTATTTCGAGCCATATGTGCAGAGTGCAACCCTGAAGTAGTCCCTCGAAGGTGAATACACTCCAGGTTGCTATGCTGCTAAGCTCTATTTTTAATCTTTTCTCAAAAATTATTTGTTTTTCTATGCCATCCTAGAGATCAGGGCTAGTGGGAGTGAGGACCTTAGCTTCTCCATACTCCTAGAGAAAATGAAGAGGCTCAAGTGCAAGGACTACTTCCAGCGCCGTCGTCGGACAAGTGCGCATCGCTCCTGTTATGGATACACATGCCAGTCGTTGTAGCTTGGTGAGCCTTTGTCTCATCGCGGCAAGAGTAGTTCTTGAATATCTTGATTATCATAATGTAAAGCCATCTCAGGATCCTAGGGGTACATCCCCAGAATTTTCCCGCCAAACGCTTGCACACCATTAAAGCTTTCGTGCCCTTGGAGACGATCGGGTCCACATGTTTCTTCTTACTTAACTTTGCTGGCGACGTTGACCCCCTCCAGGGTTATGTCTCTCAAGCCGGGAAGCACTCTTTTTCGTATTAAAAGGAACGATTTTGGAAGGATTCATGATAAGCCCTAACTTGTTACACCATTCCTTTGTTAATATTAAATCTCTTTGAATAATATTGTTTGCAGTAGTACCACGCAGTCCCCTACCTCGGTTTCAGCAATCTTTGTACGCAGCAGCGCATCCACCCAATTGCAGATCGCTGGCTGCACGTTTCTCCTCTAGTGACTTCGCTAGCGAGTAGTCCCTTTTACCCACTTCCGAGATATAGATTACTCGCGATTACATTCGCACTACCCTGCTATAACATGACTGGCCGGATGCCATCTACCCCTGGAGCCTTGTAGCGCTCAAATGAGACAAGCGCCCATCTGACTGAAGCCTGAGTGAATATGCTTCTCGCCAGTGGGCAGTCAAATGATCGCGGCCTAGTTTGCTGGACCTCCAGCACTGTTACCAGGTTAGGTGCATCCGGGAAGTGTGCGTTCAGCGGGGCGGTTGCCCTCCCCTCCCTACTTTTAGTGTAGGTGCGATCTGCCAGGTTAAGCCCAAGCTCCGATTCTATAGTTCTTTTGGATAAAGCCTTATTTTACCTCACGTCGGCCGGGGTATTCGAGATGGCTTCACAGAAGGTTCTGAAACTTTCCCTCTTCGCCTTCCTAATCTCTTTGCTGTATTTTGTTAGACCAGCCGCATTCCTGCGCTTGGCCTTGTTGAACAACTTGAGCACGTCTTTCCGAATGGATGAGAGTTCTCGACACCACTACACTGGTTTCGAGCAGTGGAGAGGATAAGGATTTTAGGATGATTTGCGGTGTGAAGTCGATTTTCATGCCCTGCCAGAAAAATCTTGAAACCTTGAGATTCCTGGCTGTGAATAAACTAGTAAGGTCTACGATGTAGATAACAAAGGTGGCGCCCATTTTGTACCGCTATTCCGCTCTCTTGTGCAATTTGTTTACATTTTTCTTGCGAAATTTCTTCTTGCATTCTTGCTCGAATTTTGACATTACTCTCTTGCAACTGCACCAGTGTGACATCACACAAAAATTATTCTCAAAAATCCTCTCTGCTGGGCGCATCTTAAATTCTATTATTCTTGAGTAAGGTCCGCGGGAGAGTCAGTAAGTTTCCCAAACAAACTATTAATATTTCGCTCGTCATCGGCTTGTTGTAGCAGCGCAATAATTTCCCAAAGAATTTTTTGGGAATTAGCTGGAGTGGCGTAGGGTACTGTCTGCACTCAAGATGAGCAACTGGCGCAAATTCGCAAAGGAGAGAGGCATTTGGAGAAGCTGTTTTGTCTCGGCCCGAACCGAAAAATGGTTGTAGTGCCAAATAAGAAGAAGGAAATAGTTCTTGGGCAGAATATGTAGTTCTGGGTCGTTCCGGTTATGTAGACCCGACTGTCGTGGGAACGTGTCATCGGCTTAGGATACTTCAGTGGCTTATGCACCTGCGTGAATACAGCTAAGCTGACAGTTCTTGATAAATTATTAATCTGGGTGATTCCGGTAGCGCACACCCGACTGGCAACATGGTTGACTGAGTCGAAGTCTTTCGAGTGACCAATCGCACCAACGACCGCCTAGTCGAATGTGGTTTAGATTACCATAGTTCCGCCTTCATGCCTTGTTTTATAAAGTGAACGATTCTGAGTCAGTCAGTTTCGATGAGCAAAACTTCCTCTGCCGCCAGCTGGAGTTAACTTGGTGAGCTACGCCGTTGATTGCCTTTGCGGTAAAATCACTGCCTAACTTACCGATCTTTCACTGCCGGGAACCTCAACATCTCCACCGCCAGACTTTTCGCCACCCGCCCTAAGGAGATCTTGGACGTCTACGTCGATGGCGCCAAGATGCTGACGGTAAAGCATCCCTAAATCCCCAGTCACCTGTAAAAACTGCGAGCCAGGAACAAAGTCCTCAAGTCACTAGCCGGCAGCACTTGGAGGCCTATAAAGAGACCCTGCTCATAACATAGATGCAGCGCCAATCCGATGACCCTGACTCCAGAAGCACTATGTTAGGCGCTTATCGACGTCGCCAGCTTCGCGGGCTTCGTCTGCCTCGGCAGCCTCGGACCACAATAGCCCGACATCGCTCTGGCTACTGCAGCAGGTTAAACTCGTACCTGAGTAGAGTAAATGCAGATGTGCCAAACGAGTACCCGGGCTGCGGAGAGACACCTCACGACTCGAGAAATCTCTTCGCATGCCCACGAGTCAGCACTGCTGCTACAACAACACACAATTTTTGAACATATCATAATTCCCGTCCTGTGGTATTCATACTATGACGGTTGAAAGATCCTCTTTGGTTGCAAGACACGAATATAAGAGTTGAATAAATATTATTTCTTGCTTTCATAAAGATTGCTTTCATACATATATTTTTGGGACCTATAAATACCACTATTTTGATAAAAAAAATGGTTATACCAAATAAATTAGATAATAGTATATTTGACCGCCTGTTTCTCTTATATTGTACCAATATTTAATTCGAAACAAAGATTCTTCCTTTTTATATAATTTTTAATTAAAACGTATTCATTTTTTTATAAAAAATATTACAGATTCATACTCCTCAGAGGCAAACAAAGTTAGAAAAGAGTCCACCACCGATCTTGAAATGGTACACCGCTATATTTATCTATAGTACAAAACGTAAGATATTAACGCTTCCTATTTTCATAATTCAAACAGCATGACGACGAGAGCGACGTATCAACAACTGCACGCCGAGACAGTGACGAAGTGAATGATTTAAGTAAGGACGAACAAATGGAACAGGACGAAGATCAACAACTCTCCGGCACAGAAAAACAAACAAGCAAAAGCCCAGTAAAAGAAAAAGATGGTCCTACTAACGATTTGCCTGATTTGGTGCTTATTAAAACTGAAGAAAGTTGCAATGAAGATGAGGGCGAGCATGCACCAAAAGCGACTAAAGAACAAGAGCTACTATTTAAACTTTGCAAACAAAAGAAATTACGTGTACGAGTGCGCAGATTAACAGTCGCCGATGTGCAGAAATTGCGGCAGCCAAGCGTGCGCTTAGAGCGTATGGATTTGCCTGCAGTTACAGATCGAGTGGGGAGACTACGGCGCTCCGAAAGAAAAGGTATGTATATAGAAATCAACGCTGTACTTTCAACTGTGCAAAAATGTATTAAATATTCAACCATTTCAGTGTACATTGACTCAGATGATACGTCCAATGGTTCTTTTAGTGGCGAAAATACATTAACAGATTCGCTCAAGCGGAATCTATACACATCTGAATCCTCTACAGAATCAGATGAATATAAACAAAGACGCCGCGTAGGAAGACCGTCGCGCGGCAGGGGCGGTGTAGCGATACGAACACAACGTGGTGGACAACTTAAAAGCTTAAAAGTGACGCCACGCAGTGCAAGTGGCTTGAAATTCCGCATCTCAACGAGTGAAGTATCCAGCAGTGGTGGCAGCGGCAGAATCGCTACTACTAGTGGTACTACTAGCGTAAAAACGAATTGCTTGCCAATTATTGATTACATACAAATCTCATCTTCATCATCGTCCGATGAGCTGGAGCGTTTTAGTCAAATAGGAGTGGTGAGAGAGGAGGAGGAAATGGATGTGACGGTCGATCCATTGTATGAAGAGGAAATACCCATCTATAGAATTTAGTTAAAACACATGAAGCTAGAGTTTAGTCAATAAGTATTATTTATGGAAGTAAGAGGTATGTCTCATAATCAGTTTTTTTAATATTTACGAGATATTTAATAAGCGACTTTGGTTTGGATAATTGGAAATTAGAAGTAAATATAGAATGGAATGAAAATGGTAATATGTGATCAGTAGATGCTGTGTTTGGAGAAATAATATGTATATATTTACGTTACCATTGCAGTTGAGTGCACATTGGTAATTGGGGCGGTGTTTGAACTCTTTTTTGCTTCTTCGACATAAAACATCATGAAGACAGCAAGCAACTCGTTAGTTGCTCTTCAACCCTAATTTGATTTGCGCTCTTTGAGTTAATTTGCATTAATTTCACTTTAATTGTACACCGTTGAATAGTGAATAATGTGAAAACCTGTCCAAATATCTGAACGCACTTATGTATTAAATGAATAGGTACATTATTTACTTATGAACGGTTTTGTAGAAAATATTTACCAATAGCCTACGGGCACGCACTACCAGCAATACAATGCCCCAAAACTTAAATAATTTATGCATTGCATTTTTTTTTATATTTAAACAAAATCAAACATAGTATTTTCACCACTTTATCCATATGTAAGTATGTATGTTTGAACGCATTTTTACTTGCTGATATGTAGGTATGTTGCTTGTACATATATATGTTGGCTTTGAGGACTAGTTGCCTCGAGCTAATTGCGTTCTAACAAGCGGCATAAATTCAATTCGTAACGCTCCTTATGTTTACCCGTACTACCCTCAGAGCAGGATCCACACATACAATCCTGCATGCACAAACACATGTATGTATATTTGCCTTGTATTTTTGTTGAAATTCATCATCAGCATCAACGTACGACCTTTGCAACATCGTCACCAGCAGCACTACCACCATCACTAACATCTTCCTCCTCCTTTCGTTACTGGCCTGCGTGAAAGTTAGTGTTGTAATTTGAGATTTTATTGCAACGGCATTATTGTTTGAAAGAATTCCCACCCCGATTCGTCTCGGTGCACTGGAGTTGAATGGAAAACGTGTAAATCGTTTTTATTTGACTGCACCTGGAATTCGATTTGGCTTTTGTGTGCGTGTTTTTTTGTTGGACAGTCGAATTTGCTGCAGTCACAGCTGAACGAAGGAGCAAATGAAAATAATGTGGAGGCATATTTTGTGTTGAGCAGAAAACGAAGTTGTATACTACATTTTTGTGCCGTAAAAATAAGAAACCACATCATAAAATTATGGAAAGAATTTAATTAGAAATGAGTATTGCAAATTTGATAAGAACTGGGCAGCAAATAGCTGGTTTCACTTCCTGATCAACAGTAAGTTTTTTGCTCGAAGTACTTCCAATTTTTGAAAATAAAAACCATCTAATTTCCTTCGCTCTACAATGACTACGGCATCGGCACATTGGGTGAAAATCGAGTTATTCAATCCCTTACAGGTCACCACATTTGCATATATGAGGCCATGAGAGCAGAAGTGGCCAAACCCACATTTTTTTGGTAGTTAAATTCTTAAAATAGTTTCTAATGTTATATATTTTAAAATAAAGGTCGCTTATACCTGAATTTAATTGCACGCTATGCAGCTTTTATAATAATAATAATAATAATATCCCAACGGTTTTTACCCTCCATTCCCGCCCATCCGCACGAGGGGCGCAGTCCGCATGACGTACGGAACCAATATTTTAAATTTTTGTGCCGAGTCACGATAGGCAGGAGTTTGTTGTACCTTAAAATTCAGGAATGAGCGACTTTTAGTTTTAAATTCATTACATTTGAGACTATTTTAAGTAGGTAAGTACAAAAAATAATAATTTTGGGTTAGGCCAATTCTGCTCTCACGGCCTCATATGTGGCTGCCATTAGCACACCTAGGCCCGTTGTGATATCACTCAGATCGTAGAACCCTCCTACCAGTGTTGCCAGCCATTTTTCGTGAAAAATCTGCCAAGTCAAGTTTAAATCTTCAAAATTTGCAAAAAATTCCAATAAAACAATTAAAAAAAAAAAATCTTTTTATAAAACAAATATCGTTTTTGAAGATTTTAATTAAAAAACCTTAAATTTTGTTTACATCGCAAAAACATTTATTAAGTACATAAAGTAAAATAACCGAAGAAAAATTAAAAAAAATGTTTGAATTCATCCCAAACAAATAAGATTTACTAGAATTTCTGTGTTGTTTGTAATTTAATGCAAATATAGCAATTGCAAAATGTTTCAAAAAGGAGAAGTGGGGTTTAGAACATGATCAATATAAATATATTAGAAATGATCAATATAAATATATTTGGGATGGGCGGTCCCATGCTCCACAAAATTTAAAAAACCGTGCGACTTTGCAATTGAAAGCTTGCGATTCCATGAAATCACAATAGCGAAGAAATATGAAATTCAAAAAAAAAATAAAAATAAAAATGTCATCGCATTCTCCGAAAAATTTTGCCTCAAAGGTACTTTTATGATTACATGCATAGTTTCTGAGAAAATAATTGAAAAATATTAATTTTTTTACTTTTTTACTATAAAAATGTGTGAATTTTTTTTATATTTTTTTTTTTATAAAAATATAGCTCATTCTACGCAAAAGCCATGTAAATCAAAATTTCAAATTTGGAGAAAATTACGAAAATTTTCAACAAAATTTCAAAAGCTTATAGCCCATAGGTACGGTGACCAAATTTCTGTAGACAAAAATCGTGACTCACTAAAGTATCGATTCCGAGCGTACAATTTTGTTTTTGGAATAAACGATATTACATCTTTTAATACAGTGTTATTTAAAACAAAACAAAGAGAAACCAACTTGAAAAATTGTAGCATAGATTTATGCATAGAATGTATGTTTATATCTTATATTTTTAATGTCATGAATTTTTTAAGGAAATTAGAATATTTTTTTATAATGTCGACAAATTTTTTAGTAACGTTTTATTAAAAAAAAACACCAAACCTAACAAATAATTATGAAAGCCTTAAAGAAAATTAAAGCAAGGATGTTAAACAGCAATATAGCGACAGTACCAGTTTGACAAAATAAAACATGACCAAAGATCATACTAGACAATAAGGATACTGGATATGTTTACGGCTCCCTTATATTCTATGTTCTTTGAGATAACGAAAGTGCTGAAGCGTTTGTACAAAAATGTGTTTTTGGGCCCAAGTACCCATAGGTGACATTGAGAATTTTCTTCCACATAACGAATTATTTTGTATGGAAGACAATGCTCAACTGTATACCCAAATTTTTTGTAACAAAAACTGAATAAAAATGTTGATGAAAGTTTAATGAAATTTCCTTAATTTTCTTCGAAGTTTGGAATTTCGATCAACATATATTTTGTTTTAAAAGGAGCTATATTTTTATAAGAAATTGGCGAAAAAATTAAAGTGAAAAACATTTTGAATGTCGTAAAAAAATCGATCACTTCATGGAGTCACATACACTAGACGACAAATGAAAGTGTACACCTTGCTCTAATATAATATTCACAATTATTTTCATGAAAAATTGTTTGCATTAATTATTTATGAAAATATAGTTCCTTCTACCGAATAATATTAACCATATAAATTAAAGTTTCATACTTTATATAAAGTTCAAAAAAATTTCAAAAAATGTTCTTAAAAATTTTCCACTTTTTATTCAAAATTTTTAGAAATTTTCTCTTTTTTTTTGCAGTTCAATTCGACGTGTAAAAATTTCACTCTGATTGCAATGTTTACCCACATCAAGATTATAGCCAGCCTTTTGACATTCAGTTGCAAGAGAGCCACTAAGTAAACATACACAACAGTAAGTCGAAAAAATACGTACCACACACAAATGTTTATTTTGAACAAAAAAAAAGTACACTTAAATGCTGCTGCAACATCAATAACGAAGAAAACAAAGCAATGCATTTGCAATGGAACCCCCGCTTTGGGATTATCATTAGGCAGCGCTGATGCACGAGAGCACACATGCATGCGTATGTATGTACATACATGAGGGTGGTCCAAAAATACATGTGGAAAGGTAAATTCGGAATTTGAATGCTCTCACCCATTAGGGTTGTTCTATACCGAAAAAATACACCCTCAAGCTCAAAGTTTTCCATGCAATTTATATGGAAAAAAACTGGTATATAATTCTTGAAAATCAGTATTTTTCGATCGGAAAACTTTGTTTCTCTTCAGGACACTCCCAATAATAATACCCATTTGTTTATTTAACCATTTTTCCGAAGTAACTATATTTTTTAGGTCCACCAAAAACCTTTTAAAATGCAATGGAGGGACCCATAAAAAATCGTTACTATTAAAAAATGGTTAAATAGAAAATTGGATATTAATATTGAAAGTCTCCTAAAGAGAACCAGAGTTTTCTGTTCGAAAATATCGATTTTCAAGAATACCATTTCTACGAAAGTTTTTTTTTCCCCCACATAAAATAGTATTTGGAAAACTTTGAGCGACCTCGTAATATTTTTTTTTATTTCAAAATAACAAATAGGGGTATATTTGTTTCGCTATAGAACCTAGGTAGTGAGAGAATTAAAATTCCGGCTTTACTTTTTTGGGCCATCCTAATGTACATACTTGCATACATACATATGTCCGTCAAACTAGCTAACAAATCTTTTTGTCTATATGTATTAGTAAGTTTGAACATACATACATACCACAATAGTAATTGTTCGCAAGCAATCCATCTCCTCTTACTGGATGTGTTAGTTTGTATGTGTTGGTCTTATACAAATAGTAGTAATTCGTATATCCTTATAAAATAAATAGAATACCATACCCCAGCATAGGACTTGCTGCTTTCGTTTATTTTCATTTGTTTGACCAGCGCGCAGTAGCGGCCGTTTTGACGATTATACCACAAAAATTTTTCTGACACCCTAACACATTATGACATTGACAAGGACAATGAGCGAAATGAATTTTAATGTGATTGGTACATTGTCCGCAATTTGCACAGTGGCTTAGATGATGGAAGGAGAGAGAGAGCTCAATGTAAATACTTGCCTAAATATATGAAGATATAAACTCACTATATAAGTAACTTTAGGAAATGTTGTTGCTTTGGGAAATATTAAAAATACTCAAAACGTTCCATTTAACTCGCTTGTTTTAATCACGTCCTGCTTTGCCGTACTTTGAAGTGATTGAGGCTAACTAAAGTATTATGTGTACACAGAAGGAATGCACCTTGAATCTATGCCAGTTCTTCTTACCTTCTCCTCTTTATTGGCAGTATAACCGCTTAAGTTGTTTTGTCAGAGTAAAACGTATCCCGCCAGTTGTTTCGGCCGATTAAATCCTAAATTAAATTCATTTCAAGAACAAATGTTTTTATAAACTTTTATAATAACAAAAAAAAAACATAATCAAATAACTAAATAACATAACCTTATTCAAGAATCGGGCAAAAACGGCCGATGTCGATTCTTTTGGCCTATGCTAGCCTCGGCATCGGCCGATTAATCGGTCGGACTCTAGCTGTAACCGCCTAAGCGAGTTTGATCGAGTTCAGCAAAGCACGCCAGTGGGTTCTCTTCTGTGCCAACTGACGCCAATTGGGAAAAGCCAAGTGAAGCTAAGTCATTCTCCACTTGGAATTTCCATCGCAGTGGGGGCATCTTCTTCCTCTGCTATCACCAGCGGATTCCCAGTTGCATACTTTCAAAGCTGGAGTGTTGGTGATCATTCGAACGACATGAGCAAGTCAGCAGAGCCGCTGTGTTTTACTTCGTTGGACTATGTCCATAGGAAAGCTCATACAGCTCATCGTCTGCGGTACTCGCCGTCGCCAACTCGTAAAGGCTTCCGCAAAATCTTACTCTCGAATACTCCAAGAGCCGCCGCATCTAATGTTATCATAGTCCATGCTTCAGCACCATAAACCCAGCAAATATTGCGGTTTGTTATCGATTACAGAATAATTGGAGAACTATCCACATTCTCTAATCTCAAACGGTAGAGAACGACTGGGAAAAATATCGAGAATCATAGCGATCTCAACAAAAATGGGGCATTGTTCTCGACTCGAAAAAATATTACTTCCCTAATCGAATTCTAATGTTGATCTCTAATGGGATAAATAAAAAGCTTTGTTTGTAAAATTTGTACTAAATGTACATATTTGCAATAAAATAGTAATGAATTATTTTAACGTAAAAATAATTTATAATTCATTCGTTTGGAATACTGCTTATTTACATTTATTTGAATTTGCGTTGTTTCTCTAATCGTTCTTGAATCGAATTCTAATGTAGTAGTTCTCTAACTTCGTCATCGACTCGAGAACTATAAGAGAATTACCCTAGTTATCTAATGTAAAATACAAATTTCTCTAACGTTAGAGACTGCGTTTGCTAGGATTGCTCTACGTCATTTTACAAAGCCATATCAGTTTCGCGGCGATACCAAATTCAAACATCGCAACTCATTTTAGTTCTGTCGCAAGTGACATTGAAGTCGCCAAATAGATGGTGAATGTCGATCCTGACACATAGGTTTCACCGTATATTTGTTCGTGGCTTTTTCAGTGGAAAACAATTCCTAGGACAGATTTTATCACGAACAAGTATAATATATATATTGACCAAATTGAGCAAGTGGCTGGCACTCTTACAAGAGAGCACATTAGCTCAAGCAAGTACTGTTGTCTGCTCTTTTGCCAGAGTGTTAGGCCAATTTGATGAATATCCCTAATATTTGTATTCCCTCGTTCTTCTGCAACGCAAGCCAGCTTGTTTAAGAAAGGCTTTGATTTAATTTGAGACCATTGAAGTAAATCCCGTAGCCTTAATTTTTCTTCAAACATCTACGTACAAAATTCGATTGTATACCTAGACGTAAGCCATACATAATATTTTTCGGCTCCAGTTGACCTTCTTTTCAAAAGCTACCCCTAACTCGAAATATATTGGAAACACGCTACGATCTCCATGCGGGAGAAGCTACATACCCCTACGTATTGAATAGAAATGAGACACTTTGGAGTCACTAAGAGCGAGTGATTCAAAAAATTGCTTATCAATGGAACTTTCTATACATTCTGATCGGGAGATTAAAGGGACCAATGTGGTCTCAGGTCCCTGTTATTCAGTCGTCTAGTAATCACTATCCAGGACCAAAATAGCTGATCACAATAGGCGGAAGTTTGCAAAAGCTCATATTTCGATAAGGTCACAGATAAATCCACTCGGAGGTTTGTCATTGCCTGCCAAGGGGCGACTGATATGTACGTTGACCATCCGTCCTGTATTATATGGGACATTCCTCTTTTTTGATCCATTGTCCTGGTAATTTATTTATTTTATACGGGATGCCAAATGTTCTGTATTTCTTTCAATGTCCTGTATTTGTCCCGTATTCGGTGTTCGGCATTTCGACACCATAACAGCTCCTTAAAATGGCATGCCATGAACCAGTTTTAAGTGATGTTGGTATATGTATGATCGTAATTTTCTCCATAAACAGTTATTATTTTCTGACCTGAATGCCTGTGATTGGAATCGAGGGATACATACACGGTCAAAAATTTGGGTTTAATTTTTAAACCCAGCTGGGACTGCTGCCTTTTTTAATCTTTTATAGCCTTCTTTTTACACCAGCCAATGGTTTTGTGCAATTTTCAATATATTGTGATTTAAATTTTAGTCCAAGCAGCCTAGAAAATAATGTTTTGCTATGAGTGGTTTAAAATTAAAAGCAAAAAGTTCGTGGTTTCAAATATAGGCCCTATTTGTTTAAAAATACAACCACAATGTTTTAATTCTTGTTTCTAGGTTTCATATATAGACAATTGTTTTTAAAATCTAAACCGAAATAGAAAATCTTTGCACACAGAGAAAAGTGGTGTTGATTCAAACTCAACATTTGAAAGCACATTTACATGCATGGCTGTAGCTGAGTGTGCAAAGATGCTTGATACAATTAGTTGCTACCAATGCTGTCCGGGTTCATCTGGTAAGTCCACCATTGCCTAGATTTTCACAACACGTACAATTCTGGAAAAGGCACGCGATATACAAATCGATACACACCATGTTTTTGTCGATTATAAAGCTGCGTTTGATAGCACAGAGAGAAGCTGCCTGTACGACGCCATGTCTAAATGTGGGATCAACGCAAATCTAAAACGGCTATGTAAAGTCACGTTGAGCATAACTTTCTGCTCCGTCCAAATTGGGAAAGCCCTTTTCGCGCCATTTAAGACCAAACAAGGTTTTACACAGGGCAATTCACACTCTTTTTTTGCAATCTGATGCTGGAAAGCGTCATAAGATCTGCCAAGCTGAATCGCAGCGGCACCATGTACAGCAAAATAACTATGCTGCTAGCGCATGCTGATGACATTGACATCGTTGGCTTGAAACCCACAGATGTCAGTGCATTTTGCAGTTTAGAAGACCAAGCTAAAGAGATTGGTTTAGCGGTGATCGAGGACAATGAAAACATCCAGCGGCTCCACTCCAATTCGAAAGAAGGATTTTGCAGACGATGGAGCAATGGGCTGTATGAGCTTTACAACGTCATGGGGGCATAGTGCAGCGAATCAAAATACATCGTCTCCGCTGGTTTGGCCGTGGAACCCGCTGGTCGTAGCAGAGGAAGAAGGAGGCCCCCACTTCGATGGAAATACCCAGTGGAGAAGGACTTAGCTTCACTTCGCATTTCCAGTTGGTGTCAGTTGGCACAGAAGAGAAACGACTGGCGTGCTTTGCTGCATTCGGTCAAAATCGCTTAGGCTGTGACAGCACCAAATAAGAAGAAGAACAAGTTAGTACATACATATCTAGCTGGTTTTAATGAAGCTTATTAATCGTGCGTATGAATACGCCCTAAACCCAATTCCTGCTGTTCCAATTCGGTCTATTTTTCCACCATTCAATTGTTCGCGCACGTTGCGTCCTTCCAAAACAAAAATCCATTTAAAATCCTGCATAAAATGCATTTTTTCACAAATGTCCTTAAGCTATAGTTTTTTATATGTATTTATTTAAATTTTTATTAGCCACACGTGTCGCTGATTATGCCAACAAGACAATTTGTTATTAGTGCTGTAAGCCGCTTCCTACCAACTGTCACACCAGCCGCCGGTGATCACAGCTTTGTTTATTTTGCTGTATTCTGAGACCGCAACAGTTGCAACAGCCCATCGAGTGGCACGCGACTCTAACGCCTCCGCCGCCACCACTATTCCGATCAAACAATGACTTAAAGACTTGTGGCATAAACCACTCAACCAGTTAAGGCCGTATGCATTACCAAGCCAGTGGACGGCTAGATTGCGCGCCGCATACCGTTTGCCTATTTGTTTGCATTGAGATCCTGGTTGGCTGGCACGTGCGGGTGTTTGCGGTAAGTGGCGACAGGCGCCAGTCCCAGTCACTGCTGTTGCTGCTTGCTCGTACTTGCCGAATGGTATTTTTTTAGTTCAGGCTTTCACTTTATCCCCGCCCCTTAAAATGGGCATTTTGTTATCTTCGGCGAAGTATTACCATGGCAAATGGTTACGGTGTCATCATCGGTGGGCACTTGCATGGACTGTTGCGCGCCTTTTGTCATGTAATTACGTTATTATGATATTCAAATATGGCTCAGTGTGTGTGGCGCATGCCTGTCACGTGGCTATGTTATGATACCGCAAATGTTCCGCTACCGGTTGTACGCCTACGTACATACATAATATACATGCTCTGGTACTTGAGTGCGAACAACAGTTGAAGTGTCTAAATACTTATGACCAAGTGTGGATCTAAAGGGTTAATTTATTGAATTATTACACTACAGGAAATTAGTGTAGGTGTTGAATATGCATTCACTTTTTAATGAAGTTGGGCGTGAATTTTATGAAGTATTTTGAAAAGAAATTATCTATGCCTAATGCCATTCAAAAGGGTTTAAATCTATAGCCGAACGCCTGTGTTATTGTAATAGCAAAATTTTAATACGCTTCCCATTTTCCCAGCAGATGGCAATATAAAAGAAATGTAACTAATTGAAGAAAAAAATATTGCATCGGTTGGACTGACTAGCAAGGTATAGCAGCTACCGTAACGGGGACAATGGGATCCTACGCCAAGGATATTCTGAACATTCTGCTCATCTTATTGCCGATAGATATTTTCATCGAAAACTCGCCTTCAGACTGCGTGCCTTTGGCCTCTAGAAGGTTCTATCATAGACGTATTTATTACCGCCTGAAATTGAACTGACTATATATATTCTTCCGAAGACCTGGGTTCACCACAAACCGTGCGGGAAATACCCAAGCTGTAGTCATTGTGCTCAACTTAGGGTCTATTTCTTAGAGGGCTTCACGGACGGCGTTGGCGGTTGAGCTATCCTACCGCCTACCAGAGCCTGCAAGCGTCGTCCAGGCGGAAGCGTTGGCAATTAAGGAGACAGCAAGGTACATCAAAGAGAATGCACCAGCGAGAACGTAGGAGAATATCTTCTCAGATAGCCAAGCGGTTATTCAGGCACTCTCTTCCAGTGGATGATAGTAGGAAAGATCTAGTCTTGATTTCTGATCCATATAAAATTAAAATTACACTAATATGGGTACCGGATTATAGGGACCTTTACGAACGAAATAGCAGGGAAATGATGCCTCGCTCAGTGCTATCAAGGGAAGAATTGTCCAGATCAATCACTCGAACGCTAGACAGTGGTGGAACCATATAGGATCGTATAGAACTACTCGGCAGCTCTGGGTGTCGTAAGACCCACCTAAGGTCAGGTGTGTTAGCCAGCCAGTGGGTGGATTCGCAGAGACAGTTAGAATACCTATTAGTACGCTAGCGTCCTTCCTCTTGATGAAAAGGAGAAATTTCGTGAGCTTCATGTCATACGCTCTGCACATAACCCTAGACACCTTGCTATCTTGCGTTTTGTTCAACGGTTTCTGCGCCGCCTTTGTCGGCATGGTTTCTGATAAGCTCCCTTTTTGGCAAGCCTGTCGCCCTCCTCGTTGCCCGCGACGCCGGGGTGCCCCGGAGCCCAGTACAGATGTACGTCACTATTGGTGTGTAGCAAATTCAGAGCTGCCCTGGAATCCGCCATAGTTGTAGAGAAAGTACTGTGGCTTAGTAGCGCCTTTATGGCAGCCTGACTCTCTCTATAGAGATTCACTTGCTTATTTGTTGTGCCCTCCTTATGGCCTATACCTCCGCCTGGAAAATGCTGCAATACTTTGGCAGCTTATAAGATTTGTTGAGGCCGAGCCCCGATCTGAGATCCGTCTGTATAGACAATTAACGAGCCAGCACTCCTCATGCCCTCACTCTAGCCTTCGACCTCTATGATGTCTTCGAAGTTTGTTCCAAAGTGCGGATCCGGTATGACATAGTCAATCCTACTACTGTGACCGTAAGACCCGCATACAAACTGACCCGTAGCATAAAGCCTGGCGGCTGTTTTTGACGCTATATTCTTGGCCGATAGGTCCACCGGCAAGAGACTACTATGGAGTATATTTCCGAGGTACATGGTGGTCTGCTTCACCTGAAGGGTCACTCCATCCAGCTTAGGCTTGGACCAGTCCGAAGTGCCAGATCTGTCTTTTCTGCGTTGATACTAAGCCCTACTTCGATTGCCCAAAGATGTATCACCCGTAGTATGACAAGCCTCTTCATTTGACACCTCATTTCTTGTAATCTAACGAACAGCCCAGATTTTTTAATTTTTCCCACAGGTTGCAACCCTCTTCGAAAAATAAAACTTTACTGCAAAGCTGAAGGCCATGCCTTTTCATTTGACGCCTAATTTTTTTTTTATAGTGAATGAACTGTGCAAATCTAATGTCATTAACAAAAAATGCCCGCGCGTATTATACATATGTAAATAATTTTTAAATATATGGCAACCCCACTCAAACAAAAAATAAAAACTTATTGCACATGCAGAGACCATCTCCTTTCTCTTGGTAGCTCAGTTTTTAGTCCAACAAACGGTGAAGGTCTTATAATTTTTAAAAAGCGGCAGCCCTACTCAAAAAAGAATACATTATTGAACATCTAAAAGCCGAGCCCTTTTATTTGACACCTTATTTCTTGTAATCCAACAAACAGTGCGGATCTTATAATTTTTTAGACAGGTGGCAACCCTATAAGGATTTAAAGTACTAAAGATCATACTTAAATAATTTTGTCTAAATCCGCTCAGTAGTTTTTGAGAAATATCTCGACTCTCCTTTATACTATGTTTGGAGATAGTAATTTTTAATTTGGTGGCAACCCTATTCAAAAAATTAAAGCTTTCGAACATGCGAAGGCCATGCCCTTTAATTTGGTATCTCATTTATTAATCCAACGAACGTCGAAATTCTTATAACTTCTTAAAAGGTGGCAACCCTACTCAGAAAAATAATACATTATTGCACATGTAGATACTAAGTCTTTTCGTTTGAGAGTGGCGGTGCAGAACCGTTGCCTACGCTTATTATGATTGAATATAGTAATTTTATTAACAGGTGGCAACCCTATTCAGAAAAATAATACATTAGTGATTTTCTAGAGACCAATCTCTTTCATCAAACACCTCAGCTTTTGTAAATTCAAAATTAAAAGGTCACTCTCCTATCGATACAGAGAACATAAGAGAAAATCTCGTCAAAATCCGTTCAGTAGTTTTCGAGATTACCGCGTGCAAAGAATCTCGACTTTCCTTTATACTATAGGGCTATTCGCAATCCGGTGCAAATGGCCTAGCATCATTGCATTGCAAATTTGTATTGCAAATTATTTGCAATACACAAACAAAATACACGCATTTGCATTTGTCATGGCTTGACAAATTTGCAATACCGAAAATCCATAGCATAAAAATGCTATGCATTGCAACTCTGGTTGACATTTCTATCAGTTGATTAAAAAAGTTTTACCATGACAGTTTATTAAAGGTCGCTCACAATCCATGGCATATTTCTGCAATTGCATAAATTTGTCAGCTCTTATGCACCGAATCGCGAATAGCCCTTATGTATAGGAGATAGATATAGATTAAAGATGCAAACTTTACGCATCCACAAAGGCTTAGTTAAACACAATGCATGTAAGTGTATAGGTATGTAGGTATATGGATATGTACATTTGTATCTTTTAAATTGTGTCAATGGACTTAATCGTTTTTTTTTTTGTTTTTTGTTAATATCAACAAAGGTATAACAATTTACTTTTGGCTACATCTCCCCTTATTTCGACTCCTTTCATCCATGTCCACATACGTAAATATAAATGGATGCTTCGGAAATGATTACAAACAAATTTTCAAGACAATGAACAATCAACAAGATTCTCTGTGGCATAATAATTTGTGGCTGGCATTGGAGAAATGAAAGAAATTGTGCTATTAGGGGAATAGCCCAAATGGCCATTATGCATTTGGGTCTGCATTTGGACCAAACAACAGCAATACGGACAACGGACCGCAACAGTTTCCACACATTTGCACATTAAGTGCATAACTCGTACAAGTGTTTAAAGCAAAAAGACATTGTTTTGGGCTTTAGTCGATGGACATTAAAGACGACGCCCCAACTCAGCAATTAGTCGTCAATGCATTCACCGCCTGGACAGTGGATAATCACGAAAGTACTTTTTTCCTTTGCTTTTATTTGCGACTTCGAGTTCGATTTGGCTCACCATTATGGCCGGCTTTTGAGACTTTGTGTTGAAATAAACAAATTTGTATGCTCTCCCCCGGGGTGAGTAAATATGTAGGTACATATTTAGTCCATACATACTTTGCACAGTGAAAGCGCTACCCACTCATTGCACACTGCACTGCGTGTGGAGTTGTTGGACACGCGAAAAAGCGAGAGTAAATCAACTGTATCAACCCTTGAGCATGCGTCCACAATTGCCGCTGATAAGCCTCCAGGCGACACGTTGATATGCACTTACATACACATCTACTTTAGTGTATGGTCTGTATGTATGTATGTAGTAACGTGCTCATACGCATTATTGTTGTACTTGTACGGTTAACATTGGTTTCATCTACTACTAACTCAAATAAGTATCAAAACAAAAACAAATTACTAAAGAAAACCTTAACCATATTTGCAAAATTTAGAGTTGCCATGCGATTAGATTTTTATTCCATAAATTTCAGAAAGAGTGTCAACCACGATAATTCTGAGTTGCGTTGTATTGGATTGGTTTCGCGAATGGAAAAGACAAACTCGGCTTTCCACTCAGACACACTAGTGGCATATTGTAAATGATGCCCAGAGAAGCTACAAATGGTTAAAAAAATTCGCTTAGACTTTGCGAGCCGATACTTCTCTGCAAAAATTCCAGGCTCTTTAAAGAATCTGAGTCAAGGGAAAGAAATTTCTACATTCTCAATACAAAAAAAAAAACGTATTTCAATTTGTGGTGTGCGTCTTTATGTTGTGGCAGTTCGCACCTCTAACCATTCGTGTTTTAATATCGACATGCATAGTCTGTTGGGACCAATGGCTTTGAAGGGCTTTGCCTTCCCGATAGCCACCTGAACTTCAATGCTGATGAAAGTAAAAGCTCTCTGGTCACTCGTCGTAGGGCGTTATCCATCGCCTTGGTTTTTTTCTTCTTGGACCTATATACAGATTTAGCAAATCCAACAGAACATTAAGAGAAGCTAACGATGTTGTAACCAAGGCGCTCCTAATGCCTGTTCGCACACTCCTTTCCAGTCCGGTTAGCATTAAAATCGTGGATTTGACCATGGCTTTACGTCGTCGTACTACAACAGGGAATTTAACATTAAGTACCACAGCCGGCTTCAGAGCTTAAGTCTTCCGCAGGATTCTCCAAACTATTCGATCGGGCTATGACCTGCCAGAACTTATACCGGAAAGTGAAAGCTATGGCCAGGGCCGTAGAGAGAAAATGCTGACCCCCTAGCCAGGCTGTGGCTGTGTAAGTATAAGGAGCTGCATTGATCGCTTCCCACCGACGCTGGGGCAGAAGTATCTTGCATTTGCGAATGCCCCACTTTTCCCCACAATGTTCACCTAAGGTTCGCTTGGCTTAGAGTGAATCACAGGTGGTCTGTGACGCTTGTTTTAAGGGTACCCTTTCACGCTAACTCGTCAGCTGTGCAGTATCTCCCACACACACTTTTCGGCAGGCTCAAACCCATCTTTCAAATCGTTCATCCCTCGAGGGAAAGTATATAGAGGAAAAGTGATTGTTAGTACATAAATTTCAGAGATGTAGTCAGGGACTAGATCGTAAACTTCGAGAATTTTAAAGTGTCCAGACGCTGAGCTTGCTAGGTTGCCCTGAGCCCGTTTGTAGCCCATACATTGGTAGTTTTGTTATGTTCAGTAAGATGTTAAGTACCGATTGGTTCGCAATGCACCAAAAATACCAATGAAATTAGTCCGTTGTAGACTCGCTTGTAAACTAACTAATTCAGCTATCTCTAGCGACCGCAACAACGTGAGGACTCCATTAAACATAGTAGGCTTAACTGTGGTTATGTTAGTGTCATTGAGCCTAGAAATCATCTTGAACGAAGTGTACCATCTGTTACCAGTATCTCTTCTACAGCTGTATATGGCAACTGATGCCTTCCTCGATCTTTCTTCAATGTAACATTTCCACGATAGCTCCCTTTTTAAGGCGATTTTCGATATTCGTTTACATCAAAATTGTAGCCTTAATTTTCTTGCCGTAAAATACATTTAAAAGATAGTCTAACGAATCAGCACATTTCAAACCATCTGGCAACCCTTGAAACGTAGAAAACATAAAAATCAAACTTTCATATTTTTACTGCAGACCACGAGTCAACATTTGTATATGTAAATATGTATATTTAACACACACACATATACATATATGTACATGTACACACTCTCTTGGCCGGCAACTGTTTTCAGGCAAATCCCTTTGATCGCGGCGCAACAAGCATTAGTGCCGCTCGACAAAGTCATCCTTCCGATTGGTAGTCGCTCGCAAACTCGCTTCGCCGCTACAGCATTGGGTGGGTTGTGTAAGGGTGGCGCGACTATGATAACCGGTATTGTCAGCGACATGCCACACACACGCACAGTATGGACACACTAAGTGCTGCGCGAACATTATTACTGTAGTTATTGTTGTAAGCTAGAGACCAACCCCCTGCGGTAATCAGCAGGATTTGAGATGGCGCCGTCACGACCGCCACCAATACGCAGAGGGTTGTACTGCTGAGATGGTTCATGAGCGCGCACCCGCTACAATATATATTCGAAGAGTTGTTGTGATGGTCGAATGAATATAAAACTAATGAGTACCCTTCGATGTGTGTTTAGTTGGTAAAGAAGCGCGCTACGGGAAACAACGCAATAGAAAAACGAAAGATCACACAAAAACATAACAAAATATCGATATTCGCGTGCTAAAAATGCCTACTATGGAAAGTGAAACGTAAAGCACCGTTACTGGGTAGTTAAGTGAATAAGTATTGCGTGGCGCGCCGTGCTAGCGACAAGTGTCCAAACAAAGACTGTTGCAACAAAAAAAAAAAGTGTAAAACAGCAGAATGTCTTCGTGTTATAGCGGCTTCGATGATCGCTCTTTCGAATTTGAAGACTCTTCATACGACAGTGGTTACGAGAAAAGCTTCGAAACAGACTGCAATGTAACGCCGCGTAAACTTTTCTTCGATAATGGCGCCGATTGCTATGCCGCCACCGCCGATTCCCCACTTGCGGCCAGCTGTTACAATACCAACGGCGTTGGAGCTCCAGTAGCCTCATTTTCAGCGCTACTCGATACGAGCAGTAATCACAGCACACGCAGTGCGCGCACACTAGTCGAACATGTGATCAGCAAAGCGCCACCGCTGACGGAATCCGAATTCGCGCCCAAGCTAACATCAACGCCGACAAAGAATGCCGGTGGCGGCGCGGCCGATGGCAATGGTGATCAACCAACTGAACCGCGCCCCAAGCGCAAATATGCCGTCGGCAAAAATCGTGTAACGCGTTCGCGCAGCCCCACACAAGTGGTGCGCATCAGAAAGTTTCGACGCATGAAAGCCAACGATCGTGAACGCAATCGCATGCATATGTTGAACGATGCGTTGGAGCGGCTGCGCGTCACGCTGCCCTCACTGCCAGAGGAGACAAAGCTCACGAAGATCGAGATACTACGCTTCGCGCACAATTACATATTCGCGCTCGAGCAGGTGCTGGAGAGTGGAGGCACAATTAATTTGGACCTGGAAAAGTTGCAGAATTTCACGCTCAGCGGCGAACGCATTACCAAGGAATTATTCGATGCGATTTTCGTCAATCCTCAACCGTACACAAGCATCTTTAGCATGGGCTGCAGCAGCAGCTTTGCTGGACGCGTGCCATATCCGCAACAGGCAACGACGATGATGCCCACCGCAGGACACGCCTTCCTCGAGCAACAACAGCTGCTGCAACGCGGCCGTCCGCCGCAAGGTTATGCCTACGGCAGTGATGTGCGCCCCTATAATGTGCAGCATGAAACGCATAATCCGGCAATGCATCCACATTTTTCGCAGGAGAAGTATGAATTGTATAGGAGTACCTTCGAAGCAGCAGCCAATATGCGACCCACATCTGCCGCCATCTGTGCGGAGGAGGCGAAACAAGCGCACATCGTAGCGGCGGATTGCCAAACGCAGATGGCTTACAACCAGCGACCAACGAATACCACGAACTGCTACCTGCCGGAGGATCAGTTGACGGCGGTCAATGCAGCAGCACCACCCATGGTGCCTCAGCGCACGGCAAGAGTGCACGCGCAGGCGTCTATGTTGCATCAGAATAGTAGTTTCTACACACAAACACCGCCTTGGATGGATTATACCGAGGTGATGGCGACGAACAGCGGCAACCACAGCGGTTTCGAGCAGTATACGAGCGTATAGCAGTGGCTGCTAGGAGCGCGTGTAGTGTGCATTAAAACCGGGAGTATTCGGGTAGCTTAAGTGAGTGAGTTGAAAGTCATAGGTTTTTAGTTAGGTATCAAGCAAGCTATAGGTGCACTGATGGTGATATTTCGATTGATTTTGGGTTGTATGGATGATTTTGGGATAGAGTACCTAGCCACAGCGCTGCGGTGGCGTTGGATTCTGGAAGTCGCTAAGTTCGATTTCGAATGCTAAGAATTTTTTATTAGATTCCGATGGGACATAAATCTTCTCTCTATCTCCAATTTCAAGTTACACCTCTTAAGCAATAGGCATACTTTTATGATCTCCTGCTATTTATTTTGAAACTCTTGGCGGACCAGTTTTAGCGTAGCGATTTCTAAAATTGTGCTTTGGAAAATCAAAGTGGAAACGCTGACGAGGATCATGCATACAACACCGGAATCGATGAATTACAAAAAATGTTTTACAGACCGTAGCGAATATCACTTTTATAAAAGAGAAACTCTTATTGAAGCGATAAATTTTTAGTTAAATTTTATTCGGTCAGATTACACTGTCTTTCCGATCATACATGATCGTTCTTTTTTACCCTTTTCGAAAAATGTTTAGTCATATTTTTAAGTTTATTTTGTTTGGCCGAAATATTAGTTATTATTGATTTTACACTTTTCATTAATGTTTCATAGATTTTCGTTGACTTCTGATTTTATTAAGTTTAATAGATATTTCAGAATTAATATTTTCTTTTTGACTTTGTTGTTATATTTGGATTGAATTTGTTCGGAATTGACTGCGTTTTTTATGATCGTTTTGTGTTTTTTAACCTTAAAATCATTATTTTTTTAGCATTTGTAAAAAATGAAGTTAATCGTGATCATTCGAGGTTATTCGAGACTTTCTCGAAATTTTCTCGAGGTATTTTTTTTTTTAGATACTTTTTTGGAATTTTTCGGAAATTTTATAGTTTAACGGTATATTCGAGAATTTCGCAGCAATATTTCTGAATATTTCGAGACTTTTTGTATTTTATTAGAGATCTTTGAGAGTTATACGATTCCGATCTAGCGGTAAACTTTAAGATTTCCTTGTGATTATTCAGATCTTTTTCGGTATAATTCGGTATTTTTCATGACTTATCGTATTTTATTTGTTATGTTAGGCGGGTATTTTCAGGTTTAACGGCATATTTCCGTGATTTGTCAGTATTTTTATGGATATACCGGCATTTCTTGCCACTTTTCCTTACTCTTTAGCGTCCTTTGTGAAGTTTGCTGGAATTTTGTAGTTCAACGGTATATTTGTGACATTTATTTGGGATTTTTTCAAAAACATTTCGGAGTCCTCGGATATTTTCCGCATTTTATAAGGGGCCTTTGGGTGTTTCTCAAGAATTTCAATGGTATATATATTTTAGAAATTTTCTCGGTGTTTTAAGTTTTTTGATATTAGAGATCTTTGGAAATTTCAATTGAAAGTTCATGTTCAGCAATATATTTTCGAGATTTCCTCTTAGCGATCTTTTGGGATCTAATTAGCAGTCTTAGGTGATTATACTGGAACTTTCCAGTTCAATTATGTATTTTTATTTTTATTTTTGAGATTTTTAATATTTGTTTCGGGATCTATCGGGATTATTGGTATCTTTTCGTATTTAAGTAAGAATTTTCGAGCTTTTCTCGGGGTCATTCGGTATTTTTCAAGATTTTTTCGGGATATTTCTTGTTTTTTTGTTACCGCTAGTATTTATTAGTTATTTTTGGCGCAAACTTTCTGATTCAACGTTATACTTTAGAGAATTTCAACCATATATTTAAATATTAAAAACACTTACCTAAAAAATTAAAAGAAAAAATTATAGATTTTATTTAAATGCAAACAAAAAAAGTTCGCCGTACACCTGCGAGTCTAGAGTATTTTTGCAAGTAAGTCAATTACGATTTTTTTTTTATCCTTTTACATTTTTCGGTGACACCTATGTTCATTCCGCAATAAAAAAAATTTAAAATAGTTCTACTGGAATAATTAAAATACTTCCTAAGCACAAGTTTAATGTTTTTTGGAGAGCCTTAATTTACTGCCATTAGGGTGTTACGTTAGGGTGATAAGAACTCCTCGGAAATCGATATATCATACTTAAAATCCGACTGTCAATGCCGGAAACATTACGAAAAATGTAAAAAGGCGACCATTAAGTTTGGCGAAAAAAAAGTTTATTTTTTCGAAATTAGGTTAGTTAGAAATTGCCTTGAAAAACAACAATACTCTTTTTATACTCGGAGATGTACGGCGAAATTTTTTTCTGATACGGGCTTATGTACATATGTAGTTACATATATTCGCTACGGTCTCTAAAAAATCAACATAGCGCTAATATTTTGCCGCTGGTAAAATACTATAGTAAAAACTCTTTTATTTGTTTAAAAAAGAAACATCCAATAATTTTGAAGTGTTTTTTTTCCGCCGTTCGGTTGATAGCTGCTAAAAAATATTTCAAAATTTCTATGGATGAAAATTGTTGCCACTGAATTAAAACATCATTATTGAAGCCTTGTTATGACGAATTTTTTTTTGTAACGATGCTTCATATTTTTCGAAAAAAAATTATTGTTTCTACACTCTTCTCAAAGTATCTGGGTTTGCAGTTCCAAATTGAATGTTACTCAGCGAACTCCAAATCAAAATACTTTGCAAATAAATACTATTTTCATTAATGTAATTCGAAACACTAATCACTTATTAAAATTGCTTTTCTCTGAAGTGATCCTCTGCCGCTCAATGAAATTGTCGATCACTTGAAAGTAAAGCAATTTGGAAATCAAATCACCGTCAAATGTTAACATCAAAACTACATATTTAGTATTTTCGTACATTTACATAATATGCAAAATTTTTTATAAAAGTTAACCATCGATCACAACGCATCAGGTACCTTATTGTATTGTAGTTGTTTACAAGCTTTATGAAATGTGAAGGTTTTGATATTTATCTACAAATGTACCAAAGATTAAATATTGTACGTAAAAATAAATTAGATACGAAAATATATTTTTGTAAGTTAGCAATGTATTTTTTATACCTTTAACAGGAGCTAGTCATTTCCAAAGATGTTAATTAATATGAAGAATATATCTCGAGCGCTAACCGCCAAAATAAAGAAAGCGAAATTTTTTTCAAAATTTTCTTTTTGATGCCGAAATGCATCTTGATGCTCTAGGAGTATTTCTGTATCAAAAAGAAAATTAAAAAAAAAATGTTGCTTACTTTATTTTGGCGGTTAGGGCTCGATATTTATAATCAAGATTATTTGCAGTTGTAACAAAGAAAGTAAGGTGAATTCAGTTAGAGTGAGTTGATACAGGTTGTAATGAAATGTGAACTTATCGTAAGCAATGAACTATCATGAAAATAAAGTGCAAAAGAAAGAAACGATATTTTATTTCAGTATTTTAATTAACTTTCTACGATCTCCACTTATTTAAGCTATGTATGGCTAGATCGCTCTCACCCGCTTCGCTGAGTGTATGAAGTCTTTATGTATGTGTATGAGACTTTAAATTTTTTAAATATCTTCGAAATATTCTCCAACTAAAACTATCTTAAACCTCTCTCAGGTGATACTTTTTCATACCTATGTACATGTAGTTTAGAAATGAAGCCATTTAAAAATCATTTCGATTAATACCCATATTGTAATAATTCATTGAAATGATTGAAAATTATCAAATTCCTTTAATTCAACAAGAATTAGATTTTAAAAACAGGTGGCAACCCTCCTACATGTAGTTTAGAACTAAAACTTATATCAAAAACCTTTCGATTAATACCCATATTGTAGTAATTATTTAAATTCAAAAAAGAGTTTTATTTTTAAACGGGTGGCAACGCCTGTAAAACACCTCAGTAATATTTTTAATGTTCAATCTGAAGGTTTCTTAGCAATCTTTCATTTGACACCCATATATTAATTTTTCAGATAGCTTGTTAATAACTAATTTAAATTTCGAACAGGTGGCATCCCTTTCCAAAATACTTTCAAACTACAACTTTTTCAAGCCTCTTGTCATCCATTCATTTTCAAATAAATAATTCCCTTAATTCAAGTCGAATTTGATTTTTTAAACAGGTGGCAGCCCTACATATATGTATCGGTTTACAGTTTCAGAAGGGTTCACATTGGTTCGTTTATTAACATATTCACGCATAAATCCTCGGTAGGCTGTTCTTGTAACATTGACGACAAGGTATAAACCAAACTTTGGTTCGGTCACTCCTGGAGGATAACCTGGATAACTGTGGATTGCGGTAGATAAAGCAAAATGGGCTATGTGGGCCTGCGGAAGACTTTATGAAAATACATAGGGATTGATCTCAAGGCTGATATTCTGTATGATCGTCCGTTCGATTGATATAAATGTCCTCAACTGCAGCTCTGGAGCATTTCCATATTTTTATTCAGGAAAGAGTAGCTCCGAAGGAGCTGCAACTTCGACTATCTAACAACGGCTTCTTCACCAAGAAGCTTCATGCAGGTATTCTTGAGAAGATAACAGAGTTGGAAATATGCGGAATCTCTGATTCCATGACCAACGAGATCTGATTTGGCAGAAAATTCCAAGTGATTATACCCGATCGCGAATATTGGGGAAATTAGCTCCCTGCACTTGATCCCAGATACGTACACTGGTTCAAAGATGGAGCACAGAGCAGGTGCAGGTATTTTTGGACTTAACACCAAACACCCATGGGAAAATGGCTTAACGGGTTTAGGCTGAAATAATCGCAATTTTAAGCTGCGCAAAATTAAACCTTGGAAAAGGTTTTCGAAAGTCGCCTTTCTAGTTATCAGTTATCTTTGCAGCCAAGCCAATTAGTCATCCGGGCTCTTTCAAACAGGAATATGAAATCCAAGCTGGTTAGAGACTGCTTTGACACACTAAAAATTTTGACAGACAAAAACACGGTGGAATCAAAGGCAATGAGGTGGCCCACAAGTTGGCACGAGAAGGATCGCTAACTGCCTTTTCGGGACCTAAACCATTCTGTGGCTTCAGTTTGTCATTTTCGAGTGCCATAATTACTGAGTGGGTGCACTCTGATTGCAGTAAGTTTTGGGGTACGGCGGAGAGCCTTAGACAGGTCAGGCTCTTCGGCTATCCTTTCAACAGAAAAGATATTATTTTAGAAAATAGAAATGACATCAGGCTACTTTCTGGGTGCGTGACTGGTCACAACCGATTGCGATAGGGACTCTCTCTCTTCAAGAGATACAAAAGATCTTTCAGGTCGCGGTGTCTCTTGTTCTTCTACACCCAAGAACTAACTAATTAAATTTCGTTTTTTTCAACGCAAATCCTTAGCCACCAACCATATCGTCTACCTCCATCATAATAAGTGTATGTACGTGGGCTTGTATGTATGTACGCTAGAAGTCATTAAACCAGCAAAAGCTGCTCTTTCACTTCTATTCGTCCGCAACAATAACAATAAAATAGGCAGCAACAACAACCACAAGACCCAATTGCAGATTTTGGCGATGCAAGCAAATATACTAAGTCAAATTCAAATAAATAATAATAACGAGCAGTTCGAGTAACGAGGCACATTTTGGACCACATACACGTACGCGTAAAAACCGCGGCTCCTTTTTGCCAGCGCGGTAATACTTACAAACATGCAAACATACATACATACTTGCACTCACATACTGCATGTGCCACTACATACAATTCGTTATGGGGTGAGTAAACCAACCAGCCAGCCAGGGTTGCCACTGCAGAGAAAAATATTTAACATCCAATTGGAAAAAATCTACCAAATCTGGAAAATATCTACCAACAAGTTTTTTTTTAATTATTTTAATAAAAACTATAGTTTAGTTATATTTTTTAGTTTTTTCAATAAAAATTAAAATTGTTTATTTGAGATCATATTAATAGCATCTTCTCGGTTTTCTTAAACCAAAAGCGAAAGTGATGAAACCAAAGGCAACAACGAAACTTCATCATTTAAAAAACCTTCAACTAGAGTTATTACAAGCTAATACAGTGACTCAAAAAAGCGCTTGGTATTTTTTTTTTTTAGTATTCACAATGTTTTTTCAAGTAAATTTTTTTTTTGCTTTTTTTTGTATAAGAATATGGTTTGCGCTTTAGCAAAATCCATAAAAATCAAGGACAGAAGCTATTTAAAATATTGAGAAAAATTCAAAAACATTTCGTTTAAAATTCGAATTTTTTACTCTGAAATTTTTAGAATAATTTTCGGCGTGTAGTTTTCTAGCCCATAGAATTTTAGTATAACAATGTGCATCTCAAAATTCCCGTTGATTAAAAAAAATATATATTTTCCTTCGGCCGAAAATTAATGCAATAAAGAAGTCTACACTTTTGGAAATAAATTTATAATATAAAGATATCTACGAAAAATAAAGTGGAAACTAAAATTTCATTTGTTTTTCAAGCAAAATTTTTTAACAAAAATCTATTAAAATGAGAGAAAATTCACCTTTTTACCAACGCGAGTTTTTCCACCAATTTTGGTAATAATTTACCAAAGTGGCAACCCTGCAGCCAGCAGCAATGAGTTAGTGATTGAGCGAGTGTGTGTGACTGCCGGGAAACAATAGGAAACTTTACGATTGCACGTCACCTGCCAGACACAAAAGCCGAAAGCCGGGCGCTGAATTACAGATTTGCCCTAAACATCAGACAAAACACTACTGCACACATAAACACACAAACGAACACACGCACAAATATATAGTAAGCGACTAGTACTTAGCGCACCCGTCAGCGGTGCTGCGATAAAGTGAAAGAATGAAAGAAAGGAAAATCATGAAACATGAGCAGTGGACCCGAAGGACATGAATGGCACTCAAATTATATAGTTGACTGCATCTACAAGAGAGTTGAGCCGCTGAGCTCAGCTGACAATGAGTTGAGAGGTAAGTTGAGATGGTAAAATTTTGAGGATTTTAAAATTTTGGCGAAAAAAAATGCAGCCGTTCATTGATTGGTAGAAGCGGAGGGGAATATTTTTTGCGTAAGTCGAACGGACATATGCCTGTTGAATTTTTTTTTTTAACATCTTCGGTTTCGGAAGGGAAACATTCTTAGAAAGTTCTTACGACGGACGGAGCAACAAACAGCTTTATTGAAGACTTTTTCGGGACCATTCAACGAATAGTTCGGGATCATTTCACGCTTGCAGCGGAGTTAACCCACCTCCGTAACGGTTCATCTTCGTGGATGACCAACATTATCTGCTTAGAATGGTCGAAATGCAAATACGAAAAATATCAGCATCATTATTTAAAAAAAAAAGGGATAAATAAAACTGTAAAAATTTAAATATATGTTTGGGCTTTACCCTCGATGACAAGCCTTAACATAGCTGAATAAATCTATACATAAAAATGCAGGACTTAGCCAAGAGCTGGACTGTCAAACCTAAGTCCTACAATATAATTGTGGTACAATGATAAAAACTCCAACCAACTTCTACGATTTTATAGCAAAACTGATCATATAAGGAAGTGCAACGGATCTTAAGAGGAAACTACGTGTCAGCTTTTTGGTGGTGTCTTTTCTGCCAAGCCAAGCAGCCATCTGAGCTCTTTCAAACAGGAATATGAAATCCAAGCTGGTTAGAGACTGCTTTGACACACAACAAATTTTGACAGACAAAAACACGGTAACACTGTGTTGGGTACCAGGCCATTGTGGAATCAAAGGCAATGAAGTGGCCCATGAGTTAGAACGAGAAGGATTGGTAACTGCCTTTTTGGGACCTAAGCCATTCTAAGAAAGATCTATCCAAAAGCAAGTAATAATAGGCAGAAAGACGTGAGTGCGAGAAGCTTTAATTTTGGCAGCATAACCTGCAGTGCGACATTTCAATCACAAAATAAACCAGCAATCAAGTGGTTTAAAGACCGGAGCTCCTCTGTTGGAAGAAAATGCGAGCCTGATAACGTGCCAGACCAGAGTAGTAGTAGTAGTAGTAGTATCCCTGCAAAAAGTGGGACGAGGTTAAGTACTAGTACAGGACCACGCTACCTTGTAACCAACACTAGTAACCAAAATGGTCCAAATATATGGAGAGAAAATGGTAACATTAACATTGCGATGTCATTGGACCTGACCACCTCTGGTCCAACGCTGCATAACATAGGACCACTTCTGGTCCACCGCTGCATAACACGGGACCACCTAGACAACTACTCCTTCTGGACCATGGCACATTCGGCAGCCGAATCACGTTGCCGATGGGGCACGAAGAGGTGGTTCTTAACACATATATCAGTATTTTACGTTTGAATTGGTCCAGGTAAGCATAACAAGTTACTAGTATGCAACCTGATCCTTTTGCACATACTTTAAAACTACGACCCAGTAGACCACCTGGTCCTCAAATTTTTGCAGGGATATATGTATTTTTGTGACAACTACAGTACACTCGAGATATGAAAGGAACACTCCCAGTGCTTTCGAGTAACAACACTGTCCGCATGTCTGATCGAAAAAACTTGCCCACATTGGCGGTAACAAATGGCGTTGCTTGGCAAATGTGAGCGAAATAGGCAAAGTTTTTGGGTATCGGTCAAAACCGACTACCGGTTTAACGCCAATAAGGAGAACGAATAAGATCCAGTGGGTATGACAATAGAATACCGATTTTCTGGCTGGCTATTGCAGGATACTGGAGGACTGATTACAATTTAATATAGGTCATTTCGATAACGTACAACCAGCGTAAAAAATATGCAGCAAAAACCACAAGAATCATTTTTTTTTAATTTCTTAAAGAACTAAGAAATTTTCCTAGAAATTTTAAAATTTTCAATTGGATTTCTTAGAAAAATTTTGTGTATGCAGTTTTGTAGCATATTTTGTTTTAGTATAATAAAGTGCAATTTTCAAATCGCAAAAACACCCCTTGATTTTTGAGACTTTTTTTCCGATAAAGCGAATTGAAGAATTGAAAAGTTCTTGGTATTGCTTGCGTTATCCCGCATTCTATTTGCTATTAAAAACATTGATTCTTGTTGTTTTTGCTGCTAAATGAACCATATAAATTGCCGTGCAGTTAAAGGTGTGTTATAACACCCTGTAGGACCTATGATCAATTACTCATCCGACCAAAAATAAAATATAAAACAAAAAGACGGCGGCGTAAAATTTTATACCCCACCATTTGTGTGGCAATATCAAGAAATATACCAAAAATTCGAGGAAGAGCTCCTCAGCTTGGCAATTATGTTACTACTCCTACATACTTCTCAACTCTTGTGCACACTTTTCAGCTGAGTTACATACATATTTAAAAACAAAAATTTTTTGGCTGAAAAATGCAGAAATCAAACAAGTAGCAAGCGGGTAGTGATTATTCCAATCGGATGATTTGATCCACATTAGAGCGCTGTCGAGCCAACGAAATGTGCATCATTTACTTCAGCACATGGCCCGTTCGTCATTGTCGTTGTCGTTGTCGTTGCCGTTGTCGTTGTCGTTTGTCCTGCTGCTATGCGGCACGAAATGTCATTTGTGAGTTTTTGTCAAAGGTGTTAGGATTTATCTTTGCTATCATCATTTGTTTAAATCCATACAAAAAGCCACACACAAATACACAGCAGGAGAGATTTAGGATTTTCATACCTCCAACCGACTACGGCATTAATGGCGACGACGAACTGAACAGGGGTTGCGGCGAATCAGATTCTGCTTAAAACCAAAATAAAATAAAATAAGCATAAAAGCATTTCAACTGCCAAGGACATTGGCTTATGCCAACTCTACGCAAACATTTAAACATTTGCGCGCGAGAACGTATTGTATACATACATACATGCATACACAACAACAATACCACACTGTGCGCCACACTAGGGTAGATTCTTATCCATCAAATTACGTCTGATCTGTTACCAGCCTACTCGTCTTACAGTTTTTTTTATTTAATTCGGCTTTTGTATTTTTTATATTTAAAATAAAAAAAATTCTATTTCAGCTTTCTGCTTATGCTTATGTTGTATGTATGTATGTATGTATGGTAATGCACTTTAGTTGAAATTATTGATAGTAGAAAACAATTTTCTGATATTTATGAAATGATAACAAAAAACCAAAAGGAAACAAATTACTATCCAACATTTACATCGCATTTGTGCCAATCAAAGTAGTCGCTGATACATTTGGGAATTAGCTTGATCATTTCGCAATTGTTAGTTATATTTTTTTGTTGTTACTGTTGGCGGCACAGTGATTGCGCGAACGTTGCGTATGGGTGGAGTGCATTTTACGTGCTAATGGTAATGGTTCTGGTATGACTGGCGATTTTCGCTTGCAATTGAAAATACTTTCATCTGTATATGCCTGTCTATGCTTCGTTAATAATTCAACAGCTGAATGGGCAATTGAACTGAACTGAGCAGATTTGTTATTGTTTTGTGGCTACCGTTGGCACTTGAGGCAATCAAAAGCGTACGTATGTATTTTTCGCAAATTGATTGCTGAGTAATGGGGCAGCTGGATTTGGAGTATCGAATGCTCGATTTCGATTTAGATTATTTACATCTGTATGAACAGTGACTCAAACAAATTACCACGTGTTGATTTTCTTCAAATATTCGTAATGTTTTTCGAGCTAATTTTTATTTTTTTTGTTATTTTTATATAACATATATCGTCTAAGCTTTAACCAAAACCGTGTAAATCACAGTCTCAAACTTTATTCAACTTTTATTTTGATCTTTTAGAAAATTTTTGGGTATGCAGTTTTATAGCCCATACCATTTTAGTCTAATGAAGTGCAAGTTTCAAAAGGCTAAAGAATCGTGTTGATTTTTGAGATTTCTTTAGGCTACTTTTTCGGGTTTTTTAATATAAAAAGCGCAGGTTACAAACACTTTCGCTGATATTTTGTTGCTGACGGTCACTCGCATTTTATTTCATAAGAAATTCATACTTATATAAAAAAAGTGCAAAAATCCGTTGCCAAAAAAAAAATTTTCAAAATTTAAAGCGGTTTTTTAGCCGCTTAAAACTTGAACCTCACTAAAATTGTATTGGCTATAAAACTGTGTACCCAAAAATTTTCTAAAAATTCAGAATAAGAAGTTGAAATTTTGATGAAAGTTTGTTGAATTCTTCTAAATTTTGTATAAATTTTGCGACTGTGATTTACACGGTTTTGGTTAAAACTTAGACGATATTTTTATATAAAAATAACAAAAAAAAATTTAGCTCGAAAAACATTACGAATTTTTGAAGAAAATCAACATGTGGTCATTTGTTTGAGTCACTGTATATATGAATCTATTATATTAAGTTACATCCGCACTCAAAAATGTATTTAAAGGGTTGTCTTTTTTTTCTTTACATAACAAAGTGTATTTATTTTATAACTATTTTTTTCCTGTGGCCCCGCCAACGAGTTACTTATCTGTGCTCATAAGCAATAACCGTTTAAGTCGACTTAAGAAAGAACTGAGTTATATATGTTATCGTATTCTGCAACTACTATTCCATGTGCATGTGAAATCCGGAACGAATATGTTTTGGTTTCCCCATAAGGTTAGCATTACAATTGAAATGTTTAAAAGGTTTCTTCCCGAATTCATGTTTTTCGACTTAGGCGGTTATTGCTTATAACCACAGATATATGGTTTAACGTTATGCTGTTAAATGTTACTTACATCTTCCCTTCATCTCTTGTACTGAATGCTATAGAGTTGTACTGATCATTTTGATGCTCATACTCAGATGGTTTTTCTTAAACTGGCCGGTCTCGATATTTGGCTTTCTTGGGAATTTTGGGATACAAACTATATCTCGGAACATGGTCAAGTGTTTGGCAAATTTTAACTAATTCAGTGACAACTCTCTTATAGGTAAGAAACAATTAACTAATTTACCAAGTTAGATTTGACTTTTAAAACAGGTAGCGAGTGGGGTCTTATTTTGCAGAAAACTTTCTTTAACTTCTTTTAGTTTATAAACAAACCTCGAAAACTATTTTAGATAAAAAGCTAACTTAAACCTCTCTCGTTTGACGCCAATATTTAAATATTTTATTTAACTTGTCCACTTTTGACTTCCGAAATAGGTGACAACCCTAAAAATGCTTTTGAAATGAAGCATTCTCTCATTTCATACACATAAAAAAGGTATTTTTTCCACCTTATTAATTAAATTGTTTTAGATTTTCTAAGCAGGTGGCAAACCTCTACAAAAATATTTTCTAAATAAACCTTATCTTGAAGCTCTCTCGTTCGATACCTATTTTTAAATATTTAATTTATGAACTTTTCTTACAATTGATTTTGAATTTTTAACCACATGTCGTAAACGTCTTAAAAACTATTTTCCAAATCGGGCTTTCTTAAACCCTTCTCGGTTGAGACCCATATTGAAATATTTTATTTAACTTGTATATTAAATTGATTTCGAATTACGAAATAGGTGGCAACCCTGAACATATTTTTGAAATTAAGCTATTTTGTTTGACACCCACATTACAATAGTTCATTTAACTTGTTAATTAAATTGATTTTAAATTTCCAAACTGGTCGCAACGCCCTTCAAAAATGTTTTCGAAATGAAGCTTTCTTAAACTTCTCGCTCACTCTATTCCTATAAAGCATTTCACTTCACTTGTTAAATAAATTGATTTTGAAGTTCAAAACATGTGGCAACCCTCTTCAAAACTATTTCGGAGCAAACAGTTTTAGAACCCTTTTATTTGGACAACCACACTGTTGTGATATTTTATTTAACCTATTAATTAATTGAAAAAAAAGAAAAAGGTGGCAGCTCTCTTAGAAAGATATTATCTTTGTTACTCCAGGCCATAGTTTATTTGTGTACAAAATTTAATTGAAAAACGTTCAGGTGGTTTAGCGTAAAAGAGCGACAAACATACTCAAACCAGCGATGCCAACTTGCGGGGAATTCCCCGATTCGCGGGGAATTCGTCTCGTTGCGGGGAATCGGGGAATGAGTTGCCTTTTGCGGGAAATTTTGACTATTTAAATAATTTTTAATTATTAAAGAACTTACCTAAAGTGCAGAATACTTTTTGTAAAACTTCATTTTTTAGTAGATAATAATAACACCGTGCGACAAAAACAAGAAAATTTCAAAACACACGAAAGAATCCATATACTCACGAAACTATAAACCACTATATTTGGTTTTTTAGTTTTTCATTCTGACGTCAGGATTTTTTTCAAAGGACTTTGAAATTTAAATCATAGGATTAGCTCAAAAAATGATTTAAAAAATCAGTGCAATGTAGAATAACCAACTTTGAAAATTTATTAGTTTATCACTTTAAGCTAATAAGGTTTGCAGGAGGAAATTTGATGATGTGGTCGCGTTTATATTAGTCCTCAAACAATATTTTTTTTTTTTCAAAAGTGAATATAGCAAATTTTCATTTATGTACAAAATTTGCAAAGGACATTTTACATACTCATTCGTCCTTATACACCAAGAAATTTATTCTGCAATAATTCTATGGAATTTTGCCCTTATTGTTATCCTACATTGCACTGAATTTTTCAAATAACTTTTTGAAATACATAAATAATCATATTTTTTAAATTTCAAAGTACTTTAAAAAAGGCATATCGCACACCTACATCTAAAGTGAGGTAACAGTTTAGGCGCGACTACTTACACCGAGCGCCTAAATGCATGCTAAATTTAATTAAGATTTTTGCACATGCACTTCTCAACTGCCATATAATAAAATTTTCTTAAATTTTTTATAGTATGCTCGGCCTAGTCTGACGATGCAATAGATTAAAACAAAAATCGAAAATAAAAAAATTCCAGAATTCTGGAATTTATGAAGTCGAAAAAGCAAAATACTTCTATACCTACATACATTTTTGGAACAAATTTTCATACAATGTCTCTAACTCATCTTGTTTCAAGAACGTGTTTTTATTGAGATATGAATTTTTGAACACTTAAAAAAAAAATCCTAACTAAATTTTTCTATTTTTTTTCATTTTCTTATTCTGAAATTTTGTACTTTGTTTCATTTTTAGAAATATTTTTATATATTTTTCTTTTATAGCCCTAAACATGACCTTTAAAACTATACATAATAGTTTTTGAGATATCCAATAAACATACTTGCAAAACACCGGAAATTGCGAAATTTAGAATTTTGCATAACTTTAAAATTTTTTTTGTTTCGTTTTTTTTCCTTTGGAAGCTCTTTGTTATAAGCTAAAATAAATGTTCGAACGAAAGTTCATCTAAATCAAAAATATATTTACATGAATTTCAAAAATTCCAAAAACTCCATTTGTCGATTTCACATAGATTGACCCATGTAAACTTGACTTAGTGAAACCTAGCCTTATCTCCACGAGGCCATTTCTAAATTTGAGAACCATTTTGAGCCATTTGCTTTTTATACAAGGATGAGCTCATCTTAAGGTGCTCTCAAACGCTTCAGTTACAATTTGTTTCCAGCCCCATCAAACATCCAAAACATTATAAAGCCTCAACGTCTCAACTTCATTATTTCTAGTTTTATAACATCAAAAAGTTGCTAGTCTTTTATACATTCGAGCTGACATTAATCCTTTAAATATTGACTAAAGCGATTTTAGCGGCTTAAAATCATCAATTGAAATTTTAAACAAAAAATTATCACAACTCAACACGCAAACGTCACTGTCTTGCATATAAATTGCGAATGGTAACAGCAACAACAACAACAGCATTACAACGTCAATGTGACACATCAAAGGATTAAACTCAAAACTACAAAATAAAAAAACGCAAAGCCGAAAAGAATACTTGTTAGAAATACTCGCAACTGTTTGTTTATCCAATGTTTTTCGGTTGAAAAGATACACAGACCCATTTGCAAGGATGCACTACTACTCGCTAAGTACGCCACGTGAAGCCACATACATAAACGAATTTCACACACACGTGTGCATACGAATACATACAAGCAAGTGCGTTTAAAAAAAACGTTTGCGCGCGCGAATGGGTTGAAATTGTTACAAAATCCTTTAACCCGAAAATGCAAAATGAGAACAAACAGCGCTCGGGCAGCAAACAGCAGCAGGGCAGAGTGCACATTTCACAGATAAACCAATTCGAGCAGGGTAATAAAACATCCGATAAAAAGGTGGGTAGTTTTTGACATGCCGATTGCTGAGGGGGTTACATGGAAGTGTAACTCTACGACCAGAGCAAATTTTAAAGTACAAAAAAAATAAAAAAATAAAAATACCGTGCGCTTTTATTTGCGAAAGGGTTCTATTTGATTTGATTTCCGGCCGCTGCTGCTGCTGCTGTTGCTGGTGCAAGGCATCTGCAGGCACTTTCGCTATTTGCTCTTTGCCATTTTTTATTTTTATTTATTTTTTTTGTGATGTTCGTAATAGGCATGCAAGTGTATCAAAGTTACATTTTCGACACTTGCGCGCTTAATTTATTGCGAAATTATTTATTGCATCCATTGATGCAATAATGCATCAGCCAAGACGTGGCGCATTAATTTCGTTAATTGTACGAGTTTTCGCGCAAATGAAGCGTTTCATTGAACTTTCGCTGGTCGGTGTTTGGCAATTGGCGACGGTGCCAAATGTCATGTTTATACAGTTTCTGTGCAATTTCTTATTAATAAAGTCGATTTATTTCATTTCATTGACAAAAACTAGAAAATTTCAAAACACGAAAAAACCAATGTACTCACGAAAGCGTCATGATTTATTTCAGAAAGAATTTGAAATTTCAAGGATATTGTTTTTTAATTTCAATGCTATGTAATGTGTAACATGTATGAGTATCAAATAAACATTAAAATTCTCTAGAATCGAAAAAATTAAATTTTTGGTGCACAAGGACGAACAGGTAATGAAAATTTTCTTTTAATATTTTTTTCTTTACATAGCTAGTAAAGTTAGAAGAACGGAACTCGAGGATGTGTTAGTCCTTAAAATTAATTTTTTTCCAAAAATAGCTATTGGAAATTTTCAAGCATATTTAAATCTTTAAATCTAAAGTTCTAAAAAGAAATTTTCAATACCTATACCAAAAAAATTAAATGTTTTCAATTAAAGATACTGATTTCCTTTGTTTGATACCCAAATTGTTAATATTTTATGTGATACCAAATTTTTTATTAAAAATTGCATCGATTTTTTTTTTTTAACATGTTTGAACTATGCTCAGAGAGGAAAACTAAAAACGAAGTTTTACTAAATATTGTCAATAGTTTCGTGAGTATATTGATATTTTTTGTCTGCGTGTAAAAGTGAGCCACAGTTTTATAAGTCTTGACATTGGAGAATCATAAAAAGTTCGAATGATCCTGGAAAATAGTAGGGACTCTACGGAGCCTATGGCAGCATATTTAGGTCTCCAGAAGGTTTTTTCACATCCATTCTTCATTCACCTTTTTTAAAGTCCAAATCCAAATGATATTACAATAGCCTGGAACAAAGACGAAGTACATATATACATATATGGGTTCAGGAAAAAATTAAAATTTTATTTCATTGGAGCAAATTATGTAATCGCTGCTTGACTGCAACTGAAGATGACGTTTTTATCATTACGATATATCCACTGAATTTTGACTCCAGAGAAGGAATATGGATTCTTTCTCTGTGGATTTATTTCTCTGTGTTTCCCTCTTCCTTACTGGACATTCTTTGCTATTCTGCTATAATTCTATCCACCACCGGATAGGCAGCATTGTTCGAGACAAAGCACAACTTTTCTGTATTCATCTTAAAGCGCTCTGAATTTCTGTCTTACCTGTTCTACAGCTGTATTCGTTGTTGAAAATGTTTTGGACGGCTTCACCTAATTTTATTGTAAACTACCTTCTAAATCTCCTTTTGCTTGAAGCATTTGCCTACACAGAGAGAAGTTTTTTTACTTAAAGTTTGATAAATGTTTTCTTGGTCACTAAATAGTAAATAAGTTATGAAATATTCAAATTTGGTTTAGTTCTCACTGAATTTAAGAAAAACACTTTACTGAAAATACGAAAACGGTTCTTGTTTACAAACAAAAACCAGAACTATTGAAAAAAAAACCGTTGCAAAAAATATTAAAATAAATAAGAAAGCATTTTCTCAAATTTACTTAATTTAATAATTTAGGAAAATAACTTAACTCATGCTAAGAAAACGATTTGCTATATTATTTAAATTTTGAAAACAAAAACAAAACACAGCAAAAAAAAATTAGAAAATACTTTCTTTAATGAAGTCAAAAGTTTCTTATTTTATTATCTGAGACGTGTGGCATTCGCCTAAGAAACTGATACAAATACATATTTACAAACATCAACCATGATTTCCACAGAATCGAATTGTTGAAACAAAAACCAAAACACGGCAGAAGTAAGTTTGAAAATAAACAAGAAAGGAAGTCAGAAATTTCTTATTCTATTCTCTAAGAAACTTATAGATACGTATGTACATTTGGCAATATCATGTATGTATGTATGTATATAAAGCGACTTCTGCCTTTGAATTGTCAAAGCCAAATTTAGAACGCAGTTAATTGCTTTCCTGGCAAATGTGAACTGTGGCGTCGAGTGAGGACCACCGCTTCTGGTTCTGAGATCGCAGGTTCGAGTCCGCTTGTTGGTGGTTAGAGTAAAGTAAATCAATTATTTCAATTTCCCTTTCTCTCTTTCTGAGTTCGCAAATTCGAGTCCGCTCGGAGGTGGTTAATGTAAAGTAAGTTAATTATTTCAATTCGTATATAAGCTACAAATTGTAAAACTCATTTTACTAGTGTTCGCCCAGCGGTTGAAATTCAACCTTTTCAATTAAGGGGGCTGAGTGTGCTGAGCTGAGCCGAGTTGAGTTCAGTTGAGTTATTTCAACTGAATGGAAGTGGAATGCGTTGATCAACATAACAGAATATAACATAACATAACACAACACAACACAACAGATTATAACATAAGGTAACATAGAATTATTTCATATTTTTAACTAGTCTTTAAAAAGTAATTACTTATGTAGAATGTATTTCAAATAAATAAACAATTAAACAAAACATAACATAACATAACTTAACATAACATAACATAACTTAACATCACATAACAGAACATGATATAACATAGCATAATGTAACATAACTTAACATAACATAAAATAAGATTAGATAACATAAAATCAAATAACATAACATAACAGCATTGCATAACATGATATAACATATAATGACATAACATAGCATAGCGTAACATGAAATAACATAACATAACATAACATGACATAACGCAACATAACATAACATGCCATAACATAACATGAAAACATAACATAACATGAAAACATAATATAACATAACATAACATAATATAATACAACATACCACAACATGTCATTCTTCAATATTATATCTTTCTTTTTCTCTGGCTTTGGCTCTACCTTTATCTACATATATTATTTTCTCTACCTTTTTTATCTTTTAATTTTTATATTTATCATTTCCTTGACTTTTAACCAGATCTGTATCTTCATTCTTTTCTCCATCTACATATTCACCTACATCTTTGCGATTATATTAAGTATTTAAATTTACCTTCCTCTTTGTCTCTATGTTTCGGTTTCGGTTTCTTTTACTTTAATTTTAATCTTTGCTTTATCCCTTTCTTCTTCTACATACTCAACTTTACGTTCTTCCTTGTATGAGTATAATCTATTCATGTTCATACATAAATCTTATTTCTTATCTGCTGCTAAGCACGTTTCTTTAATTCAGTATCAATATTAAAGCATACATTTAGGAGGCATTTGCTCCCCAACCATGTACATGTATGGCATTAGTATTGGTGTCACTTTTGAATTGATTTTTTCGTCTTATGTTAAACTAATTTTAAATTGGCAAAATGTGCTGAACATCAGCATCAAAATACCTTTCAAATGATATATAATTGTTTATACCTTAGAAGTACAGTTTAGCCGTAAAAGGGGTGTAAAGAAAACATGATTGCCTATTTATATATAAGATTTGGAAAGCCCTAAATACTCAAATACCATAAAAAATAAAAGGTATTTTTTTCTTTTTAAAATACAATTTAAAAATTACAATAAAATAAATAAAAACAAAAAACCTGCTCTAGGACTCGAACCTCGAATCTGTCGACTGGCACTCCAGTGCTTTGCTCTGTCGGCCATTGCGACTGTTTGAGCGCAGCGAGCAAAATGAGATACTTATTCCTTTTAAATCGGTAAACTGTCCACCAAGCATTGATGCAGAAATGCAACCAACCTCTTCTACTCACTTTTTTCTGGCCGAGTCCAAAACAGTATGCCAGTCGTTTCTCTTCTGGGCCAACTGACGCCAATTGGAAATGCCAAGTGAAGCCGAGTTTTTCTCCACCTGGTATTTCCAACGCAGAGGGGGCATTCCTCTTCCTCTGTTACCAGCATCGCGACCCGCGTGGAATACTTTCAGAGCTGCAGCGCTTCTGTTCTGTTCTGTTCTGTTTGAACGACTTGGCTCAGTAGCGTAGAAATGCAACCGTGGGTCATGTAAAATGAGTAGATTTAAATCATGCAACAAATCGTATTTACCCGTTCAAACTCACACCCAACCACACTTACCAAGAACGTTCACTCAATCGTGGCAACAATTAATTGTGAACTGCAAACAACAACTGGCTACTGCAGCCGTTAGTCACACAGTCACTCAGCCACTCAGCCATGCAGGACACGCAATGCGATATTGTCACTAATGTGTCACTGTTGGCACGCGCAAAGTGTGTAAACAAAATGAATAAAAAAGGGAAAAAGCAGTTAAAACAAATCACAAAGCAAAGCGGCAGGTGTGCAATGCCAATAGCAGCGGTTAAGTACAGCCTCAGCGGAAAGCAGTAATATGGGAGTAAGTATTTAAGCAAGTGGTTGACGGCTTTTTGACTCGTTCACACTTTTGTGCGCGCCGTAGCCGTTTTGCAGACAGATGTCGAAATAGTTAAAGCACGCGCTTAAGCGCGCCTTCAAACAATTAATGGGTGGCGGAAGTAATAAGGATATGACAGCAGAGGAGAGTGGCAAATGAAGGACATTACAGCTAAATCAACACAGTTGAATGGAAAAAAAGTGTAGCTGTTGGAAAAAAATTTGGTAGAAAATGTCTAAAAAAAAAACTATGCCACATTTGGTAACAACTATTATGTGGTGCGGGTAATAACAATGGCGTGGCCGGATAATGCTCATGTAATTTTGAAGGACAATGCTGTATGTTGGTTAAATACTCGCTAGTGGTGCGCAAAAAAAAAACGTAATGCCACATAATGCAAGCTATTTGGATGAGGAAAATAATTTTTTTTTTTTTAAGCTATTGACGCGCTATTTTTTATTGGGTTGCACTTAAGTATTTGACTACTTTTTTGGTGTTTTTTACTACTTTCATACAATTTTTTTTTTTT
>NW_023458565.1:11454790-11470766 GCF_013731165.1 Rhagoletis pomonella
TACAATTCGGCAGCTTGTTTGCCATCGATTGCGAATTAATCAATACAGATCGTTCTCATCAGCGAATCAACATCAAAAAAAAAAAAAATACGTTACTTTTCAGCAATAGACCGCGCCATATGCAACATTGCAATAATAGTTAATCATTCATTACCAGATGCTTACAAATATTTTGCTTTTTTTTTTTTGCATTAGCATTTATATGTTACAAATCATAAAATCACAATCAATGGTAACTACTAACAAGGCAACACCCCTAAGGTGCGTGATGCCAAACTTTCCATTATCTGTTACTACTTACATACATAGGTATATATATTTATGCAAATCAGTTTACAACAAAAACAACTACTTTCTTGTTTACATTCGCCCTAACTAGGCATGAAACCATTTGTCGGTAAAACAACTATGGCGTTGCACTCTCTCTCTCTCCCTCTCTCTCTCGTTAACCATCTTTCCCCATCATCAAACCAACTACGAGCATTTCGAAACTCTCCTCGGAGGATATCCCTTTTCTCTTCTCCTAATTTGCAAGAAAAAACCATAAATTAAGAATGTCACATTAATTATTCACTGGTTACAAAAAAAAGAGGCAACAGCGTAAATCTTCGAATTCTACTTTTTGAATTTTGTTCAAGTGTGCTGCTGCTGGCATTCGGCTCGGTGACATTGCATTTTAATTAACACCGATCAGGGCAATGAAAAATACACACGCACATACACACATGCAAATATATGTGTGTATGTATACGTATTGTTGCACTTCGTGTTACTTATCCGTGTTTGTGTGCTACTAAAAGTTTCCGCTTGAGCCCACTCCAAGTACAATGCCATGAAAAATTAAAATTTTTAATATTTTTCTAACACTTTATGGCATGCAAAATAGTGTCCTTCTGCTTTACTAACACGCACATAAAAGCAATTTTTAGGACGAGCGTTGCAATGACAGTGGGCTGTTTTAATAGTTAATTGACAGCCGGTTAGTAGAACTAAAAGTGTTTATTTTCTTTTGAGGAACTTACACAAAACGATACCGGGTCAAATCGCCTCCTTGAGACGAAATTAAAAAACTTCGACAATGATCTTTATTCTTTGCGGATTTGCCCTAGTTATTCGTACCAAAAGCAGACAGCTTTTTTGCACTTGTTCTACCATGGGTACCGAGTCAAAAGATATATTCAGCTAGATGCCCAATGTAATTATTGCAATTATGTGCGCTTAATTTGTCCCCTAGTATAGGTTGCCATTTAATTTTTTGATACTCGTAGCTCTCGCGAACCGGTTGACAGTTCTCTCAAAAGCTTTCAAAGCCTTCTAAGTTTTTTCGACATCATCCACGCTTCAGCGCCATATAAATTATGCGAGATTTGGAGAGCGTAATTTTTGTTCGTCGAGAGCGAGCTTTTCTCCGTTTGATCTCTAGGCTGGCATTATTGGTGATGTTAATGTTAGATCTATGGTATATGGGTAAAGTCTTTCATTACATTAAAGTTAAATATGCCAACAGTGAAATGTGTCCCAATACGTGGACGCTTGCGTGTCGTCAGGAGGTATCTACTCAATGTTGTTCTCCAATGTTGGAGAAGCCATTCATCATATTTTTTTTCGAGAATAATAGATGCTGTAGAAATCTGTTCAATGTTGTTTTTTTCAGTGCTGTAGCTGTATTAGTTTATGATAGTTCGATCCATACGAGGAGTGCCAGTTACTGCAAAAACTCGTTTGCTTTTTTGACCTTTTTTGTAATTGTCCCGAAGCTTTTTTCCTCTTAGTTTTAGTCACTATCTGCCTATACGTATTCGTTTTCGTGTTAGTCTCGCATTCACCTTTGTATTTATTTTGGTTGCTTTCTTCGTGTTCCTCATTGGATCGTATGCGTATTCCCTTTCGTATTAAAGTTTGTATTCCTTTTCGCATCCTTCTTCGTATTTATCGTCGCCCTCGTCTTCATCTCCATATTCGACTTAGCATTTCTCTTCGTTTCAGTCTTGCATTTGCCTTCGAAATCTTCACCGTATTCGTCCTCTTCTTCGTATTCCTCTTCGTATTGATCTTCGTATTCGTCTTCGAATTAATCTTGATATACTTCACAATATTTGTCTTCGTGTTCTTCTTCTTCGTCGTCGTATTCGAATTAGTCTCCGAATTCTTTTTCCTAGTCGTCTTTGGTAGGTATACGCATTCGCTTTCCACCTCGTTTACGTCTTCGTATTCGTATTCATGCTCGTATTTTTTTTCTTTTTCATCCCCTTCTTCGTCTTCGTACTTCTTATAATCTGCGTATTCGTCTTCATACTAGCAGTCGTGTTCGTTATCGTCTTCCTACGCGTCTTAACATTATTGTTGGAATTCTGGTTTGTCGTGGTGTTCGTCCTCGTGTTCGTGGTAATCGTCATATTGGTCTTCGAATTCGTCTTCGCTTACCAAACCAAATACAACTCGAGTATAGCAGTCGCAGTTTCAATCAATTCTGTCCCTTGGCCATATCAAAGGATTTCAGAGTGACAAGTCCAAGCCAAAGTAATACTATAAATGGGTCAATAAATGGACCCTGTGTCTACCCCCGATCCTTAGAAGCCTAGCACTTCCAGCGCGTTTGTTATTTTCGTGTTGCTGGAATTAAAATACTTTATGATGGTATTAGGTTAGGTATTAGTAGAATTCTTTAAAAATTAATCTTTCGAATAACAAAGAAAAGCTAATGAAGGCAGCTTACCACGAAGAAGTCCTATATTAAAAACTGGAATTTCTCAAACCAAATTTAAAATTTTTCAGTTATCTTTAAGAGTTCAAAACCATATTTTTCGCATCAGAAACCACTGTATCAGCTTTAAACAATAAATTCATACATATTTATATACAAATGTATACATAGTGCATATTTATGTACATATGTATGTATGTTGACTTCTCGACTGGTCACCCATAAAAAATTACAATAAAATCGACAATGGAAACAAAAAAAAAATGAAATGGAATGGTAATGCGCCACATCAAAAAGACTACCCTTTGTTTTTGCCATTGCAGGACATACATGCATGCACGCACGTTTTTATGCCTCTATGCAACGCAAATGTATCGTAGATTGTGTACCTAGACTGTCATTTAGTATTCTACTACGGAAAAGGACGTTTAACTACATTTGCATAACAATGAACTGTGCCGCTAACTTTATCCTTCAGTTGGTTTTAAATGCGCACACATTTATATGTACGAATGTAAATTTTGACAATGAGTTAAACACAAATGTACGCGCACATATTACGGATATGTACGTAAGAACTTGGCGTTTTCGTAAATATTAATATTCTAGCAGTTTTATTTGTAGGCTCACCATACTGGTTACTTTATCTTCGGCTGTGGGTGTGAAGTCGTAAATTATGCTGATTGTTTTGTTGTAATCATAATCGAGACTTTTGTGCATTTGTATAATTATAAGATAGAAATGTGAATGTATCTACGAACGCATGCAGATATAGTTACATCTATACATTCATTATTTTGATAATTGAATTGCCTCCTGTCTAAATTCAACAAGGTTAGGTAAATAAAATAATGATTCCTTCTTTTCTTTACTCTTTTAATGCAGGAGTATGAAGTTATAACCGAAAATATAAATACGTTGCACACTCGCTCAGATGCTGCTAACAAATACGATACAATAGCATTCGTTATTTATCTCTTAGAAAAAAAGTAATTATTTTGGCTCAGTTTTTATACATATGTATATGATTGGATGTAACCGGCCAAACCCTATTCTAGGACCCTATTCAAGGACAAACTAGTTTTTAGTAGGCTAAACTAGTTCCCCCTACATGCAATAGTATAAACCGGTATAGCTGCGGACCAACTGGTCTGTCCCAAGCCCGATAGGAGAAATTAGTTTCATAAGTCTTGGCTGAACTGATCCTGGCATGAATTTGTGTACTCCAGTACAAAGAACTTTAACGCAGCAATACTGTGGACTGCGTAGCCGGAGTTTGTCTGTTGAGGGTTATTTTTTTGAAGCGAACTACTACTAGAAGACTAGATTTAACTGGTTTTATACTAACGAGCTTAGACCAGACCAGTTTGGCTCAGTCTATGCCGGTTTATCCTACCGCATGTCGGAAAAACTTGTTTTTCTCCAGGCTAAACTAAATTGTTTGTCCGGAAATCAGGTTTGGCCGTTAGATAACATAGACGAAAACCGCATATTCTAACCCCAGGTAAGAAAGAAAACTATAGACGTCGAAACAAGCCTGCAAAGTGTAGCAAGGATTCACTAACTCCCCTTTTTGATACCTGTTTTCAAAATGTGCGAGTCATTGTGTCCTAGCGTCTTACGCACATGGTACCACATATTTCTGTCTTACAGCCAAGCGAAACTTTTGATCTCGGAAATTGCGATCTTAATGTAACTACTTCCTACATTTGTTCAGCCCTTCAGACATAAGCCATGAAGAGGCAAAGACCTAGCCTCGGAATGGCGAAAAGAAGTTCACTTCCTCCTTTGCCGCTCCAACAGTCTTCCCGTATCTCTCCTACTATGCTATATTAGGCTTAACGGTCGCTGGGTTCGATCCCCGGTACGAGCCACATCTAGAAATAGAAAACGTTCTTGCTAACAGCGAGATTATTGCTTGAACTTGAACACCATTTGCAGCTCATAGGCGACGTAAAATTGCAGCCCCAATTGGAGAAGAAGCTCGTTTAAATACTTAGCAAAAGTGTAAAAGGCTCTGGTCTGTAGAGGCTATTTCGCTAAACATCTTGTTGTTATGCAACATGTCGGGCGATAGCTATGCGCCCTAAGGCTAAGAAGCTGATACACCCCTCCTTATTCAGTTTATTAAAGCAGGAGAAAGGACTACGTGGTAGCTTTATGGATATGTGGTTTTTACAGTTGAGCTTTGAATTTCAATCGATAGCCCTTTTTCCCAATTAAGTCCATTCGGCTCTTGCCTTAACCTTGAATGCACATCTGGTACATCGATCAGGCAGCAAAGCAGTGGTTTCTAGGTTATAACTCCATCGAAATTGGGTAGGAACCGTTCGACCTCAAACAAGGTTTTGGACAAAGTGCTTCACTTTCCCGAGACTCCTCCAATTAGACCAAATTTGGCGAAGACCTGTAATCACATAAATATATATTTACTGTTTGGTAAAAAAAATATTTCTAGTCTAGTAACTATTTGATATTTCACTTGGAAGGCAGCTAATTTCCGGCATGCAGCAACCGGAGCCGGTGTCTACTCAAAGGACCTGCAGATCAACCGATCCTTTCGTCTGCCGAGCGATTGTAGTATCTTCCAAGCAGATATATACGCTGTAGAGGAGGCGGCTAGTCTTTAACTTAGTAGTAGAGTTCCAGAAGACAAAGTCACTATTTTTGTCGACAGACAGGCAGCACTGAAAGCAATATGATCTAAAATAGTGAAATCGAGAATTGTATGAAAATGTCGCACCACGCTGGCATCACTGAGCCGCATCAACGTCTCCTATGCTGGGTCCCCGTACATAGCAATATTGAAGGGAATGAGTCGGCTGATAAGATGACCAGATGCGGCTTAGAGATGCCGTTTAGTAATCACGTTAGGAAAATTGATGAGTACACCGTGGCCGTGATGAATAATTTGTGGAACAAACGGGAAGACTGTGAGACCACAAGATTATTATGGCCGCCGCTTAGTAGGAAAAAGACAAGTGACATACTGAAACTCAATATATCTGCAGTAAGAGTTCTTACCGTCGCCATCTTAGGACACTGTGCTATAGCACCAATGTTTCAACGGTGGTGTATACCAACAAGTACTCTCTGCAGAAGCTGCTATGATGAGGATGAGGAAGAGTCAATTGAGCACTTTCTGTGTCGAGTCCTGGAGTCTACATACAGTTTGGCCGAGATAGCGCGGGGGGAACTTTGGACTTGAAGCTACTCTTTCGATTATAGGTGTCTTCCCCCGACACTCGCTTAAAGAGGGCGCTCACAATGGACAATTCTGTCTCTGTCTGTGTGAAAGTATGGAATATTCTACACACGCAATTTAATTTAGTGTCCGAGCTAGCTGAATCTTCAAGTATCTCTGCCTTAAAGACTGTCGACACTACTTATCGTATAAGATCTACAAAGTTATAAATAGAAAATTTGACTTGAAGTGAGCATTAAAGAAATTTTTGGCCAGACTTTCTTGGTCTTGGTACTTGTAGCATCTAACAAGCTTACTCTAACAAGAATAGGAAAGAGTTAGGTAAGTAACTAAATATGTTTCTCGCAATACATAATTTGGTTATGGTTACCCAATAATGTTTTGAGAGAAATATTTTTAGCCGAATTTTTTCTGAGTGTAAGAAAAACTGGCAACACTGCCCAAAAACTTGGAGTGCGCGTTTTAGATTAATCTTGCTGTAAGTTTTTCAAGTTGGGCTTTAAGTATTCATAATTACTTCGTGATATTTTACTAAATATATATCTCTCAACAAATGATTTGGTAACTATAACTAAGTCATGAGTTGAGAGACAAATATTTAGTTGACGTACATAACTAAACTATATATCACTTGACAGAATTGGGTATTTGAAACCTACCGCCAATGTTAAGTGAATTAAAGAAAGAATTTGTGACAAAAAACATCACACAGAGGATCTACCGACACCCTACAGCTAGATTGCTTCCCATTCTTACCATGAGATATGTATGTGCCTACTTTCTGCGCCTATCAAGATGAAGAAAGAGATCTGTTGTGAAGCGTTATTAAAAGTGCTAGCATCACCAGTAAGGTCGAAGAAATGTTAAAACATAACCCACATAGCAAACGACTATTTTTAGCACAACCGGTTTCACCCAAAAACACATTAACAAACTTTTATAAATTACAAGGTTGTCATAACGGAAATTTTCTAACTGCCAATATTGAAACAACCACAATTAAGAAGAAAAGCTAAATTACAACACAATCACTAGAAGAAGTAAATGATAGCAACAACAATGTGTTTCACATAAAAACTCATAAATATGAAATGTAGTTAAAATAATAAGCAGTTTTAACCCTGGCAGTGGAGATGAAAGCCACTTACAAACGAACATACAAGGTATGTCCTAGGAAAGGGATGGCCCGATGAAGGGGTGGACAGATTTTGAGTGCTGCCACGCAAATCAACAGGGTTAAAGTAAAGAATGAAGCCGAATGCACAATTAATTCAAAGCGTGCAATGAATATGTAGTGTGAGTAAGGATAGACCGGCAGGCAAGTATTAAAAGCTGCGCGATGGGGAGGAAAGTGTAAAAACCAGTAAATGCATGCATAGGTAGGGAAAATTACTATATGACCAGCAAAAACACAATAAGCGCCGGATAAGGATATTTTTGTAACTTTTTGAAATGTAAAAATAACAAAGGCATAAAACATGGAAAAAAGTATGAAAGCACTTGCAGCAGCGAAGGAGCTTGCGGTATAAATTGTATATTACTTGTTTGTTTGTATGTACATTAGGGTGGTTCTTAAAAAATCAAATGAACAATTTTTTTCAGTCTCACCCCTCGATCGGTAATACCACGATCACAGATACCACATATAAATTTTCGTTCCGATTGGAGACAATTAAGACCTGTCGCACAGGGGACAAAGTTCAGGTTCGTCTATAGAGACTCAAAAATTAAAATGAATTTTTTTCATCTAATATCCAAAATCGATACAACCATAGTCGATGACCCCTGTGCGACACGCCTTAACCGACTGTCATGAAGGCCAAACTTTATATGTGATATCTCCGACTAAAGTAGTACCAATTTTTGGTATTAGGTGAAAAAAAAATTTATTTTAATTTTTTTTAAGTCTCCATAGAGGAATCTGAACTTTGCCCCCTGTGCGACACGCCTTAACCGTCTCAAATCGGGACCAAAATATATATGTGATATCTTTGACTATAGTAGCATCGACGTAAGGGTTGCGGCTTAGAAAATCTGATGATACATATTAAAATTAGGGTGCATCACTCTCCATACAAAGAAAAAAATCGGTACTGTTTTTCTGGCGGACTTAGAAAATCATTTATATTTTAAGCAGGGGCCAAACATTACAGTTATTGATGAAAACTGTCATTGAAAAATTCACTACGAGAGAAATGTTCTACAACTAAGTGATATATACCATTCGATTTCTTTTTCACCGAGAATCAAATTTTAAAACAAATTTTTATTTGTAATTTTTATGCAAAATTAAAGAAAAAACCAACTATTTTTGATTTTTTTTACGAATCCGAAATAACAATTATTTTTGATTTTTATATAATAATCTGGAGATGTAAGTTATATTTCATTTTTATATTATATGTCTTAGATAACAGTTATTGAAGACTTTTATTTATAAAAGTCATCAATTAAAATCAATCACCGACTTTTATTTCTTAAGTCATACGTATAAAAGTCATTATAATTTTTCGCAGTTGAGATGGTGTTGGAGAACCAAAATTTAATGCGACTTATACAAATGACTTATATAATTATGATTTAAAAAATAAAAGTCATTGACTGATTTATATTGATGACTTTTATAAATAAAAGGCGTCAGTAACTGTTATTTAAGATATATAATCTAAAAATCAAAAATAACTGTTATTTGCTTATTTTTTAGATAAAAAGCAAAAATAATTGTTATTTGGGATTTATAAGATAAAAATCAGAAAAAACTGTTATTTAAATAGTAATCAAATAAAAGTCAAAAAATAATTGTTAAAGAGTGATTTTTTTAATAAAAGTTGTAACTGTTACAGTCTCTGATTTTAAGACATCCGGTGAAATATTTCAAATCGGTCCAGCTCACTTAAATCTTAATATTTTTCCGAAATACTTTGGCGGAAATCTTAAAATTTAATTTGGATTCACTTCAAATTATTAATTGGACATTTTCGGGTTCGCTAATCGTGAATCCGGTGTTATTATTCAAAAATCGCTAATTTCGAAGATTACAGGATTCGTAATTAGCGACCCCAAAATCCCCCGAGTGAGTTTCAGAAGTATCCGAGTAAATTTTGAAAAAACTATCCGCTATATTGGGTCCGTCATTTTGAAATTTTAGAAAACAACATCGGGTTCGTGATTAGCGACCCCAAAATCTTCCGAGCACCAATTTTGAAGTGTATCCAATGAATTTTAAAAAAAAACTAGCCGCCATATTTGATCGGCCATTTTTTTTTTTTTTGAAAAACGCTACTCGGCATAAAAAGTATTTATTATTATTAAAATTTTAAGACCTTGCCTGAGCGTATAAAAAAAAATAAAGTTATATATTACTTTCAACAAACCGGCATATAAATAGTACGTAATTACAACTACCAATTTTCGGTAGCCGTTAGGATTACGATTTTTTCAAGTGAATAAACAAGTGCTTCCTCTTCTTCATTGTCACTATAATTGCTTTAGCGATTTTTACTGCATCTTCTTATTAACTGCCGCCAATTAAAAACAACATGTGGCTAAGTCGCTCCACTTGGTCCGTTGTATTTTCCTACCAGCCCAACGGGTACCGCATCAAATACTGTCAGGACTGGAACCTACATATATAACAAAAAATATTTGTGCTTGCAATGTGGAGAATTGGTCCTCCTGGAATGTTAAAAAATTCTGGTCACCTTATTTTTCTAGACTACAGCAGGAATCGAAACCGCATCATCGATGTGCATAGTCAGAAGCTCTAACCACTGAGCTATGCACACCCCGTAAAGCTTTTGTTAGGGAATGTCATAATACCTTGGGCTGTCAGGGTAAAGATATATCAAAGGGATACTCCGTTAAATTTACATTAAATTACTTGTACTTATGTTAATGAATACTAGAGAATCCGCAAGGCGTTAAAACGTCCAAGATAGAATTTCAAAAACCTATAAACTATTCCAAACATTAGTAAGGTATAAGCGATTCGAGTGTCATATTTCTTCTAAATCCGTGCAGCCGTTTCGCGTAGTAAGTTTTCAATATTATCAAATTTTAAATCACCCTGTACCGAAAAAAAGTTTCTTATTTCAAAAAATAAAACCTTATCGCACATCTACAGGGCAAGGTCTTCATTTTTCAGGTTATGCAATTTGTTTCGAGTAAACTTCTATAAAGTTCAATTTGAGATCGAAGCGAATTTGGTTTAAATTCACTCAGAAGCCTGAAAGCCTTTTCAAACCCATTTGGAATGATATCCATCCTTTAAAAATTCATTTCACTTATTAAATAATTTAAATGCAGCTTATAAAATACGTGGCAACCCTCCTAAATATAATTCAGAAATAAAACCTTTTCAATCCCATTACGATTGACACATATATTTTAATAATTCATTTTTTTCTTTTTAAATAATTTTAATATTTGAACAAAGTAGTTTCGCACTAAGATATTCCTAAATATTATTCCTCTTACATTGCCGATGCATATTTTAAGTAACTGATGAATTAAGTTGAATTTAATTTTTCAAACATGTGGCAACCCCACTAAATATAGTTTGGAAATAAATATTTTTCAAACCCATTCGACTGATACCCATATTTTAATAATTCATTTAACTTTTTTAATAATTTGAAAGAAAGTTTTTATACAGGTGGCAACCCTCTTCCAACACATCAAAAATATTCTTAATGTTTAAACAAAAGACTTCTTAATACTCTTTTGTTTGACTTCCATATTTTGACATTTGATATAACTTTTGGAAAAGTCAACTAAATTCGATATTTAAAGCAGGTGGCTACCCACTTCAAAATATATTTAAACTGCTACCTTCTGAGCCCCATTTCGTTTGGCACCCATATGTTGAAACATTTTTTTTCTAATTAATTTCTTTAATTCAAATTTAATTTGATATCTTAAACAGGTGGTAACCCTTTTAAAGTCAAGTTAAAAAAGAAATATTTTCAAAACCATTTCCATTGATACCCATTTTGTAATATTTGATTTTTTTAGATAATATGAATATAATTTTTAAAAGCTGGCAAATTTGTCAAAAAAGTAAAACGTTATTGCATATCTGCAGTCCAAGCCTTTTAATTTGATACCTTATTTAGGAAAATCGAACGATAACCGCTCCGTTATTACGGCATTGCTTATTAAAAAATTTGCATTCAATTGTTCTAGAGGTGGCAACTCTGTTCGAAAAACTAAAACCAGTTTGCACATCCACAGGCCAGCGCTTTAATTTGAGAATCGAGCGAACGGTGCAGATCTCTTATCCGGAACAAAAAATGCGTTCGCGTATTATACATATATATAGATACGGAGGCACTACGCTTTTTTGTTGGTATTTTTTTTACTGTACTGATTTGTGTGTCCATCACTGTAGTTTTTTTTAACCAATATTAAAATTTAGCATACTGTACTCTACTCTTATTAGGCAAGTTCCTGATCAAATTTACAAATTCTCTTACTTCTAGAGCGAGTATGAAAATAACAACTTTTAATGCCACTTCACTTGCAACGTACGAAAAGGGGGTAAGTTACAATTAATGCGAACACATCTCGCAGTTTTACAATTTTGCACACCCGTTGGTACACCCACCACCACCAGCACGCTATCAAATCTCAAGGGTAAGTAAAGATGTAATTACAAAGCAAATATAATATGTCTGCCATAATTTGCGGATGGTAAGAAAAAAAATATTTAATTATTACTTATATAAAAAAATATATAAGTACACACGAACATGGATGAAAAACTAGTATTCAAATCCAGCATCAGCTTTTCTATTGAGCTCCTTACAAATACTGTTATATCACAATTCGTTAGTTTTTTTTTGGCAATCTGCTAGTTTGAATACTCGTAGTTTGTTTGGCAATCAAAGTGCCACTCTGAGTCGTTAAATTTTTTTTTCTTGCAACGCAAGTACTCGAGTTAAACCCTGCCATCATACTATGCATATCTGCTAAAAACACATAATAAGGGTATTCACGATCCGGTGCATACTGTCTAGCATGGTGCATAGATAGCATTAATAGCATGATTGTTGTTGTTTCATGTGTTCAAACAACAACAAAAATAAGCCAATTTATACTTTATATGCACCATGCTAGACAGTATGCACCCGATCGTGAATACCCCTAATGTGTTTGTGTGATTGTTTCGATATGTATTTATGTATGTGACATATCCACTTCTGCCACTTGATTGATGATCACCACAACATCATAAATCACTTTCAAGTAGATACTCGTCAACGGAGTGAACGTTCGTTTGCTCTATTGCCGCGACATTGTAATACCGCTTGGCGTCCCTCCTGTTGGCGTCCAGGATTATTCCAGGTTGGCAGAGGGGCTTTAAAGCGCGCCGGTGGCACTCTTTGATATATGGCGCAATTCATGTGTATGTATTATCAATACTAGTACTGTTTGAATGCATGTAAAATCAATGATTTTATATCCTGTTTATTTACATAGTATTTATCAATTAGTTGATCACACCGTTTGGCGGGCGAGTGACATATTGTTTGAAGTTATTGTGTGAAGTAGGATAATCGAATCAGTGATATTTAAACATTTTTTCCGTCATTTATTCTATACCGCTGTAGTTCAATTAGGTTTCCCAAGAGTTTTTGTTGATGTAACCAAGTAAAACAAAGAAAACAAGTAAGGGCTGTCCTGAAGGCTGCATACTAGATGCAATATCCAAGCACCATTAATTTTTATGTATCAGCCTAAAATTCAAATTTGATTAAAATTTTCTAGATTTTGTAATGCAATGTTATATGTATGAATTAAGAAAAAATCGAAGGTCGATTCTCGATTTTTTTTTATCGATTCACGGATCGAATCGCAACTATAAAATCGATTGTTCGCCTTTTTTCAAAAACCATTTTTGGAGTTATTCGAAATATGGAAACTTGAAAAACCAGGTTCACTATTTTGAAATAAAGAAAAAACCTAATTAATCGGTTTTATTTTACATATTTTCTCTACAGTAACCCTTTACTGTTAGTCAGAAATCAGGACCAAAATTGCAAACTGACTGTTCAAAATAGGTATAGTTTTAATTTAGAAATCAATAAGTCAAAAAAAGTTCGAAGTATTTTGGATTACAAGTAAAATAGTGTAAAGTAAAGCACTTTTGGTGCCTTCTAGCCGCAATGAATACTTCATAAGATACACATTTTTTTTTTTAATTGAAAAGGACGAATATTCGCCTACATGCCCAAAAAATGTTAAAGAAATTTTCCGTCAGCCGATATCGGGCGAGGATTAGCCATATATATGCGTCTAAAGCGCTCAGGAGGGGAAAAAACCTATCAGAACCGGGGACCGAACATAACAGTTATTGATGAAAACTGTCATGGCAACTTTTACTATGAGGAACATGTTCTACAACTAAGTAATACATGCCAATCGATTTTTTTTCCAGCGAGACTACAATTTGAAAATAAATTTTTATTTGTAATTTTTATGCAAAATTAAAAAAATAGCAATTATATTTGATTTTTATATTATAAATCCAAAATAACAATTATTTTTGATTCTTATATTATGTGTCTTAGATAACAGTTATTGAAGACTTTTGTTTATAAAAGTCATGAATAAGCATCAGTCAGTGAAAAACTGACTTTAAAAAGTCTTCAATATAAATCAGTCACCGACTTTTTACTTTTTAAATCATTCGTATTATTTATGACTTTTACAAATAAAAGTCTTCGATAACTGTTATCTAAGACATATAATTTAAAAATCAAAAATAACTGTTATTTGCGTATTATTTAGATTAAATTCAAAAATAATTGTTATTTTGGATTTATAAAATAAAAGTCAGAAATAGCGGTTATTCAAGAAGTAATTAAATAAAAGTAAAAAAATAATTGTTAAAAAGCGTTTTTTTTTAAATAAAAGTTGTAACTGTTACGGTCCCTCATCAGCACTCCTTATATATGTATGCAAATGAAAAACAAAATTAGATGAGGTTTCGAGACGCCTATTGGAATAATCTCCTCGAAGTTTGAACTATTCGAGAGAAAAAGAAATTGGTAAATTAATTTCTTAAACATGTGTTACTGGCAATTTTAATATTCGAGTGTGAATTTGTTAATGTAATATTTCAGCAACTTTTAACGAGAGATATTTTTCTTTACTGATTAATTATTTAACCTAAAAAATATGCCACCATACTGCCGCCACATTCGTTTAAATACACAACATTTGTTTTTGCTCAGACAAATCCATTCGAGTTGTGATAAATAATATTTAATTTCATATACGTATGTACATACAAGTAGGCATATATGTATGAACATGGTAAATATGACAGTTAAGTATATTTGTACATATGCTCTAAAATTCAAGTGAAACATATGTAAATGCCCATTTGACACGTGTTAATTTCAACTAAACACGCAAATTTCTATTTGATTTCGACTTTAGATGGGCCGCATAAAAAGGCTGCAGGGATATGCGACATTCTGTCACAAATATTTGGAAAATTATTTGTGATTGAAGTAAATATTTTTACGTTATTTATAGTGCACTTGTTATGCATAAATTAAGCAAATGTTAGATAAGATATGTAAATAAAGGATATGATATACATATTTATGTGGGTAGCTAATAGGCATTCCGGTGCGAAATTAAATGGGCGGTGTGCAAAGTGTGGATGCGAAAAAGCGAATTTTAATGGAAATATCAGTGAATGTAACAAGTTGACAAAAAATGAAAAAAACCAAGCTTTATTTGAATGCCTTTTTGATGTTATTTTTATTTTTAACTTGCCAGTATATACATAAATATGTATATACATATGTGTACGCAACTGACAGGAATTCGGCTGATTCCTTACTTCTTTACGTAAAAATTAGGTTCTGAACGGAGTATGAAGAAATTCTTTGTTTTCACAAAAGTAAAAATAACGAGAAAATTAGAATTATGTAGAAGTTGTTTTTTAGATAAAGACTGCAAATAAAGAATGTACACGAAAAAAACTGGTCACAGTTAAAACGTTCTAAAACATAAATATATTAATGGAATTCAACGATATTTACATATATTTACATCTAAACTTAGTTTTATTGAAATTCGTTAAAAAAGAGTTAATTCTCTTTGTAATAAGCAAACGATCGCAATTTTGACTTTATGTCCTTCATTAGCCCTTGCACAGAAGTTTCAGTGATTTCCTTGGAAACCAACTGCCATTTATTTTTGAATTGTTGTGCGTTTTTTACAGCTTTGTGGGTCTTAAGAAGTTTGGATTTCATAACGGCCCAGTAGGTTTCGATCGGCCGATGCTCTGGACAATTAGGTGGATTCACCTCTTTTGCTACAAAATACACTTTGTTTCTATGTTACCATCTTAAAGCCATTTTTCCGTAATGACATATCGCGAGATCAGGCCAAAAAAGCACTGGATCTTTATGAAGCCGTATAAGAGGTAAAAGTCGCTTTTGCAGACACTCCTTAACATAAATTTCTTGATTAATTGTACCAGTGCTTACAAAAGGATCACTTTTGAAGCCGCATTGGCAAATTGCCTGCCAAATGAGAAACTTTTTGGGAAATTTGTCAAACTTTTTGTTTTTATATTTATCTGCAACATTGCCTCTTTTATTTGCAGTGTGAAATTCGCGGCCCCGGATTTGTTTAAAATCGGCGTTTACGTACGATTCGTCATCCATAACAATACAGCCAAATTTTTGTATGAGACTGTCGTACAATTTCCGAGCACGTTGTTTCGCCAACAAATTTTGCTTACCGTTGCGATTAGGCGCTGCATTCACTTTGTAAGAACGTAGTCCTGCTGTTTTGCATACTTTTTGTATATACGAAGACGACATGTTTAATTTTTTGACGACATCTCTTACCGAAAGTCCAGGATTTTTCTTAAAAGCAGATAACACTTCCTTTGCCTTAATTTCGCAAGCAAATCCTTTTTTTCTGCCACTAGCAGGGCTCCTTTTTAAAGATAAACATTCATTGTATTTTTTAAGCACATAAGTAACGGTAACGGACTTTGGAAATTTTAGCTTTTTTGCGATGTCGTTATGGAACATGCT
>NW_023458565.1:11470866-11510844 GCF_013731165.1 Rhagoletis pomonella
CGATAATTTGGTTGTTTGCACGAAGTACCACAGCCGACTTCAGAGCTTAAGTCTTCCTCAGGAATCTCCAAACTATCCGATCGGGCTATGACCTGCCAGAACTTATACCGGAAAGTGAAAGCTGTGGCCAGGGCCGTAGAGAGAAAATTCAGACCTACTAGCCTGGCTGTGGCTGTGTAAGTATAAGGAGCTGCTTTGATCGCTTCCCACCTACGCTGGGCCAGAAGTATCTTGCATTCCCGAATGCCCCACTTTTCTCCACGATGTTCACCTGAGGTTCGCTTGGCTTAGAGTGAATCACAGGTGGTCTGTAACGCTTGTTTTAAGGGGACCCTTTCACGCCAACTCGTCAGCTGTGCAGTGTCTCGTAATGTCTCTGTCGTCCTGATAGGCAAATAAATCAGATTATAAAACTGTCCAATGGGGAGCTCCTACCAAAAGACCCCACACTAACCCTTTCGACAGGCTCAAACCCATCTTTCAAATCGTTCATTCTCCGGAGGAATGTATATAAAGAAAAAGTGACTTTGAGTACATAAATTTCAGAGATGTAGTCAGGGACTAGATCGTAAACTTCGAGAATTTTAAAGTGTCCAGACGCTGAGCTTGCTAGGTTGTCCTGAGCTCGTATGTAGCCCGTGCATTGGTAGTTTTGTTATGTTCAGCATGATGTTAAGTACCGATTGGTTTGCAATGCACCAAAAATACCAGTGAAATTAGTCCGTTGTACACTCGCTTTGCAAACTAACTAATTCAGCTATCTCTAGCGAACGCCACAACGTGAGGACTCCATTAAACATAGTAGACTTAACTGTGGTTATGTTAGTGTCATTGAGCCTAGAAATCATCTTGATCTGTTATCAATATCTCTTCTGCAGCTGTACATACTATATGGTAACTGATGCCTCCCTCACTCTTTCTTCCATGTAAAACTTTCGCGATAACCCCCTTTTTAAGGAACCAAAATGGTGCAGACGAACACTTCCAATCGAGAGGAGGCTGGCGTTGAGGCTTTTGTTCATCCCAGTGAATAGTAGCAGTTGTGTCTTATTAGTATTGACGGCAGAACCGATGTCAGCCGGCTATTAGGTTATCAGATTTAGATAGGTAGGTGGCCTTGGGTCAGATCGTACATAAAGGTTGTCCAAAAACCTGTAACCATGAGCGCTACGTCGTCTGCCTAGGTAACCTTCCGACGGGCTCTATTTCCCTGCTTTTTCAATAGATTTTTAAAAGCCACGATTCCGAGCAGCGGTTATACGACCCCACCTTGGGGCTCCTCTATCCACTCTACACTCTTAGTTGGCGCTAGCCCACGCTGCCGTTTCAGGCCATTTTCAAGACCGTACAAGCTTATATCGGCATTTTTTCGGAACTTTCGTGAAATTTCGAGATTTTTTTTTTAGTTTTTTGAAAGGTTTATCTAACATTTTCATAATTTTTTGAATTTCTTTTTGGATTTTTCGGTATTTCTGGCGGCACATTTCGCAATTTTTTCGGGATTTCTTTGGACTTTTCGGGTTCTATTCGTTATTTTTCTTGATTCGGAAATTTTCGGTATTTTCGATATTCGTTTACGTCAAAATTGTAGCCTTAATTTTCTTGCCGTAAAATATATTTGAAAAATAGTCTAACGAATCAGCACATTTCAAACCATCTGGCAACCCTTGAAACATGTGGAAAAAACATAAAAATCAAACATTCATATTTTTACTGCAGACCACGAGTCAACAGCGTATATTTAAATATTTCTAACACACACACATATACATATATGTATTGTACACACTCTCTTGGCCGGCAACTGTTTGCAGCCAAATCCCTTTGATCGCGGCGCAACAAGCATTAGTGCCGCTCGACAAAGTCATCCTTCCGATTGGTAGTCGCTCGCAAACTCGCTTCGTCGCTACAGCATTGGGTGGGTTGTGTAAGGGTGGCGCGACTATGATAACCGGTATTGTCAGCGACATGCCACACACACGCACAGTATGGACACACTAAGTGCTGCGCGAACATTATTGCTGTAGTTATTGTTGTAAGCCAGAGACCAACCCCCTGCGGTAATCAGCAGGATTTGAGATGGCGCCGTCACGACCGCCACCAATACGCAGAGGGTTGTACTGCTGAGATGGCTCATGAGCGCACACCCGCTACAATATATATTCGAAGAGTTGTTGTGATGGTCGAATGAATATAAAACTAATGAGTACCCTTCGATGGCTGTTTAGTTGGTAAAGAAGCGCGCTACGGGAAACAACGCAATAGAAAAACAAAAGATCACACAAAAACCTAACAACAAAATATCGATATACGCGTGCTAAAAATGCCTACTATGGAAAGTGAAACGTAACGTACCGTTACTGGGTCGTTAAGTGAAAAAGTATTGCGTGGCGCGCCGTCTTAGCGACAAGTGTCCAAACAAAGACTGTTGCAACAAAAAAAAAAGTGTAAAACAGCAGAATGTCTTCGTGTTATAGCGGCTTCGATGATCGCTCTTTTGAATTTGAAGACTCTTCATACGACAGTGGTTACGAGAAAAGCTTCGAAACAGACTGCAATGTAACGCCGCGTAAACTTTTCTTCGATAATGGCGCCGATTGCTATGCCGCCACCGCCGATTCCCCACTAGCGGCCAGCTGTTACAATACCAATGGCGTTGGAGCTCCAGTAGCCTCATTTTCAGCGCTACTCGATACGAGCAGTAATCACAGCACACGCAGTGCGCGCACACTAGTCGAACATGTGATCAGCAAAGCGCCACCGCTGACGGAGTCCGAATTCGCGCCCAAACTAACATCAACGCCGACAAAGAATCCCGATGGGGTCGCGGCCGATGGCAATGGTGATCAACCAACTGAACCGCGTCCCAAGCGCAAATATGCCGTCGGCAAAAATCGTGTAACGCGTTCGCGCAGCCCCACACAAGTGGTGCGCATCAGAAAGTTTCGACGCATGAAAGCCAACGATCGTGAACGCAATCGCATGCATATGCTGAACGATGCGTTGGAGCGGCTGCGCGTCACGCTGCCCTCATTGCCAGAGGAGACAAAGCTGACGAAGATCGAGATACTACGCTTCGCGCACAACTACATATTCGCGCTCGAGCAGGTGCTGGAGAGTGGTGGCACAATTAATTTGGACCTGGAAAAGTTGCAGAATTTCACGCTCAGCGGCGAACGCATTACCAAGGAATTATTCGATGCGATTTTCGTCAATCCTCAACCGTACACAAGCATCTTTAGCATGGGCTGCAGCAGCAGCTTTGCCGGACGCGTGCCATATCCGCAACAGGCGACGACGATGATGCCCACCGCCGGACACGCCTTCCTCGAGCAGCAACAGCTGCTGCAACGCGGCCGTCCGCCGCAAGGTTATGCCTACGGCAGTGATGTGCGCCCCTATAATGTGCAGCATGAAACGCATAATCCGGCAATGCATCCACATTTTTCGCAGGAGAAATATGAATTGTATAGGAGCACTTTCGAAGCAGCAGCCAATATGCGGCCCACATCTGCCGCCATCTGTGCGGAGGAGGCGAAACAAGCGCACATCGTAGCGGCGGATTGCCAAACGCAGATGGCTTACAACCAGCGACCAACGAATACCACGAATTGCTATCTGGCGGAGAATCAGTTGACGACGGTCAGTGCAGTAACACCACCCATGGTGCCTCAGCGCACCGCAAGAGTGCACGCGCAGGCGTCTATGTTGCATCAGGATAGCAGTTTCTACACACAAACACCGCCTTGGATGGATTATACCGAGGTGATGGCGACGAACAGCGGCAACCACAGCGGTTTCGAGCAGTATACGAGCGTATAGCAGTGGCTGCTAGGAGCGCGTGTAGTGTGCATTAAAACCGGGACTATTCGGGTAGCTTAAGTGAGTGAGTTGAAAGTCATAGGTTTTTAGTTAGATATCAAGCAAGCTATAGGTGCACTGATGGTGATATTTCGATTGATTTTGGGTTGTATGGATGATTTTAGGATTGAGTACCTAGCCACAGCGCTGCGGTGGCGTTGGATTCCTGAAGTCGCTAGGTTAGATTTCGAATGCTAAGAATTTTTTGTTAAATATCAGGTGTGCTTACAAAGAGACGGCGTTTCCGATGGGACATAACTCATCTCTCAATCTCCAATTTCAGGTTACATCTCTTAAGCTTTCCTATTGCATACTTTTATGATCTCCTGCTATTTATTTTGAAACTCTTGGCGGACGAGTTTTAGCGTGGCGATTTCTAAAATTTTGCTTTGGAAAATCAAAGTTGAAACGCTGCAAAGGATCATGCATACAACACCGGAATCGATGAATTACAAAAAATGTTCGGCAGACCGTAGCGAATATCACTTTTATTAAAGAGAAACTCTTATTGAAGCGATAAATTTTTATTTTCATTTTATTCGGTCAGATTATACTGTCTTTCCGACCATACTTGATCGCTCATTTTCAACTTTTTCGAAAACTGTTTAGTCATATTTTTAAGTTTGTTTTTTTTTTGCCGAAATTTTAGTTATTATTGATTTTAGAGTTTTCATGTTTCATGTTTCATAGATTTTCGATGACTTCTGTTTTCATTTAATAGATATATAATAGATATTTCGGAATTAATATTTTCTTTTTTGTTTTTTCTGATTTAGTTGCTATATTTGTATTGAATTTGTAGGGAATTTACTGCGTTTTTTTAGGATCGTTTTGTGTTCTTTAATTTTAAAATCTTTATTTTTTTAGCATTTGTAAAAAATGAAGTTAATCGTGATCATTCGAGGCTTTTCGAGACTTTCTCGAAATTTTCTCGAGGTATTTCTTTAGATACTTTTTGGAACTGTTCGGAAATTTTATAGTTTAACGGTATATTCGGTAATTTCGCTGCAATATTTCGGAATATTTCGTGACTTATTGTATTTTATTAGAGATCTTTGAGAGTTATACGGCAATTTTCCGATCCAACGGTAAACTTTTAAGATTTCCTTGGGATTACTCAGATTTTTTTCGGTATCGTTCGGTGTTTTTCATGACTTATCGTATTTTATTAGTTATGTTAGGCAGGAATTTTCAGTTTTAACGGTATATTTTCGAGATTTGTCAATATTTTTCTGGATATACTGGGATTTTTTTGCCACTTTTCCTTACACATTAGCGTCCTTAGTGAAGTTTTCTAGAATTTTATGGTTCAACTGTATATTTATTTGGGATATTTTCACAACTTTTTTTTCATTTATTTTTCGTATTTTATAAGGGGCCTTTGGGAGTTTCTCGGGAATTTAAATGCTATATATATTTTAGAAATTTTCTCGGTGTTTTAAGTTTTTTCTAGACCTTGTGCCTTTTGGTATTATTTTTGGTATTATATTAGAGATCTTTGGAAATTTCAATTGAAAGTTCATGTTCAGCAATATATTTTCGAGATTTCCTCTTAGCGTTCTTTTGGGATCTAATTAGCAGTCTTAGGTGATTATACTGGAACTTTCCAGTTCAATTCTGTATTTTTATTTTTATTTTTGAGATTTTTAATATTTGTTTCGGGATCTATCGGGATTATTGGTATCTTTTCGTATTTAAGTAAGAATTTTCGAGATCATTCGGAATTTTCCAAGATTTTTTTGGGATATTTCTTGTTTTTTTTGTTACCGCTAGTATTTATTAGTTATTTTTGGCGCAAGCTTTCTGATTCAACGTTATACTTTAGAGAATTTCAACCATATATTTAAATATTAAAATCACTTACCTAAAAAATTTAAAAGAAAAAATTATGCATTTTATTTAAATGCAAACAAAAAAAGTTCGCGGTACACCTGCGAGTCTAGAGTATTTTTGCAAGTAAGTCACTTACGATATTTTTTTTGTCCTTTTACATTTTTCGGTGACATTCCGCAATAAAAAAAAATTAAAATAGTTCTACTGGAATAATTAAAATACTTCCTAAGCACAAGTTTAACGTTTTTTGGAGAGCTTTAATTTGCTGCCATTAGGGTGTTACGTTAGGGTAATAAGAACTCCTCGGAAATCGTTATATCATACTTAAGATCCGACTGTCAATGTCGAAGATAAGACGAAAAATGGAAAAGGCGACCATTAAGTTTGGCAAAAAAACATTTATTTCGAAATTGGCTTGAAGAAATACTTTAGACCCATGGGTGTACGTTCTAGTATACATATGCATGTAAGAAGTTGTAGATAACCGCTACGGTCTCTAAAAAATTAACATAGCAATTATATTCTGCCGCTGGTAAAATACTATAGTAAAAACTCTTTTATTTGTTTAAAAAAAAAATCCATTAATTTTGAAGTGTTTTTTTTTTAATCATAAGTTATAAATATTCGCGTTCGGCTGATAGCTGGACTGCTAAAAAATATTTCAAAATTTCTATGGATGAAAATTGTTGCCACTGAATTAACACATCATTATTGAAGCCTTGTTATGACGATTTTTTTTTGTAAATTTTCTTTGTAACGATGCTTCATATTTTTCGAAAAAAAAAATTTTGTTTCTAGACTCTTCTCAAAGTATCTGCGTTTGCAGTTCCAATTTGAATGCTACTCAGCGAACTCCAAATCAAAATACTTTGCAAATAAATGTTATTTTCATTCATGTAATTCAAAACACTAATTACTTATTAAAATTGCTTTTCTCTCAAGCGATCCTCTGCCGCTCAATGAAATTGTCGATCACTTGAAAGTAAAGCAATTTAAAAATCAAATCACCGTCAAATGTTAACATCAAAACTACATATTTAGTATTGTCAAAAGGCAAAAATTTTTATAAAAGTTAACCATCGATCACAACGCATCAGGTACCTTATTGTATTGTAGCTGTTTACAAGCTTTATGAAATGTGAAGGTTTTGATATTTATCTACAAATGTACCAAAGATTAAATATTGTACGTAAAAATAAATTAGATACGAAAATATATTTTTGTAAGTTAGCAATGTATTTTTTATACATTTAACAGGAGCTAGTCATTTCCAAAAATGTAAATTAATATGAAGAATATATCTCGAATCCTAAACGCCAAAATAACGTAAGCGAAAATTTTTGCAATATTAAAAAAAAAAAATGTTGCTAACTTTATTTTGGCGGTTAGGGCTCGATATTTATAATCAATATTATTTGCAGTTGTACCAAAGAAAGTATGGTGAATTCAGTTAGAGCTAGTAGTGAGTTGATACAGGTTGTAATGAAATGTGAACTTATCGTAAGCAATGAACTATCATGAAAATAAAGTGCAAAAGAAAGAACCGATATCTTATTTAAGTATTTTAATTAACTTTCTACGATCTCCACTTATTTAAGCTATGTATGATTTATATAAAAAAAAATAATTTCAGAACTAATTTCGCAATTCTTCGTTATACAGTTTCAGAAGGGTTCAGATTACTCTTCGGTTCGTTTATTAACATATTCACGCATAAATCCTCGGTAGGCTGTTCTTGTAACATTTACGACAAGGTATAAACCAAACTTTGGTTCGGTCATTCCTGGAGGGACAATGCTTGATTACTCAAATTAGGTCAAATATCTGGGGATTGCGGTAGATAAAGCAACATGGGCTATGTCGGCCTGGGGAAGACTTTTTGAAAACACATAGGGATTGATCTCAAGGCTGATCTTCTGTATGATCGTCCGTTCGATTGATACAAATGTCCGCAACTGCAGCTCTGGAGCGTTTCCATATTTTTATTCAGAAAACAGTAGCCACGAGGGAGCTGCAACTTCGACTATCTGGCTTGGCTTCTTTACCAAGAATCTTCATGTAGATATTCTTGGAAAGGTACCAGAGTTGGAAATATGCAGAATCCCTGATTCCATGACCAAAGAGATCTGATTTGGCAGAAAGTTCAAAGTGATTATACCCGATCGCGAATATTGGGAAAATTAGCTCCCTGCACTTGATCCCAGATATGTACACTGGTTCAAGGAAGGAGAACAGAGCAGGTGCAGGTATTTTTGAACCTAACACCAAACTTGCAATTCCCATGAACAAATGGCCTACGGTTTTAAGCTGAAATAGTCGCAATTTCATGCTGCGAAAAAATAAACCCTAAAAAGAGGTTTCAAAGTCGTCTATCCAGTTATCTTTTCAGCCAAGCCCAGCAGCCATCCGGGCTCTTTCAAACAGGAATATGTAATCCAAGCTGGTTATTGACTGCTTTGACACACAACAAATTTTGACAGACAAAAACACGGTAACACTGTGTTGGGTACCAGGCCATTGTGGAATCAGAGGCAATGAGGTGGCCCACGAGTTGGCACGAGAAGGATCACTAACTGCCTTTTCAGGACCTGAACCATTTTTTGGCCTCAGTTGGTCGTCTTCGAGGGCGAACAGAAATGATATTATTTTAGAAAATAGAAATGACATCAGGCTACCTTCTGGGTGCGTGACTGGTCACAACCGATTGCGATAGGGACTCTCTCTTCAAGAGACACATAAGATCTTTCAGGACGCGGCGTCTCTTGTTCTGCTACACCCAAGAACTAACTAATTAAATTTCGTTTTTTCAACGCAAATCCTTAGCCACTAACCATATCGTCTACCTCCATCATAATAAGTGTATGTACGTGGGTTTGTATGTATGTACGCTAGAAGTCATTAAACCAGCAAAAGCTGCTCTTTCACTTCTATTCGTCCGCAACAATAACAATAAAATAGGCAGCAACAACAACCACAATAGCAAACTGCAGATTTTGGCGAGGCAAGCAAATATACTAAGTCAAATTCAAATAAATAATAATAACGAGCAGTACGAGTAACGAGGCACATTTTGGACCACATACTCGTACGCGTAAAAACCGCGGCTCCTTTTTGCCAGCGCGGTAGTACTTACAAACATGCAAACACACATCCATACTTGCACTCACATACTTCATGTGCCACTACATACAATTCGTTATGGGGTGAGTAAAGCCAGCCAGGGTTGCCACTGAGGAAAAAAAATAATTGCCATCCACTTGGAAAAAATCTACCAAAACTGGAAAATATCTAGCTTAGTTATTTTAATAAAAACTATAGTTTAGTTATGTTTTTTAGTTTTTTCAATAAAAATTACAAATATTTATAAAGGAACTTTTTATTTAACTAATTATATAGTATTTTAGAAAGCGAGAGTGATGAAACTAAAGGCAACAACGAAACTTCAGCATTTAAAAAACCTTCAACTAGAGTTATTATAATCTAATACAGTAACTCAAAAAAGCGCTTGGTGTTTTTATTTTTAATACTCACAATGTTTTTCTAAATTTTTTTTGCTTTTTTTTTGTATAAGAATATTGTTTGCGCTTTATCAAATCCATAAAAATCAAGGACAGAAGCTATTTAAAATATTGAGAAAAATTCAAAAACATTCCGTTTAAAATTCTAATTTTTTACCTGAAATTTTTAGAATAGTTTTCGGCATGTAGTTTTCTTGTCCATGGAATTTTAGTATAACGATGTGCATCTCAAAATTCCCGTTGATTAAAAAAATATATATTTTCCATCGGCCGAAAATTAATGCAATAAAGAAGTCTACACTTTTGGAAATAAATTTATAATATAAAGATATCTACGACAAATAAAGTGGAAACTAAAATTTCATTTGTTTTTCAAACAAAATAAAAAAAAATAAAAAAAAATAACGCAAATTTTTTCTACCAATTTTGGTAATAATTTAACAAAGTGGCAACCCTGCAGCCAGCAGCAATGAGTTAGTGATTGAGTGAGTGTGTGTGAATGCAGGGAAACAGTAGGAAACTTTACGATTTCACGTCACCTGCCAGACACAAAAGCCGGGCGCTGAATTACAGATTTGCCCTAAACATCAGACAAAATACTACTGCGCATATGAACACACACACGAACACACGCACAAATATATAGTAAGCGACTAGCACTTAGCGCACCCGTCAGCGGTGCTGCGATAAAGTGAAAGAATGAAAGAAATGAAAATCATGAAACATGAGCAGTGGACCCGAAGGACATGAATGGCACTCAAATTATATAGTTGACTGCATCTACAAGAGAGTTGAGCCGCTGAGCTCAGCTGACAATGAGTTGAGAGGCGAGTTGAGATGGTAAAATTTTGAGGATTTAAAAAAATTTGGCGAAAAAAATGCAGCCGTGCATTGATTGGTAGAAGCGGAGGGGGATATTTTTTTTCGTAAGTCGAACGGATATATGCTTGATGTGTTTTTTTTTTTGAAACATCTTCGGTTTCGGCAGGGAAACATTTTACTTTGAAATTGTCCAAAGTTCTTACGACGCGTCAGCAGACAGATTTCTTGAGGACTTTTTCGGGACCATTCAAGGAATAGTTCGGGTCCATTTCGAGTCTTTTTCTAGTTCAGGACTTTTCGGTTCTGGCTCGGAACTTTATAGTTTTGTTTAGAGTTTGCTAGCCTAGCCTAGCCCCCTATTTGTACTTTAAAGTCATATGACAATCAAAATGTTTGCCAACCATGCAGATTTCGCCATGATTGCTTCCTTCATATATTTACACAAAGAGGGAGACCTTTTATACTCTAGAGGAGGAAAATGTCAGTTGCATCACCGTAAAAGGCTACGCTTGCAGCGGAATTAACCCACCTCCGTAACGGTTCATCTTCGTGGATGACCAATATTATCTGCTTAGAATGGTCGAAATGCGATTACGAAAAATATCAGTATCATTATTTTTTTAGAAAAAAGGGACAAATTCAACCTAATGAAGTTAAATATATGGGCTTTACCCTCGATCAAAAGCTCTCACAGAAACCATAACTGAGTAAATCTATACATAAAAAAGCAGGACTTAGCCAAGAGCTGGACTGTTAAACCTAAGTCCTACAATATAATTGGGGTGCGATGATAAAAACTCCAACCAACTTCTGCGTTTTGATTTTTTATAGCACAACTGATCATATAAGGACGTGCAGCGGATCTTACGAGAAAACTACGTGTCAGCTTTGTGGTGTGAGACGACCGCCAAGGTTCAAGAGGAAATACTTGAGGCTCAAAAGGACAGTCGGATCTTATATACCGCTGCTTCCAAGAGTAGAACTCTATGGTTTAAAACCAAGAAGGCTCCTACTTATTTTCTAGCAGAAGAAAGAACAGCTCTGATTTCAAATCTGAGTGTCTCAGATGACTGTAGGCAGTTAGTGGGGTAGCAAATACCTCTCCTTACTGTTCGCGTGTAAGGACTCCTGATCGTGCGAAACGGAGCCATATTAACCCGAAATTACTACCTCTGCACTAAAATGAGGCTTAGCATTAGTGGACGAACTCAGAAGGTAAAAGGCAGGCAAAAAACTTTACTTAAGAATATCTCTGCTAGTAGGTCTCGATGGCAGAAAGAAAGGGGATATGGCCGTCCTGCTTTTCGCTTTTACGGTAATCAATCACGGCAAAGGGAGCTTTTGTCACTCCGACTTATTCAGCTTAAGAGCTCACAGAAGTCAGCAGTGTCTGTTCGTCACTATGTGAAGGTATAGGTGGCTATAATCGAACGCCTGTATTTATAAAATCGGCTCGCTGTAGAAAAGCATATCTATAAAACCGTCCTAATAATGGGATATGCGCTGGGTCTGAAACTCACCATATACAAAGACTAACAGATTAAAGATAACCCTTCCCAACGATGGAAACTCTCGCTTACAGAATAGGGATATAATGAATGCATATTAATATATAATATTGCTGGAAGTCTTCATCATATACTAGGATGAAATCACCGCAATCCATAAAAGTCGGATGGATGGGACAAAACTACTTTAAGTATGCAGATGCGGGGGTTTGGTGTGAGATTTATAGTTAGGCGGAGAGTAAGACACCTCGTCTACATATGCACCCATTTAAGTGGACGCATTGCCAGTACACGGAGCCAACGGTTCATTGACTTCATCGCGGTACTCAACACGCAACTTAGTAGTTCCAGAGACCGGCGTTTAAACTTCCACAAAGACACTTGCTGAAGAGACCAAGACCAAATTGAGCACAAGTGTTCTTACCACGCGAGTCATCCGTAAAGCCGTAAGACGGAATCGATCGTTTTGAAAGGGTAGATCCCATCCGCCTCTAATCACTAAGGAACGCGAAGAAAGTTCGACGTCGAAAAGCTGCAGTCACATGGACAGCCGAGAAATATCGATCTCGACCCTCAATCCTGCTGCAAGATCTATACAAAAGGAAGTTAATATAGGCAGAAAGACGCGAGTGCCACGAGCTTGAATTGTTGGCAGCATAACCTGCAGTCCAACATTTCAATCACAAAAGTAGCAATCAAGTGGTTTAAAAGACTGGAGCTAGTTCCGGCAGTGGAGAAAATGCTACCATGCAACCAGAGTAGTAGTAGTATATATATACAGTAGTAGTAGTATATATATATTTTTTTACAACTACAGTACACTCGAGATATGGAAGGAATACTCCCAGTGCTCTCGAGTAACAACACTGTCCGCATGTTTGATAGAAAAAAACTTGTCCACACTGGCGGTAATAAAGGGCGTTGCTTGGCAAATGAAAGCGAAATAGACAAAGCTTTTGGGTATCGGTCAAAACCGACCACTGCTTTTAGCGCCAATAAGAAGAACGAATAAGATCCAGTGGGTATGACATTAGAATACAGATTTTCTTGCTGGCTATTGCAGGATACTGGAGGACTGATTACAATTTAATATAGCTCATTTCGATAAGTGCAGTCAACGTACAACTAGCGTCAAAAATATGCAGCAAAAACTACAAGAATCATTTTTTTTAATTTCTTAAAGAACTAAGAAATTTTCCTAGAAATTTTAAAATTTCCAATTGGATTTCTTAGAAAAATTTTGTGTATGCAGTTTTGTAGCCTATTTTGTTTTAGTATAATAAAGTGCAATTTTCAAATCGCAAAAACACCCCTTGATTTTTGAGACTTTTTTTCCAAGAAAGCGAATTGAAGAATTGAATTGCTTGGTTTTGCTTGCGTTATCCCGCCTTCTATTTGCAATTAGAAACATTGGTTGTTGTTGTTTTTGCTGCTGAATGAACTATATATCGAGCCCTAATCGCCAAAATAACGTAAGCGAAATTTTTTTCAAAATTTTCTTTTTGATGCAGAAATATTCCTAGAGCATCTAGATACATTTCTGCATCAAAAATAAAATTTTGAAAAAAATGTCGCTTACGTTATTTTGGCGGTTAGGGCTCGATATATTTATAAAATAAAAAAGAAACATTTGGTATGAAAAATACAAGTAAATAAAAATCGTCAAAACGTCAGGTTATGCATATTTATGACCTTGACTGTACATGGGGAAAAACAAAAAACACCATAGTGCATAATAAACTGCCGTGTGGTTAAATGTGTGTTATAAGACCCTGTAGGACCAATGATCAATTACTGGTCCGACCAAAAAAAAACAAAATAAAACGACAACGGCGTAAAATTGTGTGGCAATATTAAGAAACATACCAAAAATTGGAGGAAGAGCTCCTCAGCTTGGCAATTATGTTACTACTACTACATACTTCTCAACTTACACACTTTTCAGCTGAGTTACATATTTACAAACAAAAAATTTTTGGCTGAAAAATGCAGAAATCAAACAAGTAGCAAGCGGGTAGTGATTATTCCAATCGGATGATTTGATCCACATTAGAGCGCTGTCGAGCCAACGAAATGTGCATCATTTACTTCAGCACATGGCCCGTTCGTCATTGTCGTTGTCGTTTGTCCTGCTGCTATGCGGCACAAAATGTCATTTGTGAGTTTTTGTCAAAGGTGTTAGGATTTATCTTTGCTATCATCATTTGTTGAAATCCATACAAAAACCAACACACAAATACACAGCAGGAGAGATTTAGGATTTTCATACCTCCAACCGACTGCTGCATTAACAGCGACGACAAACTGAACAGGGGTTGCGGCGAATCAGATTCTGCTTTAAACCAAAATAAAATAAAATAAGCACAAAAGCATTTCAACTGCCAAGGACATTGGCTTATGCCAACTCTACGCAAACATTTAAACATTTGCGCGCGAGAACGTATTACATGCATACACAACAACAATACCACACTGTGCGCCACACTAGGGTAGATTCTTATCCATCAAATTACGTCTGATCTGTTACCAGCACACTCGTCTTACAGTTTTGTATTTAATTCGGCTTTTGTATTTTTTATATTTAAAATAAAATAAAAAAAATTCTATTTCAGCTTTCTGCTTATGCTTATGTAATATGTATGTATGTATGTATGGTAATGCACTTTAGTTGAAATTATTGATAGTAGAAAACAATTTTCTGATATTTATGAAATGATAAGAAAAAACCTAAAGGAAACAAATTACTATCCAACATTTACATCGCATTTGTGCCAATCAAAGTAGTCGCTGATACTTTTGGGAATTAACTTGATCATTTCGCAATTGTTAGATATTTTTTTGTTGTTACTGTTCGCGGCACACTGATTGCGCGAACGTTGCGTATGGGTGGAGTGCATTTTACGTGCTAATGGTAATGGTCCTGGTATGACTGGCGATTTTCGCTTGCAATTGAAAATACTTTCATCTGTATATGCAGCGATGCTTCGTTAATAATTCAACAGCTGAATGGGCAATTGAACTGAACTGAGCAGATTTGTTATTGTTTTGTGGCTACCGTTGGCACTTGAGGCAATCAAAAGCGTACGTATATTTTTCGCAAATTGATTGCTGAGTAATGGGGCAGCTGGATTTGGAGTATCGAATGCTTGATTTCGATTTAGATTATTTACATATGTATGTATATATGAATCTATTATATTAAGTTACATCCGCACTCAAAAATCTAATAAAAGGGTTGTTTTTTTTTCTTTACATAACAAATTTAAGTGTATTTATTTTATAACTATTTTGCTCCTGTGGCCCCGCCAACGTGTTAGCTAGCTGTGTTCATAAGCAATAACCGTCTAAGTAGACCTAAAGCAGAACTGCGTTATATATGCTATCGTATTCTGCAATTACTATTCCATGTGAAATCCCCATCTCGCCAGCTGGGCTATTTAAATGTTATAGACGAACATGTTTGGGTTTCCCCGTAAGGTTAACATTACAATCCAAATAATTAAAACGTTTTTCCCGGAATTCAGGTTTTTCGACTTAGGCGGTTATTGCTTATAAGCACAGATATATGGTTTAATGGTAAGCTTTAAAACAAATTTATGTTTTAATATGTAAAAATATGTAATAAACGATTAACTAATTGACCAAGTTAGATTTGACTTTTAAAACAGGTAGCGACCCCAGAAATATTTTGCAGAAAACTTTCTTTAACTTCTTTTAGTTTACAAATAAACCTCGAACTATTTTAGATAAAAAGCTAATTTAAACCTCTCTCCTTTGACACCAATATTAAAATATTTTATTTAACTTATCAATTAAATTTATTTTGAATTATGAAGCAGGTAGCAAACCTAATAATATTTTTGAAATGAGGCATTCTCTCATTTTATACCCATATAAAATATATTTTTCCCAACTTACCTACTAAGTAAATTGTTTTAGATTCTCTAAGCAGGTGGCAAACCTCTACAAAACTATCTTTTAAATAAACCTTCCTCTTGAAGCTCTCTCGTTCGACACTCATTTTAAAATATTAAATTAATTTCTTTCAATTGATTTTGAATTTTTAACCGGGTGTTTTCTCGGTTGAGTCCCATATTGAAATATTCTATTTAACTTGCCAACTAAATTGATTTCGAATTACGAAACAGGTGGCAGCCCTAAACACATTTTTGAAATGAAGCTTTCTTGTTTGACGCGCGTATTACAATAGTTCATTTAACTTGCTATTTAAATAGATTTTGAATTTCCAAACTGGTGGCAACGCCCTTCAAAAATGCTTTCGAAATGAAGCTTTCTTAAACTTGTCGTTGATTTTATTCATATAAAGCATTTCACTTCACTTGTTAATTAAATTGATTTTGAAGTTCAAACAGGTGCTAATCTTCTCAAAAACCATTATAAAAATAAAGCTTTATTTTCCCCTTTCAGGTTTAGCACCGATATAAAAAAAAAATGATTTAACTTATTAATAAGTTGATTTTAACTTTCTGAACAGGTGGCAACCCTCTTCAAAACTATTTCGGAGCAAACATTTTTAGATTAAAAAAAAATCAGTGCAATGTAGAATAACCAACTTTGAAAATTTATTATTTGATCACTTTAAGCTAATAAAGTTTGCAGGAGGAAATTCGATGATGAGGTCGCGTTTATATTAGTCCTCAAACAATAATTTTTTATTTTTTTCATTTATGTACAAAATTTGCAAAGGACATTTTACATACCCATTCGTCCTTATACACCAAGAAATTTATTCTGCTATAATTCTATAGAATTTTTAACCTTATATGATGCCCTTATTGTTATCCTACATTGCACTGAATTTTTAAAATAACTTTTTGAAACACATAAATAATCATATTTTTTTAATTTCAAAGTACTTTAAAAAAGGCATATCGCACACCTACATCTAAAGTGAGGTAATAGTTTAGGCGCGACTACTAACACCGCCTAAATGCATGCTGAATTTAATGAAGGAGATTTTAGCACATGCACTTCTCAACTGCCATATAATAAAATTTTCTTAATTTTTTTAAAGTATGCTCGGCCTAGTCTGACGATGAAAGAGATTAAAACAGAAATCGAAAATAAAAAAAATACAGAATTCTGGAATTTAAAAAGGCGAAAAAGCAAAAAAACTTCTACATACATACATACATTTTTGGAAAAAAATTTTATACAATATCTCTAACTGATCTTATTTCAAGAACGTGTTTTTATTAAGATATGAATTTTTGAACACTTAATAAAATCCTAACTCAATTTTTGTTTAAATTTTCTTATTTTGAAATTCTGTACTTTGTGTAATTTTTAGAAATATTTTTATATATTTTTCTTTTATAGCCCTAAAGATGACCTTTAAAACTATACATAATAGTTTTAGAGATCTCCAATAAACAAACTAGCAAAATACCGGAAATTGCGAAATTTAGATTTTAGCATAACTTTTGAATTTTTTTTTTATTTTTATTTTTTCATTTCGATGAACTTTGTTATAAGGTAAAATAAATGTTCGAACGAAAGTTCATCTAAATCAAAAATATATTTATCTGAATTTTAAAAATTCCAAAAACTCCATTTGCCGATTTCACATAGTTTGACCCATGTAAACTTGACTTAGTGAAACCTAGCCTCATCTCCACGAGGCCATTTCAAAATTTTAGAGCTATTTTGAGCCATTTGCTTTTTATACAAGGATGAGCTCAACTTACGGTGGTCTCAAACGCCACAGTTACAATTTGTTTCCAGCCCCATCAAACATCCAAAACATTACAAATCCTCAACGTCTCAACTTCATTATTTCTAGTTTTATAACATCAAAAAGTTGCTAGTCTTTTATACATTCGAGCTGACATTAATCCTTTAAATATTGACTAAAGCGATTTTAGCGGCTTAAAATCATCAATTGAAATTTTAAATAAAAAATTATCACAACTCAACACGCAAACGTCACTGTCTTGCATACAAATTGCGAATGCTAACAACAACAACAACAACAACAGCATTACAACGTCAATGTGACACATCAAAGGATTAAACTCAAAACTACAAAATAAAAAACGCAAAGCCGAAAAGAATACTTGTTAGAAATACTCGCAACTGTTTGTTTATCCAATGTTTTTCGGTTGAAAAGATACACAGACCCATTTGCAAGGATGCACTACTCGCTAAGTACGCCACGTGAAGCCACACACATAGATGAATTTCACACACACACGTGTGCATACGAATACATACAAGCAAGTGCGTTAAAAAAAACGATTGCGCGCGCGAATGGGTTGAAATTGTTACAAAATCCTTTAACCCGAAAATGCAAAATGAGAACAAACAGCGCTCGGGCAGCAAACAGCAGCAGGGCAGAGTGCACATTTCACAGATAAACCAATTCGAGCAGGGTAATAAAACATCCGATAAAAAGGTGGGTAGTTTTTGACATACCTATTGCTGAGGGGGTTACATGAAAGTGTAACTCTACGACCAGAGCAAATTTTAAAGTACAAAAAAAATAAAAATAAAAATACCGTGCGCTTTTATTTGCGAAAGGGTTCTATTTGATTTGATTTCCGGCCGCTGCTGCTGCTGTTGCTGGTGAAAGGGATCTGCAGGCACTTTCGCTATTTGCTCTTTGCCATTTTTTATTTTTATTTTTTTTTTTGTGATGTTCATAATAGGCATGCGAGTGTATCAAAGTTACATTTTCGACACTTGCGCGCTTCAATTATTGCGAAATTATTTATTGCATCCATAGTGCAATAATGCATCAGCCAAGACGTGGCGCATTAATTTCGTTAATTGTACGAGTTTCGCGCAAATGAAGCGTTTCATTGAACTTTCGCTGGTCGGTGTTTGGCAATTGGCGACGGTGCCAAATGTCATGTTTATACATTTTCTGTGCAATTTCTTATTAATAAAATCTATTTATTTCATTTCATTGGCAAAAACTAGAAAATATCAAAACACGGAAAAATCAATGTACTCACGAAGGCGTCATGATTTATTTCAGAAAGAATTTGAAATTTCAAGGATTTTTTTTTTAATTTCAATGCTATGTAAAGTGTAACATGTATGAGTATCAAATAAACATTAAAATTCTCTAGAATCGAAAAAATTAAATTTTTGGTGCACAAGGACGAACAGGTAATGAAAATTTCCTTTCAATATTTTTTTTACACAGCTAGTAAAGTTAGAAAAACGAAATTCAAGGATGTGTTAGTCCTTAAAATTAATTTTTTTCCAAAAATAGCTATTGGAAATTTTCAAGGATATTTAAATCTTTAAATCTGAAGTTCCAAAAAGAAATTTTCAATACCTATACAAAAAAAATTTAAATGTTTTCAATTAAAGATACTGATTTCTTTCGTTTGATACGCAAATTGTTAATCTTTTATGTGATATCCAAATTTTTATTAAAAATTGCATCGAAATTTTTTTTTTTTTAACATTTTTTAACTATGCTCAGAGAGGAAAACTAAAAACGAAATTTTACTAAATATTGTCCCTAGTTTCATGAGTATATTGATATTTTTTGTCTGCGTGTAAAAGTGAGCCACAGTTTTATAAGTCTTGACATTGGAGAACCATAAAAAGTTCGAATGATCCTGGAAAATAGTAGGCACTCTACGGAGCCTATGGCAGCATATTTAGGTCTCCAGAAGGTTTTTTCTCATCCATTCCTTATTCACCTTTTTTAAAATCCAAATCCAAATGATATTACAATAGCCTGGAACAAAGAGGAAGTACATATATACATATATGGGTTCAGGAAAAAATTAAAATTTTATTTCATTGGAGCAAATTATGTAATCGCTGCTTGACTGCAACTGAAGATGACGTTTTTATCATTACGATATATCCACTGAATTTTGGCTCCAGAGAAGGAGTATGGATTCTTTCTCTGTGGATTTATTTCTCTGGGTTTTCCTCTTCCTTACTGGACTTTCTGTGCTATTCTGCTATAATTCTATCCACCACCGGATAGGCAGCATTGTTCGAGACAAAGCACAACTTTTCTGTATTCATCTTAAAGCGCTCTGAATTTCTGTCTTACCTGTTCTACAGCTGTATTCGTTGTTCAAAATGTTTTGGACGGCTTCACCTAATTTTATTGTAAACTATCTTCTAAATCTCCTTTTGCTTGAAGCATTTGCCTACACAGAGAGAAGTTTTTTTGCTTAAAGTTTGATAAATGTTTTTTTGGTCACTAAATAGTAAATAAGTTATGAAATATTCAAATTTGATTTAGTTCTCACTGAATTTAAGAAAAACACTTTACTGAAAATACGAAAACGGTTCTTGTTTACAAACAAAAACCAGAATTATTGAAAAAAAACCGTTGCAAAAAATATTAAAATAAATAAGAAAGCATTTTCTCAAATTTACTAAATTTAGGAAAATAACTTTCCTCATGCTAAGAAAACGGTTTGCTATATTATTTAAATTTTGAAAACAAAAACAAAACACAGCAAAAAAAAAATTAGAAAATACTTTCTTTAATGAAGTCAAAAGTTTCTTATTTTATTATCTGAGACGTGTGGCATTCGCCTAAGAAACTGATACAAATACATATTTACAAACATCAACCATGATTTCCACAGAAACGAATTGTTGAAACAAAAACCAAAACACGGCAGAAGTAAGTTTGAAAAGGAAGTCAGAAATTTCTTATTCTATTCTCTAAGAAACTTATGCATACATATGTATATTTGGAAATATCATGTTTATATGTACATATGTTTATAAAGCGACTTCTGCCTTTGAATTTTTAAAGCCAAATTTAGAACGCAGTTAATTGCTTTCCTGGAAAATGTGAGCTGTGGCGTCGGGTGAGGACCACCGCTTCTGGTTCTGAGATCGCAGGTTCGAGTCCGCTTGTTGGTGGTTAGAGTAAAGTAAATCAATTATTTCAATTTCCCTTTCTCTCTTTCTGAGTTCGCAGATTCGAGTCCGCTTGGAGGTGGTTTATGTAAAGTAAGTTAATTATTTCAATTCGTATATAAGCTACAAATTGGAAAACTCATTTTACTAATGTTCGCCCAGCGGTTGAAATTCAACCTTTTCAATTAAGGGGGCTGAGGTGGGCTGAGCTGAGCTGAGTTGAGTTCAGTTGAGTTATTTCAACTGAATGGAAGTGGAATGCGTTGAACAACATAACAGAATATAACATAACATAACATAACACAACACAACACATTATAACATAAGGTAACATAGAATTATTTCATATTTTTAACTAGTCTTTAAAAAGTTATTACTTATGTAGAATGTATTTCAAATGAATAAACAATTAAACAACACATGACATAACATAACTTAACATAACATAACATAACTTAACATAACAGAACATGATATAACATAGGATAATATAACATAACTTAACATAACATAAAATAAGATAAGATAACATAACATAACATAAAATCAGATAACATAACATAACAGCATTGCATAACATGATATAACATATAACGACATAACATAGCATAGCGTAACATGAAATAACATAACATAGCTTAACATAAAATAACATGACATAAAGCAACATAACATAACATGACATAACATAACATAACATGAAAACATAATATAACATAACATAACATAATATAATACAATATACCACAACATGTCGTTCTTCAATATTATATCTTTCTTTTTCTCTGGCTTTGGCTCTACCTTCATCTACATATATTATTTTCTCTACCTTTTTTATCTTTTAATTTTTATATTTATCATTTCCTTGACTTTTAACCAGATCTTCATCTTCATTCTTTTCTCCATCTACATATTCACCCACATCTTTGCGATTATATTAAGTATTTAAATTTACCTTCCTCTTTGTCTCTATGTTTCGGTTTCGGTTTCTTTTACTTTAATTTTAATCTTTGATTTATCCCTTTCTTCTTCTACATACTCAACTTTACGTCCTTCCTTGTATGAGTCTTAATCTATTCATGTTCATACATAAATTTTATTTCTTATCTGCTGCTAAGCACGTTTCTTTAATTCAGTATCGATATTAAAGCATACATTTAGGAGGCATTTGCTCCCCAACCATGTACATGTATGGCATTAGTATTGGTGTCACTTTTGAATTGATTTTTTCGTCTTATGTTAAACTAATTTTAAATTCGCAAAATGTGCTGAACATCAGCACCAAAATACCTTTCAAATGATATATAATTGTTTATACCTTAGAAGTACAGTTTAGCCGTAAAAGGGGTGTAAAGAAAACATGATTGCCTATTTATATATAAGATTTGGAAAACTCTAAATACTCAAATACCATAAAAAATAAATGAGATTTTTTTCTTTTTAAAATACAATTTAAAAATTACAATAAAATAAATAAATAAACATTTAAAAACAAAAAACCTGCTCTAGGACTTGAACCTCGAATCTGTCGACTGGCACTAGTATTAGTACTTTACACTGTCGGCCATTGCGAGCAAAATGAGATACTTATTCCTTTTAAATCGGTAAACTGCCAACCAAGCATTGATGCAGAAATGCAACCAACCTCTTCTACTCACTTTTTTCTGGCCGAGTCCAAAACAGTATGCCAGTCGTTTCTCTTCTGGGCCAACTGACGCCAATTGGAAATGCCAAGTGAAGCCGAGTTTTTCTCCACCTGGTAACGGGTGATTTTTTAAGAGCTTGATACCTTTTTTTTTAAAAAAAACGCATAAAATTTGCAAAATCTCATCGGTTCTTTATTTGAAACGTTAGATTGGTCCATGACATTTACTTTTTGAAGATAATTTCATTTAAATGTTGACCGCGGCTGCGTCTTAGGTGGTCCATTCGGAAAGTCCAATTTTGGGCAACTTTTTCGAGCATTTCGGCCGGAATAGCCCGAATTTCTTCGGAAATGTTGTCTTCCAAAGCTGGAATAGTTGCTGGCTTATTTCTGTAGACTTTAGACTTGACGTAGCCCCACAAAAAATAGTCTAAAGGCGTCAAATCGCATGATCTTGGTGGCCAACTTACCGGTCCATTTCTTGAGATGAATTGTTCTCCGAAGTTTTCCCTCAAAATGGCCATAGAATCGCGAGCTGTGTGGCATGTAGCGCCATCTTGTTGAAACCACATGTCAACCAAGTTCAGTTCTTCCATTTTTGGCAACAAAAAGTTTGTTAGCATCGAACGATAGCGATCGCCATTCACCGTAACGTTGCGTCCAACAGCATCTTTGAAAAAATACGGTCCAATGATTCCACCAGCGTACAAACCACACCAAACAGTGCATTTTTCGGGATGCATGGGCAGTTCTTGAACGGCTTCTGGTTGCTCTTCACTCCAAATGCGGCAATTTTGCTTATTTACGAAGCCATTCAACCAGAAATGAGCCTCATCGCTGAACAAAATTTGTCGATAAAAAAGCGGATTTTCTGCCAACTTTTCTAGGGCCCATTCACCATGATTTGCAAGCGTTGCTCGTTAGTAAGTCTATTCATGATGAAATGTCAAAGCATACTGAGCATCTTTCTCTTTGACACCATGTCTGAAATCCCACGTGATCTGTCAAATACTAATGCATGAAAATCCTAACCTCAAAAAAATCACCCGTTATTTCCAACGCAGAGGGGGCATTCCTCTTCCTCTGTTACCAGCATCGCGACCCGCGTTGAATATTTTCAGAGCAGGAGCGCTTCTGTTAATTCGAACGGCTTGGCTCAGTAGCGTAGAAATGCAAACGTAGGTCATGTAAAATGAGTAGATTTAAATCTTTGCACCAAATCGTATTTACCCGTTCAAACTCACACCCAACAACACTTACCAAGAACGTTCACTCAATCGTGGCAACAATTAATTGTAAACTGCAAACAACAACTGGCTACTGCAGCCGGTAGTCACTCAGCCATGCAGGACACGCAATGCGATATTGTCACTAATGTGTCACTGTTGGCACGCGCAAAGTGTGTAAACAAAATGAATAGAAACGGAAAAAGCAGTTAAAACAAATCACAAAGCAAAGCTGCAGGTGTGCAATGCCAGCAGCAGCGGTTAAGTACAGCCTCGGCGGAAAGCAGTAATATGGAGAGTAAGTAAGCAAGTGGTTGACGGCTTTTTGACTCGTTCACACTTTTGCGCGCGCTAGCCGTTTTGCAGACAGATGTCGAAATAGTTAAAGCACGCGCTTAAGCGCGCCTTCAAACAATTAATGGGTGGCGGAAGTAATAAGGATATGACAGCAGAGGAGAGTGGCAAATGAAGGACATTACAGCTAAATCAACACAGTTGAATGGAAAAAAAGTGTAGCTGTTGAAAAAAATTTGGTAGAAAATGTCTAAAAAAAAAACTATGCCACATTTGGTAACAACTGTTATGTGGTGCGGGTAATAACAATGGCGTGGCCGGATAATGCTCATGTAATTTTGAAGGACAATGCTGTATGCTGGTTAAATACTCGGTAGTGGTGCGCAAAAAAACAAACGTAATGCCACATAATGCAAGCTATTTGGGATGAGGAAAATAATTTTTTTGTTTTTTGGAAGAGATTGAGGCGCTATTTTTTTTATTGGGTTGCACTTAAGTATGTGACTACTTTTTTCGTGTTTTTTACTACTTTCAAAAGAATTTGTTTTTTTGTTAAATTTACGCATTTTTTCGCCCATTTTTGCTACCAGCCTAGCTACTGGTGTGATAATCCCAGTTAAGCTTCTTTTTATTGCCACAAAAATGTATACAATTCGGCAGCTTGTTTGCCATCGATTGCGAATTAATCAATACAGATCGCTCTAGTCAGCGAATCAACATCAGAAAAAAAAATACGTTACTTTTCAGCATTAGGCCGCGCCATATGCAACATTGCAATAATAGTTAATCATTCATTACCAGATGCTTACAAACATTTTGCATTTTTTTTTTGCATTAGCATTTATATGTTACAAATCATAAAATCACAATCAATGGTAACTACTAACAAGGCAACACCCCTAAGGTGCGTGATGCCAAACTTTCCATTATCTGTTACTTTACATACATACATAGGTACATATATTTATGCAAATCAGTTTACAAAAAAAACTACTTTCTTGTTTACATTCGCCCTAACTAGGCATGAAACCATTTGTCGGTAAAACAACTATGGCGTTGCACTCTCTCTCTCCCTCTCTCTCTCTCGTTAACCATCTTTCCCCATCTTTGAACCAACTACGAGTATTTCGAAACTCTCCTCGGAGCATATCCATTTTCTCTTCTCCTAATTTGCAAGAAAAAACCATAAATTAAGAATGTCACATTAATTATTCACTGGTTACAAAAAAAGAGGCAACAGCGTAAATCTTCGACTTCTACTTTTTGAATTTTGTTCAAGTGTGCTGCTGCTGGCATTCGGCTCGGTGAGATTGCATTTTAATTAACACCGATCAGGGCAATGAAAAATACACACGCACATACACACGTGCAAATATATGTGTGTATGCATATGTATTGTTGCACTTCGTGTTACTCATCCGTGTTTGTGTGCTACTAAAAGTTTCCGCTTGAGCCCACTCCAAGTACAATGCCATGACACTTTATGGCATGCAAAATAGTGTCCTTCTGCTTTACTAACACATACATACATAAAAGCATTAGTTAGGACGAGCGTTGCAATGACAGTGGGCTGTTTTCATATTTAACTGACAGCCGGTTAGTGGGACTAAAAGTGTTTGTTTTCTTTAGAGGAACTCGCACAAAAACATAGCCGCTCAAAACCGCCTAACTGAGGCTAAATTAAAAAAAAAAAATCTTTGAAAAATATCTTTATGCTTTGCGGATTTCTCCTACTTATTCGTACCAAAAGCAGACGGTTCCTTTTGCACTTGATCTTTATGGTGTTCGTTTTTGTCCCCATTTTAATAAGAGGTATCTACTCAATGCTGTTCTCGTTCACCACCAGAGAACTCTCTTTGGCCCCTTTCCGCGAGATGGGAAAAGCCATTCGTTCATCAAGTTTTTTTTTTCGAGAATAAAAGATGCTAGAAGATAGTTTAATGCATACAAGGAGTGCCAGCTACTGCCAAAACTCGTTCGCTTTTTTTTGACGTTTTTTCTAAGGGTCCCGAAGCTTTTTTCGTCTTAGTTTTAGTCACTATCCTGCCTATACGTATTCGTCTTCGTGTTAGTCTTCGCATTCACCTTTGTGTCTATTTTAATCGCTGTCTTCGTGTTCCTCTTCATTCTTGATATAACTCTAACTATTTGTCTTCGGTTGGTTTACGTCTTCGTATTCCTCTTCGTATTCGTCTTACTACTCATCTTTGCGATTTTGTTGGCATTCGGGTTCGTCTTTGTATTCGTGTTAATCGTCGTTTTGATCTTCGAAATGGTCTTCAATTGCTCTTCGTATTAGTTTTCATATTCATAATTGTCTTCGTCTTCTTACTCGTTTACGTATTCGTCTTCGTATTTAATAGCAAAAATATGAAGCAAAAGAAAATGCGAAAATAATACATCCGTACCAAACCAAATACATAAAACTCGAATTGAAGAGCTTGCAACAATAACTAAACACAAATACGGAAATTTTGACTCAGCGATTTCAGTCGCAGCTTCAATCAATCTTGAAAGCATACAACTTTCATCATCTATGGACAGATATTTATAATGTATGTATAGATGAGCTATGTGATATCATTTTCAAAATTACTGTTTAACATCTGTCCATGTCAAGAACTTGGCCCATGCGCATATCAAAGGATTTGAATGTGACAAGTAGAATACATATACCATTTAAATTAATTATTTTTTGATATTTGATATTGATATCTGGCAACACCATTTTTAAATTCTTTTCTTTAAAAACTTAAATGGGCAGAGACAAAATGAAATAAAAACGAAGCAAATCCGTTGAGCCCTTGTTCAGTTATGCGATAACACACAAACAGCAATTCATTTTTATATATAATGAATTTTTTTGAATGGTGGCAACCCTGTTAAATTTTTTTCTATATTGAATTTTTTTGTACATTCTAATTATGTTTTTGATATTTCAGATGTCTGGCAACACCATTTGTCCAATGTCTTCTTTACAAACTTTTTAAAGAAAGAAGGAAACAAAATCAAATAGAGCAATTCATTTTTATATGTACATATATATAAAGAAAATGGTTGAATTCTATAAAAATTTATCTTTTGAACAACAGAGAAAAGTTAATAAAGGCAGCTTACCACAAAGAAGTCCAACTCTAAAATTATCTTGAGCAGTTAAAAACCACATTTTTTCACATCAGTAACCACTGTATCAGCTTTAAACAATAAATTCATACATATTTACATACAAATGTATAGTATGTACATATGTATGTATGTTGACTTCTCGACTGGTCACCCATAAAAAATTACAATAAAATCGACAATGGAAACAAAAAATCAAATGGAATGGAAATGCGCCACATCAAAAAGACTACCCTTTGTTTTTACCATTGCAGGACATCCATGTATGCACGCACGGTTTTAATGCCTCTATGCAACGCAAATGTATCGTAGATTGTGTACCTAGACTGTCATTTAGTATTCTACTACGGAAAAGGACGTTTAACTACATTTGCATAACAATGAACTGTGCCTCTAACTTTATCCTTCGGTGGGTTTTAAATGCGCGCACATTTATATGTACGAATGTAAATTTTTACAATGAGTTGAAGACAACTGAACGCGCACATATGTATGTACGTAAGAACTTGGCGTTTTGGTAAATATTAATATTCCAGCAGTTTTATTTGTAGGCTCACCATACTGGTTACTTTATCTTCGGCTGTGGGTGTGAAGTCGTAAATTATGCTGATTGTTTTGTTGTAATCATAATGGAGACTTGTTTGCATTTGTATAATTATAAGATAGATATGTGAATGTATCTACGAACGCATGCAGAGATAGTTACATCTATTCATTCCTTGTTCTGATAATTGAATTGCCTCCTGTCTAAATTCAACAAGGTTATGTAAATAAAATAATGATTCCTTATTTTCTTTACTCTTTTAATACATACGTACTCTTTTTACATACGTTGCACACTCGCTCAGATGCTGCTAACAAATACGATACAATTGCATTCGTTATTTATCTCTTAGAAAAAAAGGAGTTATTTTGGATCAGTTTTTATACATATGTATATGATTGGATGTAACTGGCCAAACCCTTTTCTAGGACCCTATTCCAGGACAAACTAGTTTTTCCTATGCTAAACTAGTTCCCCCTACATGCAATAGTATAAACCGGTATAGCTGCGGCAAACTGGTATGTCCCAACCCCGATAGGAGAAACGAGTTTCACAAATCTTGGCTAAACTGATCCTGGTATGAATTCGTGCACTCCAGTATAGAGAACTTCCACACAGCAATACTGAGCATTGCGTAGCCGGAGTCGGTCTGATGAGGGGGTTTTTTTTTTTGAAGCGAACTACTACTAGAAGACTAGATTTAACTGGTTTCTACTAACGAACTCAGACCAGACCAGTTTGGCTCAGTCTATGCCGGTTTATCCTACCGCATGTCGGAAAAACTTCTTTTGCTCCAGGCTAAGTGCAGCAAGGATTCACTGACTCCCCTTTTTGATATCTGTTTTCAATATGTGCGGGTCATTGTGTCCCAGCATCTTACGCACATGGTACCACATATTTCTGTCTTACAGTCAAGCGAAGCTTTTGATCTCGGAAATTGCGATCTTAATGTGACTACTTCCTACATTTGTTCAGCCCTTCAGACATAAGCCATGAAGAGGCAAAGACCTAGCCTTTGAATGGTGAAGCAAAGTTCACTTCTTCCTTTGCCGCTCCAACAGTCTTCCCGTATCTCTCCTATTATCCGATAATAGGCTTATTGGTCGCTGGGTTCGATCCCCGGCACGAGCAACATCTAAAATTAGAAAACGTTTTTACTAACAGCGAGTTTATTGCTTGAAATTGAACACCATTTGCAGCTCATAGGCGACGTAAAATTGCAGTCCCAATTGGAGAAGAAGCTCGTTTAAATACTTAGCAAAAGTGTAAAAGGCTCTGCTCTGTAGAGACTATTTCGCTAAACATTTCGTTGTTATGCAACATTTCAGGCGATACCTCTGCGTCCTAAGGCTAAGAAGTTGATACACCCCTCCTCATTCAGTTTATAAAATCAGGAGAAAGGACTACGTGGCAGCTTTATGGATATGTGGTTTCTACAGTTGAGCTTTGAATTTCAATCGATAGCCCTTTTTCCCAATTAAGTCCATTCGGCTCTTGCCTTAACCTTGAATGCACATCTGGTACATCGATCAGGCAGCAAAGCAGGGGTTTCTAGGTTATAGCTCTATCCAAATTGGGTAGGAACCGTTCGAACGCAAATGAGGTTTTAGATAAAGCGCTTCACTTTCCCGAGACTTCTTGAATTAGACCAAATTCGGCAAAGACCTGTAATCACATAAATATATATTTACTGTTTGGAAAAAAAATGTTTCTAGTCTAGTGACTATTTGATATTTCACTTGGAAGGCAGCTAATTTATGGCATGCAGCAACAGGAGCCGGTGTCTACTCAAAGGACTTGCAGATCAACCGATCCTTTCGTCTGCCGAGCGATTGCAGTATCTTCCAAGCAGATATCTACGCTGTAGAGAAGGCGGCTAGTCTTTTACTTAGTAGTGTAGAGTTCCAGAAGACAAAGCCACTAATTTTGGTCGACAGTCAGGCAGGCAATAGGATCTAAAATAGTGAAATCGAGAATTGCATGAAAACGTCGCCCCACGCTGGCGTCACTGAGCCGTATCAACGTCACTCTATGCTGGGTCCCCGGACAAAGAAATATTTAAGGGAATTAGTCGGCTGATGAGATGGTCAGATGCGGCTTTGAGCTAGTAAAAGAAGCGGATAGCTCCGTAGTACGGAGGTACGGGGTAGTACGGAGACCCCCGTTTAGTAATCACGTTAGCAAAAATTAATGAGTACACCGTGGCCTTGATGAATGACTTGTGGAATAGACGGGAAGACTGTGAGACCACAAGATCATTATGGCCGCCGCTTAGTAGGAAAAAGACAACTGACATACTGAAACTCAATATATCAGCAGTAAGAGTTCTTACCGTCGCCATCACAGGACACTGTGCTATAGCACCAATGTTTCAACGGTGGTGACTTGAAGCTACTCTTGCGATTATAGGTGTCTTCCCCTGACACTCGCTTAAAGAGGGCGCTCACAATGGACAATTCTGTCTCCGTGTGAAAGTATGGAACATTCCATATACGCCACCCTAACCGAACCTAACTATGCCACTTATTCCTTTGTACACACTTTTGTGACTAAAAACATCACACAGAGGATCTGCCGACACCTTCCAGCTAGATGGATTCCCATGAGACATGTGCCTCTGATATTTTCTTTAAATTCAACATACTAAATCTGAATACTTTCTGCGCCTAACAAGATGGAGAAAGATATCTGTTGTGAAGCGTTATTAAAAGTGTCAGCATCACGAAGAAGGTCGATGAAATGTAAAAACATAACCCAAAGATCAAACAAGCCTATAGAATCAGTAAAGCTACTATTTTTAGCACAACCGGCTTCACCCAAAAACCCATTAACAAACTTTTATAAATTACAAAGTTGTCATAACGGAAATTTTCTAACTGCCAATATTGAAACAACCACAATTAACAAGAAAAGCTAAATTACAACACAATCACTAGGAGAAGTAAATGACAGCAACAACAATGTGTTTCACATAAAAACTCATAAATATGAAATGCAGTTAAAATAATAAGCAGTTTTAACCCTGGCAGTGGAGATGAAAGCCACTTACAAACGAACATACAAGGTATGTCCTAGGAAAGGGATGGCCCGATGAAGGGGTGGACAGATTTTGAGTGCTGCCACGCAAATCAACAGGGTTAAAGTAAAGAATGAAGCCGAATGCACAATTAATTCAAAGCGTGCAATGAATATGTAGTGTGAGTAAGGATAGACCGGCAGGCAAGTATTAAAAGCTGCGCGAAGGGGAGGAAAGTGTAAAAACCAGTAAGTGCATGCATAGGTAGGGAAAATTACTATATATGACCAGCAAAAACACAATAAGCGCCGGATAAGGATATTTTTGTAACTTTTTGAAATGTAAAAATAACAAAGGCATAAAACGTGGAAAAAAGTATGAAAGCACTTGCAGCAGCGAAGGAGGTTGCGATATAAATTGTATATTACTTGTTTGTGTGTATGTACATTAGGGTGGTTTAAAAAAAAAAATCAAATGAACAATTTTTTTCAGTCTCACCCCCTAAATCGGTAATACCACGATCATAGATATTACATATAAATTTTGGTTGCGATTGGAAACGGCTAAGGCCTTTCGCACATGGGGCAAAGTTCAGATTCGTCTATAGAGACTCAAAAATTAAAATTATTTTTTTTCACCTGATATCCAAAATCGATACTACCATAGTCGATGACCCCTATGCGACACGCCTTAACCGACTGTAATGAAGGCCAAACTTTATATGTGATATCTCCGACTAAAGTAGTACCAATTTTTGGTATTAGGTGAAAAAAATTAATTTTAATTTTTTTAAGTCTCCATAGAGGAATTTGAACTTTGCCCCCTGTGCGACACGCCTTAGCCATCTAAAATTGGGACCAAAATTTATATGTGATATCTTTGACTATAGTACCATCGACGTAAGGGTTATGGCTTAGAAAATCTGATGATACATATTAACATTAGGGTGCATCACTCACCATACAAAGAAAAAAATCGGTACAGTTTTTCTGGCGGACTTATAAAATCAGTTATATTTTAAGCAGGGGCCGAACATAACAGTTATAGATGAAAACTGTCATTGAAAAATTCACTATGAGGGAAATGTTCTACAACTAAAACCAGTATACCAATATACCAGTCGATTTCTATTTTCACCGAGAATCAAATTTGAAAATAAATTTTTGTTTGTAATTTTTATGCAAAATTAAAAAAAAATAATTACTTTTGATTTATATTTTACAAATCCAAAATAACAATTATTTTTTATTTTTATATAAATAATCTAGAGATAACAGTTATATTTGATGTTTATATTATATGTCTTAGATATCAGTTATTGAAAACTTTTATTTATAAGTCATCAATAAAAATCAATCACTGACTTTTATTTCTTAAACCATACGTATAAAAGTCATTATAATTTTTCGCAGTTAAGAATGTGTTGGAGAACCAAAATTTACTACGACTTATACAAATGACTTTTATAAGTATGATTTTAAAAATAAAAGTCAGTGACTGATTTATATTGATGACTTTTATAAATAAAAGTCTTCAGTAACTGTTATCTAAGATATATAATCTAAAAATCAAAAATAACTGCTATTTGCTGATTTTTTTAGATGAAGATCAAAAATAATTATCTTGGATTTATAAAATAAAATGAAAAAAACTGTTATTTAAAGAGTAATCAATAAAAGTCAAAAAATAATTGTTAAAGAGTGATTTTTTTAATAAAAGTTGTAACTGTTGCGGTCCCTGATTTTAAGACATCCGGCGAAATATTTCAAATCGGTCCAGCTCACTTAAATTTTAATATTTTATCCGAAATACTTTGGCGGAAATCTTAAAATTTAATTTGGATTCACTTCAAATTATTAATCGGAGATTTTTGGGGTCGCTTATCGTGAATCCGGTGTTATTATTCAAAAATCGCTAATTTTGAAGATTACAGGATTCGTAATTAGCGACCCCAAAATCCCCCGAGTGAGTTTCAGAAGTATCCGAGTAAATTTTGAAAAAACTATCCGCCATATTGGGTCCGTCATTTTGAAATTTCAGAAGACAACAACGGATTCGTAATCAGCGACCCCAAAATCTCCCGAGCAACAATTTTGAAGTGTATCCAATGAATTTTTTAAGAATTAGCCGCCATATTGGATCCACTATTTTGAATTTTGAAAAACTCCACTCGGCATTAAAAAGTATTTATTGTTATTAAAATTTTAAGACCTTGCCTGAGCGTATAAAAAAAATAATGTTATATATTACTTTCAACAAACCGGCATATAAATAGCCGTTAGGATTACGATTTTTTCAAGTGAATAAACAAGTGCTTCCTCTTCTTCATTGTCACTATAATTGCTTTAGCGATTTTTACTGCATCTTCTTATTAACTGATGCCAATAAAAACCAACATGTGGCTAAGTCGCTCTCCACTTGGTCCGTTGTATTTTCCTACCAGCCCAACGGGTACCGCATCAAATACTGTCAGGACTGGAACCTATATAACAAAAAATATTTGTGTTTTCAATGTGTAGAATTGGTCCTCCTGGAATGCTATAAAAATTCTGGTCACCTTATTTTCCTAGACTTCATCAGGAATCGAACCCGCATCAACGATGTGCATAGTCAGAAGCGCTAACCACTGAGCTATGCACACCCCGTAAAGCTTTTGTTAGGGAATGTCATAATACCTTGGGCTGTCAGGGTAAAGATATATCAAAGGGATACTCCGTTAAATTTACATTAAATTACTTGTACTTATGTTAATGAATACTAGAGAATCCGCAAGATAGAATTTCAAAAACCTATAAACTATTCCAAATATTAGTAAGGTATAAGCGATTCGAGTGTCATATTTCTTCTAAATCCGTGCAGCCGTTTCGCATAGTAGGTTTTCAATATTATCAAATTTTAAATCACGCTGTACCGAAAAAAAGTTTCTTATTTCAAAAAATAAAACCTTATCGCACATCTACAGGGCAAGGTCTTCATTTTTCAGGTTATGCAATTTGTTTTCGAGTAAACTTCTATAAAGTTCAATTTGAGATCGAAGCGAATTTGGTTTAAATTCACTCAGAAGCCTGAAAGCCTTTTCAAACCCATTTGGAATGATATCCATCCTTTAAAAATTCATTTCACTTATTAAATAATTTAAATGCAGCTTATAAAATACGTGGCAACCCTCCTAAATATATTTCAGAAATAAAACCTTTTCAATCCCATTACGATTGACACATATATTTTAATAATTAATTTTTTTCTTTTTAAATAATTTTAATATTTGAACAAAGTAGTTTCGCACTAAGATATTCCTAAATATTATTCCTCTTACATTGCCATGCATATTTTAAGTAACTGATGAATTAAGTTTAATTTATTTTTCAAACATGTGGCAACCCCACTAAATATAGTTTAGAAATAAATATTTTTCAAACCCATTCGACTGATACCCATATTTTAATAATTCATTTAACTTTTTTAATAATTTGAAAGAAAATTTTTATACAGGTGGCAACCCAAAAATATTCTTAATGTTTAAACAAAAGACTTCTTAATACTCTTTTGTTTGACTTCCATATTTTGACATTTGATATAACTTTTGGAAAAGTCAACTAAATTCGATATTTAAAGCAGGTGGCTACCCACTTCAAAATATATTTAAACTGTTACCTTCTGAGCCCCATTTCGTTTGGCACCCATATGTTGAAACATTTTTTTTCTAATTAATTTCTTTCATTCAAATTTAATTTGATATCTTAAACAGGTGGTAACCCTTTTAAAGTCAAGTTAAAAAAGAAAGATTTTCAAAACCATTTCCATTGATACCCATTTTGTAATATTTGATTTTTTTAGATAATTTGAATATAATGTTTTAAAAGGTGGCTTTTTATTTGATACCTTATTTAGGAAAATCGAACGAACGGTGCGGTTATTATGGCATTGATTATTAAATAATTTGAATTCAATTGTTCTAGAGGTGGCAACTCTATTCGAAAAACTAAAACCAGTTTGAACATCCACAGGCCAGCGCTTTAATTTGACACCCCATTTTTGAGAATCGAGCGAACGGTGCAGATCTCTTATCCGGAACAAAAAATGCGTTCGCGTATTGTATATATAGATACGGAGGCACTACTCTTTTTTGTTGGTTTTTTTTTTACTGTACTGATTTGTGTGTCCATCACTGTAGTTTTTTTAACCAATATTAAAATTTAGCATACTGTACTCTACTCTTATTAGGCAAGTTCCTGATCAAATTTACAAATTCTCTTACTTCTAGAGCGAGTATGAAAATAACAACTTTTAATGCCACTTCACTTGCAACGTACGAAAAGGGGGTAAGTTACAATTAATGCGAACACATCTCGCAGTTTTAAAATTTTGCACACCCATTGGTACACCCACCACCACCAGTACGCTATCAAATCTCAAGGGTAAGTAAAGATGTAATTACAAAGCAAATATAATATGTCTGCCATAATTTGCGGGTGGTAAGAAAGAAATATTTAATTATTACTTATATAAAAACATACATAAGTACATACGAACATATACATACATATATGTATCAAAATTATGGATGAAAAACTAATATTCAAACCCAGCATCAGCTTTTCTATTGAGCTCCTTACAAATACTGTTATATCACAATACGTTAGTTTTTTTTTTGGCAATCTGCTAGTTTGAATACTCGTAGTTTGTTTGGCAATCAAAGTGCCACTCTGAGTCGTTACATTTTTTTTCTTGCAACGCAGGTACTCGAGTTAATCCCTGCCATCATACTATGCGTATCTGCTAAAAACACATAATAAGGGTATTCAAGATCCGATGCATACTGTCCAGCATGGTGCATAGATAGCATTAATAGCATGATTGTTGTTGTTTAATGCGTTTAAACAACAACAAAAATAAGCGAATTTATGCTATATATGCACCATGCTAGACAGTATGCACCCGATCGTGAATACCCCTAATGTGTTTGTGTGATTGTTTCTATATGTATTTATGTATGTGACATATCCACTTCTGCCACTTGATTGATGATCGCCGCAACATCATAAATCACTTTCAAGTAGATACTCGTCAACGGAGTGAACGTTCGTTTGCTCTATTGCCGCGACATTGTAATACCGCTTGGCGTCCCTCCTGTTGGCGTCCAGGATTATTTCAGGTTAGCGAAGGGGCTTTAAGCGCGCCGGTGGCTCTCTTTGATATATGGCGCAATTAATGTGTATGCATTATCAATACTAATACTGTTTGTATGCATGTAAAATCAATGATTTTATATCCTGTTTATTTACATAGTATTTATCAATTAGTTGATCACACCGTTTGGCGGGCGAGTGACATATTGTTTGAAGTTATTGTGTGAAGTAGGATAATCGAATCAGTGATATTTAAATATTTTTTCCGTCATTTTTTCTATGCCGCTGTAGTTCAATTAGGTTTCCCAGGAGTTTTTGTTGATGTAAGTAAGTAAAACAAAGAAAACAAGTAAGGGCTGTCCTGAAGGCTGCTTACTAGATGCAATATCCAAGCACCCTTAATTTTTTGTATCAGCCTAAAATTCAAATTTGATTAAAATTTTTTAGATTTTCTAATGCAACGTTATATGCATCAATTAGGAAAAAATCGAATGTTGATTCTCGATTTTTTTTGGTCGATTCACGGATCGAATCGCAACTATAAAATCGATTGTTCGCCTTTTTTCAAAAACCATTTTTGGAGTTATTCGAAATATGGAAACTTGAAAAAACCGGTTCACTATTTTGAAATAAAGAAAAAACCTAGTTAACCGGTTTTATTTACCATATTTTCACTACAGTAACCCTTTACTGTTAGTCAGAAATCATGAACAAAATTTGACTGACTGTTCAAGGTATAGTTTTAATTTAGAAATCTATAAGTCAAAAAAAGTTCGATGTATTTTGGATTAAAAGTAAAACAGTGTAGTCTAAAGCACTTTTGGTGCCTTCTAGCCGCAATGAATACTTTATAAGATACAATTTTTTTTTTTTTAGTTAAAAAGGACGAATATTCGCCTACATGCCCAAAAAATGTTAAAGAAATTCTCCGTCAGCCGATATCGGGCGAGGATTAGCCATATATATGCGTCTAAAGCGCTCAGGACCAGCTATCAGAACCAGGGACCGAACATAACAGTTATTGATGAAAACTGTCATGGAAAAATTTACTATGGAGGAAATATTCTACAACTAAGTGAAAGATACCAATCGTTTTCTTTTTTCACCGAGACTCAAATTCGAAAATAAATTTTTATTTGCAATTTTTATGCAAAATTAAAAAAAAAACAATTATTTTTGATTTTTATATTACAAATCCAAAATAACAACAATTTTTGATTCTTATGTTATGTGTCCTAGATAACAATTATTGAAGACTTTTGTTTATAAAAGTCATGAATAAGCATCAGTCAGTGACTTTCACTTTTAAAAGTCATCAATATAAATCAGTCACCGAGTTTTATTTTTTAAATCATTCGTATAAAAGTCATTAACATTTCTCGCAGTTAAGAAGGTTTTGGGGAACAAAAGTTTACTACGACTTACACAAATGACTTTTATAGGTATGAATTAAAAAATAAAGGGCAGTGACTGATTTTTATTTATGACTTTTATAAATAAAAGCCTTCGATAACTGTTATCTAAGACATATAATTTAAAAATCAAAAATAACTGTTATTTATAAAAGTCATGAATAAGCATCAGTCAGTGACTTTCACTTTTAAAAGTCATCAATATAAATCAGTCACCGAGTTTTATTTTTTAAATCATTCGTATAAAAGTCATTAACATTTTTCGCAGTTAAGAAGGTTTTGGGGAACAAAAGTTTACTACGACTTACACAAATGACTTTTATAGGTATGAATTAAAAAATAAAGGGCAGTGACTGATTTTTATTTATGACTTTTATAAATAAAAGCCTTCGATAACTGTTATCTAAGACATATAATTTAAAAATCAAAAATAACTGTTATTTGCCGATTATTTAGATAAAAATAAAACAAAATGTTATTTTGGATTTATAAAATAAAAGTCACAAATAACAGTTATTTAAGGAGTAATTAAATAAAAGTCAAAAAATATTTGTTAAAGAGCAATTTTTTTAGTAAAAGCTATAAATGTTACGGTATGTAAATGAAAAACAAAATTAAATGAGATTTCGAAACGGCTATTGGAATAATCTCCTCGAACTATTCGAGGGAGAAAGAAAGTGGTAAATGAATTTCTTAAACATTTCCTATTGGCAATTTTAATATTCGAGTGTGAATTTGTTAATGTAATATTTCAGCAACTTTTAACAAGAGATATTCTTCTTTACTGATTAATTATTTAACCTAAAAATATGCTACCATACTGCCGCCACATAAATACGTTTAAATGCACAACATTTGTTTCTGCCCAGACAAATCCATTCGAGTTGTGATAAATAATATTTAATTTCATATACATTTCATATACATATGCACATACAAGTAGGCACATATGTATGTACATGGTAAATATGACAGTTAAGTATATTTGTACATATGCTCTAAAATTCAAGTGAAACATATGTAAATGCCCATTTGACACGTGTTAATTTCAACTAAACACGCAAATTTCTATTTGATTTCGATTTTAGATGGGCCGCATAAAAAGGCTGCAGGGATATGCGACATTCTGTCACAAATATTTAGAAAATTGTTTGTGATTGAAGTAAATATTTTTACGTTATTTATAGTGCACTTGTTATGCATAAATTAAGCAAATGTTAGATAAGATATGTAAATAAAGGATATGATGTACATATTTATGTGGGTAGCTAATAGGTATTCCGGTGCGAAATTAAATGGGAGGTGTGCAAAGTGTGGATGCGAAAAAGCGAATTTCAATATTTCATTGGAAATAACAGTGATTGTGACAAGTTGACAAAAAATGAAAAAAACGAAGCTTTAATTGAATGCCTTTTTAATGTTATTTTTATTTTTAACTTGCCAGTATATACATAAATATGTATATACATATGTGTACGCAACTGACAGGAATTCGGCTAATTCCTTACGTAAAAATTAGGTTCTGAACGGAGTATGAAGAAATTATTTGTTTCCACAAAAGTAAAAATAACGAGAAAATTATAAGTATGTAGAAGTTGTTTTTTAGAATACGACTGCAAATATATACTTACCCCTCTCTAGCCCCGTTGTTAGGTTGCTCCTCAATTAAGTACTATATCACTTCAAAATAAAAAAGAAATCAAATAAAAAGGATCTTGAATTTCTTATTCTTTCTTTATTCTTAAGTTTTAAGGAATTTAGTAGGGGTGAAAATATTTTTAAGTGATATTTTATAAACGAAAATCGACATAATCAAGACATTATGAAGCTATTCAAGTTTTCTTTAAAATTTTGTTAAAAAATTGCCGGTGATTTCACATTTTTAAATTTAAACTTAAATTTCATTCTTCTTATCATCTAATAAGGCCTAAGCTTCCTAAAACGTTTAATGACCACAGAGGAGAAAGTGCGTCTCAAAAATTGGGTACAATGGGACAAATCATATAATTTCTCCCAAAAATTAGATATAACTATGATAAAAAAATTATATATGGATTATATAAATAGTTGCCACTTGTTTAATCCTTTGACTACTGATCTGTATTTGAAGTAGCTGTTTGGAGGTAAAAGGTTTGCATTTACGTCGTCCTAAAAAATTTATATTCTTCATAGAAAATAATAATAGCAAAATGTAGAATAGTTAGCGCTGTGAAGTTGGCATACTGAATGTTCTTCTTCTTATTTGGCGCTGTAACCGCCTAAGCGATTTTGGCCGAGTCCAAAACAGCACACCAGTCATTTCTCTTCTGTGCTAACTGACGCCAATTGAAAATGCCAAGTGAAGCCAAGTCCTTCTCCACCTGGTCTTTCCAACGCAGAGGAGGCCTTCCTCTTATTCTGTTACCAGCATCGCGGCCCGCGTTGAATATTTTCAGAGCAGGAGCGTTTCTGTCCATCCGAACGACATGGCCAAGCCAGCGGAGCCGCTGAATTTTAATTCGCTGCACTATGTCTATATCGTTGTAAAGCTCATACGGAATGTTGCAATAAGAAAAAAAAAATAGTTTTCAAGAAACTGTCCTGAGCAGCTTTTAGAAAATGGGAAAAAAGTTCTACAAAATATGGCCAAAAAAAAATCGAAAAAATGTAGTGTTTGAAAACCTAAATCAAAACTGTTAAGAGTATATTTACCTCTTCAAAACGTTCTGCAAAAATAGGCAGAAAAAATGTTTTCCCAAAAATTCGAAAAAGTTTAATGTTTATAATAAAAAAAATGTTTTTAACTTCATTTTTATTTTATCTTAAGTTATATAATAACGAACGGTTAATATAAGTTTTGAAATGGTAGCGCTAGCAATAAAAATTAAAACTATTCTGAGTGGCTTTTCACGAAAAAAAACTTTCGGCAAAATTACGCTGAAAAAACATGTTTTTTTTTTTATTTAATTTTGTAGCACTTGTATTCCTTTTTCGACATTTTGGAAAAAAATTACGGCGTTATTTTGCAAAACTTTTTTCTTTTCAAGAACTCTAGAACTATTGAAAGCTACTCAGAACATTTTTTAATTTTTCAACTAATAAACTTCTTTGACTTTTTTGAAAAAGAAAATTTACTTCGACAAAATATTGTAGAACTTTCTTTTCCTTTTTAAGAACTTTGGAACTATTGAAAAGCT
>NW_023458565.1:11510944-11512395 GCF_013731165.1 Rhagoletis pomonella
AGCTTTTCAATAGTTCCAAAGTTCTTAAAAAGGAAAAGAAAGTTCTATAATATTTTGTCGAAATAAATTTTCTTTTTCAAAAAAGTCAAAGAAGTTTATTAATTGAAAAATTAAAAAAATGTTTTGAGTAGCTTTCAATAGTTCTAGAGTTCTTGAAAAGAAAAAAGTTTTGCAAAATAACGCCGTAATTTTTTTCCAAAATGTCGAAAAAGGAATACAAGTGCTACAAAATTAAATTAAAAAAAAACATGTTTTTTCAGCGTAATTTTGCCGAAAGTTTTTTTTTCATGAAAAGCCACTCAGAATAGTTTTAATTTTTATTGCTAGCGCTACCATTTCAAAACTTATATTAATCGTTCGTTATTATATAACTTAAGATAAAATAAAAATGAAGTTAAAAACATTTTTTTTATTATAAACATTAAACTTTTTCGAATTTTTGGGAAAACATTTTTTCTGCCTATTTTTGCAGAACCTTTTGAAGAGGTAAATATACTCTTAGCAGTTTTGATTTAGGTTTTCAAACACTACATTTTTTCGATTTTTTTGGCCACATTTTCCAAAACTTGTTTCCCATTTTCTAGAACTTATGAAAAGCTGCTCGGGACAGTTTTTTGAAAACTATTTTCTTTTGTCTTAATGCGACATTCCGTATGCCAACTTCACAGCGCTAACTATTCTACATTTTGCTATTATTATTTTATATGAAAAAATATAAATTTTTTAGGACGACGTAAATGCAAACCTTTTACCTCTAAACAGCTACTTTAAATACAAAGCAGTAGTCAAAAGCTTGAAACAAGTGGCAACTATTTATATAATTTATAATTAATTTTTTTATCATAATCATATCTAATTACTGGGAGAAATTATATGTTTTATCCCATTGTACCCAATTTTTGAGACGCATTTTCTCCTCTGTGGTCATTAAACGTTTTGGGAAATTTAAATTTAAAACGATGAAATTACAGGCAATTTTTTAACAAAACTTTCAAGAAAACTTGAATAGCTTCGTAATGTCTTGACCGATTTTCGTTTATAAAATATCGCTTAAAAATATTTCCACCCTTACTAAATTCCTAAAAACGTAAGAATACCGAAAGAATAAGAAATTCAAGATCCTTTATATTTTATTTCATTTTTATTCTGAAGTAATATAGTACTTAATTGAGGAGCAACCTAACAACGGGGATAGAGAGGTAAGTATATAAAGAATGTACACGAAAAAAACTGGCCGCACATAACCAAGCATAGCTCGGTTAATCATAACATTAAAATAAAAATCGGTAGACACTTAAAAAGCTGGAAGCATTTTCCACCTTACTGCATCATTTCTTTTTAGTAACAAAAATCAGTGTAGAAACGAGGACCAAGAAAGAAATCGATCGCGAGTTAATATTGCGCAAAAAGCTGGAAAATCCCAGCATGTTCCATAACGACATCGCAAAAAA
>NW_023458565.1:11512495-11515681 GCF_013731165.1 Rhagoletis pomonella
TATAGTTTTTTATATGTATTTATTTAAATTTTTATTAGCCACACGTGCCGCTGATTATGCCAACAAGACAATTTGTTATTAGTGCTGTAAGCCGCTTCCTACCAACTGTCACACCAGCCGCCGGTGATCACAGCTTTGTTTATTTTGCTGTATTCTGAGACCGCAACAGTTGCAACAGCCTGTCGAGTGGCACGCGACTCTAACGCCTCCGCCACCGCCGCTGACGCCACCGTTATTCCGATCAAACAATGACTTAAAGACTTGTGGCATAAACCATTCAACCAGTTAAGGCCGTATGCATTACCAAGCCAGTGGACGGCTAGATTGCGCGCCGCATACCGTTTGCTTATTTGTTTGCATTCAGATCCTGGTTGGCTGGCACGTGCGGGTGTTTGCGGTAAGTGGCGACAGGCGCCAGTCACTGCTGTTGCTGCTTGCTCGTACTTGCCGAATGGTATTTTTTAGTTGAGGCTTTCCCCCGCCCCTTAAATGGGCATTTTGTTATCTTCGGCGAAATATTACCATGGTAAATGGTTACGGTGTCATCATCGGTGGGCACTTGCATGGACTGTTGCGCGCCTTTTGTCATGTAATTACGTTATTATGATATTTAAATATGGCTCAGTGTGTGTGGCGCATGCCTGTCACGTGGCTCTGTTATGATACCGCAAATGTTCCGCTACCGGTTGTACGCCTACGTACATACATAATATACATGCTCGGGTACTTGAGTGCGAACAACAGTTGAAGTGTCTAAATACTTATGACCAAGTGTGGATCTAAAGGGTTAATTTATTGAATTATTACACTACAGGAAATGACTGTAGGTGTTGAATATGTATTCACTTTTTAATGAAGTTGGGCGTGAATTTTATGAAGTATTTTGAAAAGAAATTATCTAAGCCTAATGCCATTCAAAAGGGTTTAAATCTATAGCCGAACGCCTGCGTTATTGTAATAGCAAAATTTTAATATGCTTCCCATTTTCCCAGCAGATGGCAAGAGAAAAGAAATGTAACTAATTGAAGAAAAAATATTGCTTCGGTTAGACTGACTAGCAAGGTATACCAGCTATCGTAACGGGGACAATGGGGTCTTGCTCCAAGGATATTCTGAACATTCTGCTCAGCTTATTGCCGATTGATATTTTCATCGAAAACTCGCCTTCAGACTGCGTGCCTTTGGGCTCTGGAATGTTCTATCATAGACGTACTTATAACCGCCTGAAATTGAACTGACTACATTCTCCCGAAGACCTGGGTTCACCACCAAATGCGCGCGAAAGACCCAAGCTGCAGTGATTGTGATCAACTTAGGGTCTAGTTCTTAGAGGGCTTCACGGACTCCGTTGGTGCAGGGGTTTTCATTGAGCGATATAACCTAAAGCTATCCTACCGCCTACTAGACCCTGCAAGCGTTTTCCAGGCTGAAGCGTTGGCAATTAAGGAGGCAGTAAGGTACATCAAAGAGAATGCACCTGCGAGGACGTAGGAGAATATCTTCTCAGATAGCCAAATGGCTATTCAGACACTCTATTCCAGTGGATGATAGTAGGAAAGATCTAGTCTCGATTTCTGTTCCATATAAAATTAAAATTACACTAATATGGGTACCGGGATATAGGGACCTTTACGAACGAAATAGCAAGGAAATGATGCCTCGCTCAGTGCGATCAACAAATTGTTTGTATACAAAATTCACCAAAATCGTTAGAGCCGTTTCCGAGAAACCCCTAGATATAAATATATACATATACTAGCCGGCCTCGTATGCTCGAGGCTTCGCCACGGCTGAATGTGTAGATATTAAATAATTTATATTTTTTAATTTTTCGCACAGGTAGCAACCCTCTTCGAAAAATAAAACTTTACTGCAAATCTGAAGGCCAAACCTTTTCATTTGACACCTAATTTTTTTATAGTGAATGAACTGTGCAAATGTCATTAACAAAAAATACCCTCGCGTATTATACATATGTAAATAATTTTTAAATAGGTGGCAACCCCACTCAAACAAAAAATAAAAACTTATTGCGCATGCAGAGACCATATCCTTTCACTTGGTAGCTCAGTTTTTAGTACAAAAAACGGTGAAGATCTTATAATTTTTAAAAAGTGGCAACCCTATTCAAAAAGCAATACATTATTGAACATCTAAGAGCCGAGCCCTTTTATTTGACACCTTATTTCTTGTAATCCAACAAATAGTGCGGATATTATGATTTTTTTAGACTGGTGGCAACCCTATAGGGATTTAAAGTATTAAAGATCATACTTAAACAATTTTTTCTAAATCCGCTCAGTAGTTTATGAGAAATATCTCGACTTTCCTTTATACTATGTATAGAAGATAGATATATGTAGATTAAAGATGCAAACTTTACGCATCCACAAAGACTTAGTTAAACACAATGTATGTAAGTGTATATGTATGTACAGTGAAACCTCTCCTAACGGACACCTCTATTAGACGGACACCTCCCTTGGGCGGACATTTTTTCCTATACCAAGTTGTAAGTATAAATTTCGGAACAAATTACTCTCTCTTAAGCGGACACTCTCTTGGCCGGACGCGGACAGTTATTTTGCATAAAATTGACACAAACACTCTATTGGGCGGACGCGAACCTCTTATCAACGGACATTAAGATTTCTTTTCATAACAAATCAAACAAAAACCTCGGATGAGCGGACGCGAACTCCTCATAGGCGGACTACTAAATGGAAAAAAGGGGACTTCCCGCACAAAATGTGATTGTTATGCACACATTTAGTTTAGTTCGCGCAGTGGTTTAGGGTCGTTATTTGAATTGTCAGAAACCCTTGGAGACTGATAAAAACATGAAAACTATTGATGAAAAAGGTACTGACACTGAAAAAAATTAAAAATAAAACTTACGTCAATCGACAATTTCCCAGTTTTTTATGTAATGAATCCATGATCTTATGTAGTTTATGGACTAAAATGTAATATATATTTTTATTTTGTTATTACTTAATATGTACTTACGCACATAAATGAAATGTGCACTTTTGAAAAAATACATGCACATTTTTGTTTGAACGATGTAATATCAATATCTTTTATTCAAATAAGAAATAGTGACTATTCAATTAAAACATTAAAAAGTTCTAAAATAGGCTTCCCCTCCATTAAGCGGGCACCTCTCTTGGGCGGACACCTCTC
>NW_023458565.1:11515781-11575832 GCF_013731165.1 Rhagoletis pomonella
TAGAACTTTCTTTTCCTTTTTAAGAACTTTGGAACTATTGAAAAGCTACACAGAGCATTTTTTATTTTTACAATTATTTTTATTTTATTTCTAACGAATAAACTTTTGAAAAATTAAAATTTCGTCTCTTTTTATAATTTTTTTATTTTCAATGAAAAACGTTTTCGACTTTTCTGAAAAAAACTTAATTTCGACATAATATTGCAGAACTTTTCTTCCTTTTCAGGAACTATAGAACTATTTAAAAGCTAATCTGAATGTCATGTATTGTTATTGTTTTCAACTACGAAAGTTTCTATTATATCTACGGTGACCATATGTTATGGCTGCCGAATATGGGACAAAAAATCATGCTTACCATTTTTTATTGATACAGATATAAGGTATATCCGTGGTATTCTTCTTCAAACATGTAGATTTCTACTGAATGAAAAATTCATTGTACTTGCCAATGAAAAATGGCAAGTGGAACAAACCTGTCATATTGCTTGAACACACTATCCAATAGGCCCTAGGGTTGTGTTTAGCTTTTCGAAAATGACCACGTGTTGATTTTCTTCAAACATTCGTAATGTTTTTCGAGCAATTTTTTTTTTATTTGTTATTTTTATATAAAAATATCGTCTAAGCTTTAATCAAAACCGTGTAAATCACAGTTTCAAACTTTATACAAAATTAAGGAAAATTCAACTAATTTTCGTCAAAATTTCAACAATTTTTCTGAATATTTATAAAATTTCAGTCTAACGAAGTGCAAGTTTCAAACGGCTAAAAAATTGCGTTGATTTTTGAGAATTTTTGTTTTTTTTTTGTGACGGATTTTTGCACTTTTTTCATATAAGTATAAATTTCTTATGAAATAAAACGCGGGAGACCGTCAGTAACAAAATTTCAAAATATCACCGAAAGGTTTTGTAAATTGCGCTTTTTATATTAAAAAACCCGAAAAAGTAGCCTCCAAAAAAAAAATTCTCAAAAATCAACGTGATATTTTAGCCGTTTGAACCTTGCACTTCATTAGACTAAACTTGTATGGGCTATAAAACCGCATTCTCAAAAATATTCTAAATATTCAGAATAAAAAGTTGAAATTTTGATGAAAATTTGTTGAATTTTCAAAAATTTTGTATAAAGTTTGAAACTGTTATTTACACGGTTTTGGCTAAAGCTTATTAACAAAAAAAAATTTGCTGGAAAAATATTACGAATATTAAAAAAAAACAAGTGGTCATTTGTTTGAGTCACTGTATGTACTCAATCTAGAATTATATTGAACCAGCCTGGCGGAACTTTATGTAAAAAAGAAAAATGCCGAAGCCCTCCACTGAAGTTTTATGTCTGTACAGTGAACACCAACCCATTGGCTCCCTATCTAAATAAATAAACAAATGAATTCTCATTTAAAATCTAAACTTTTATTTCCTCACTTAATTAACTAATGGTACTTATTTACATTTTGAATATCGTTTTTTTTATTTTTTTACAAAAATTTTATTTAAAAATGGCAAATTCCACACTAATTCATACAGACTATTTAGCAGATGAGCCATAAATTTAAAATATGTAATATTACACAAATATTGAATCACAGGCATATTATTAATTTTAACCATTCGACTTAGTTCATTAATTAAATAATATGCGCAGTCTTGGTTACTAACCATATGATTATTTAGCGACTTAAAAGACTTAGTTGCTTTATAAGTAAAAATATACATACATATGTATATCTATGTATAAACTATATGTCTTTAAAAACTATTCCGTAAGAGTTTTGTATTTATACGCTAATTTAGTAATCAATATTTTCCTAAATTAGACCAAATAATTGGTTGCTATGACAATTGACCGTAGATGGGTTCCGAATAGTAGAGTGTTGGCACACCCATACCCACCGTATAGGGCTCGGTGGGTGCGCGTGATGCTTGCAAGCTGCGCTTGGAGTGCTTTTTGTATCTGAAAAAAAACAATAAAAAAAAATGTTGAGTTAATTGTGTAATAAACTCAAAAAAAAAAACAAAAAAAAAAACAGTAAGCAAAATAAAATCAAATAAATTAAATTTACCTGGCTTAGGGCCTTAACGTTATTCTGTTTGTATTTTAGCAATAAAAAATTAAATGAAATAAAAAATATAGCGCTCTTTTTAAAATAATAAAAACGAAAAATGAAAAAAAAATATTTTAAAATAAAGTAAGTTCCTAAAAATAAAATGAAACTTCGAAAATATATATTTTTTAAAAGATATATGTCTAACTCTAAAATAAAAAGAAAATTTAATTAAAAAAAGAAAAAATGACTAAAATTTAAAATAAAAATTAGAAAAAAAACATAAAACAAATTCCATAAAATTAAACGATATTAAAGAAAAAATTCTTTTCAAAACAAAACAATAAAAAAAAATTTAGAAAGGTAATTAAAAAAAATATTTTTCTAAACATAAATTAAAAATATATATATATATTTCTTTTTAAAACAAAAAACCTAAGAATTTTATTAAAAAAGGAAAACATAAAAAACAAGTAATTTTTAAGCCGAAAACAAAACCGATTTCTATTCTCATATAAAATTTTAAGATTGTCGTTAATTTCTTTATGATCCAATGATCGGATTTAAATCAAAATTGATATGGAACCACCTGTGAGGTATCACCTTTCCTTTAAAAAAATACCTATAGAAATGGGTTAACGTGGTCCAAACTTATGCAATAACAAATATAAAAAATAAAAATTTAAAAAATTAAAAAAAAAACATTTCGATGAATTGATAACCTTCTCCTTCTAGTGAAGTCGGTTAATAAAATAAGTTTCTAAAAATTAAATGAAATAAGAAAGCTATATATGTACAAATTTTTCTTTTAAAAATAATAAAATCTAAAAATTAAATCTACAAAAAGAAGAGCATTCGAACTTCGGATCTCTCGAATGACGCATCAGTGATATGCTTACTCGGCCATTTCGCCTGTTGGAGCACCGCGAGCAAGCTAAAGTGCCTTCTGTCAATTGAGCTTTTCATCATTGCTCACTTGGAGATTTTATTTGTAAGACTTTCTTACCTACTGTTTTTCAATTCTATTACCAAAGACTTTCAAATAGCTTAGCCAGAATTACCTCATTAATCTTAACCATAATCTAAATCTTCATATTTATCTTCAGTCTTCATTTTTATCTTCATTTTCACTTTCATCGTCGTCTCTATCTCAAACTTTATTTTCATCTCTTAGCTTCATCTTCTTCATAACATATCCACCTTCATCTTCATCTTCCACCTAATCTCAAACATAATCTTTGTCTGTATATTTATATTTGTCTTTGACTAAGAATTTGCCTTTGTCCTTATCCCTGTCGTTTACATTATCTTTCTCTTTGTCTATATCCTTGACTTTGCATTTGTCTTTCCCCTCCCTTCCCTCCTATCATGAATACAATTTCCCTGAGAATTTTTTTTTTGATTAAATGTCGGAGTTGAGCTGTCAAAAAAGTGTCAAACAGCTTTTTCGAAGTTCGAATTTCCTCCTCCCAAATTTTCGGGTAAAATGCTACTCCCTGGGAGTTAATTATTGGCGGTTTTCTTTCTCGTGAGAAACAAATTCCCGGAGAACAAACTCCCCGGGAGTATTAAGAACTGGGTAGATAATAAACTGAACAACAGTAAAGATTTTCTTCTTCTTCTCTCCCCAACTTACTTCTTCTTCAGACAGCATGCGGTACACGCCGCCACAATGGCTGCCAGCCCTATGAACGCCGCCAATATGACCAGCCAAGTGCCGGCTGAGGTCATCAAGCTCGCCGCCGCTGGTAATTTTCGCACCGAACACAATTCCACCTCACTCACGCCATACTCCACATACACATCGAACAATTCCTGCTTCATTTGCTCGGAATGCATTAGTTTTTGCATTTCTTGCAAAGATATCGCCGCGCCATTCTTGAACATCTGGAAGCACGAGCTAGTCGCTGTAAAGTCCAGCGTGTAGTCGGCCCGTGTCAACACTTGCGTATCGAGTATGTGCAGCTCCAAGCCGAGCGGCTTCAATTTCTGCTGCAGCTTCTCTTGGAATGGTCTTATGATGCCTTGTATTTCGCCTGGTGGACGTGCAAAAACAAATTTCAACAAAGATTTATCGCGTATCACGAAAATCTTCAAATTATCGAATGTGTGACGTTTCACACGCTCCGAATTGTTGGCGCGTATACGCATTTGGAAATACCCATCAACATAGTCGGCAAAAGAGCCGCCGGTACGCAGCTCGCCCGTACGATTATTGAGTGTAAAGAGATTCTTCAGCGGTCTAGAGTCGATTTTACGCGTGCGCTTGTAGAATTGTGGCACAAAGGTCACATTGTCAATGCTGTAAATTATAGGCGGCGCTTCGGCATCGCGATCGCTCGCTTGCACCGTTGTTATAACGGTGTCGATAGGCACATTTATGCGTATACCAATTGAGGCATCCTTATGTCGAAATTGTGGCAAATTATCGTCTATGTCGATCAGCTTGATCGTTACTTGCATGAGCGAGAGATCGTTATGTTCGTATTCGTCACCCAGATAGGCAAAATTGGGTTCGCCATGCTTCAAGCATTTCAGCGTTAAAGTGTATGAGTCCACGGATTCCCTATCGATGGGTTTCGTGGTCTTAATTATAGCCAAATTCTCGCTGTTGCGTTCGATAGTGAATACATTCTCGTTATTGCCTTCGATTATCGCATAATCGATGAGTGCGTTTTCGCCCAAATCTTCATCGATGGCGGTTAGATTGCCTACAATAGTGCCCTCGGGTTCCTCTTCCAGTAAGTTGAAGACCAACGGCGCCGAGTCCTGCGATAAAAGAAATATAATTTCAATTTTGTAAATCTTTTCAACATTTCTCTAAATGGAAGCCTTACAATTTCGCGCGCAAAATGTGGCGCGTGATCGTCTACATCCAACACCGTTATTTGTAGTATGCGCGTGACTGACTGTCGCGGCTGTCCATCATCTGACACTTCCAAAATTATAGTATACATATCTTTCATCTCGCGATCCAAAGACTGCAGCGTCGTTATAAGCCCTGTTTTCTCATCAATCGTAAATAGCTCGGCGTCTGTCGTGTCCTGCAAAATTTTATAGGAAAGCATGCCCGAAGGTGTATTTGGATTGTCGGGATCGCTGGCTACAACTTGAAATACGGGCGTTCTGATCGGTGAGTTCTAAAAGTGGAAAGGAAAAAGATTTAGCTTTAGCATTTTCTATTTCATACAGGGTTAGTTTTCTTACCTCCGTTACATTGGCCATTTGTCCCACCTTTGGCGCCACAAAGTATGGTATGCCATCATTTGCGCTCACATCGCCTATATAGACAATGACTGACACATCTGAGGAAAATGACATCTGCTTTGGCACTTGATTACCATTGTCTTGTGCTCTTATTACCAACTCATATGGCTGCGATCGTCCCTTACCAGTCAACTCACGTTTGGTCTTCACCTCTCCACTCACAGCATCGATTTTGAATAAACCATTTGCATCACCCTCTTCCACCAATTCATAACGCACTTCGCCTCCGGGGCCATCGTCTGGATCGTTGGCGTATACTTTCAGCACAAATGCGTCAGTGGGCGCATTTTCTGGTATCACCCCAGTATAGTTGTGCTGCGTGAACTCTGGCGCATTGTCGTTGACATCCAGCACGTCTATCGCCAATTCAACGGTACTTTGTTTGGCGTCTGTCGGTCGGCCAGGCGAATCTTCGGCTCGCACTTGTAGGCGTATGTGCGGCGTGCGCTCACGATCGACAGTTTGATTTGCCCCTACCACCACTTCGCCGGTGGTGCTGTTGATCTCAAAGAGCTCTGCATACTCGCCTTGCAGCGTATAGACGATCTTATGATAGCCGAGTCGTTCATCGCGCTCAGTGAGCGCTGCATCTTTGTCGTGTGCCTTGACGTGTGCGACTTTCTCCGGATGCATTCTATTTTCTATGATCGTGGCTTTATATGCGGGAGCTTCGAAAGTGGGACTATTGTCGTTTACGTTCTCTACGGTGATATTAACCCTGGTAATAGTTGTACGTTGACCGTCAGCCGAAGTGGCTTTCACTTGAAAATCGAACTCAGTTTTACCCGCTTCGAGCGCTTCATAGTCCAAACGCTTCTTGAGTATGATTTCACCTGTGTGTTCGTTGATTTGAAAATATTCCAGTTCAGCTGGCTCGACAAGCTGGAAACTTGTGATTGCCGTCTGCGTAACTGGATCCTCAGCTTGTAGTATAAAGAGCGCGCTATCGATCGGCATTTCCTCCTTCACGATTATATGTATCACTGGTTTCGAGCTGGTCCAGCCTTTGTTTTTAAACACCGGATTTGTGTCTTTGAACGATTGCACGTATATTGTTATTTCAGTTGTATCGATCTGTCCTTCAGGATCCACCTCGGCATTGAGGTCACGCACCTGCACGGTGAATGTGATAACAGCGGCAACATCGTGTCGCAAAGTGCTATTCACAAATATTTCACCGCTGCCACTATCGATGCGGAAAGCTTCCTCCGGTTTGTAGCTGCTGCGATTCGCTATGCTGACGCCAGCTTTTGTAGTCGCTTTCACCATACCAGTGATGCTGTATTCCAGTTTGGAGTAGAGATCCTTGTCTATGGCTCGCACTTTGAGTACACTCTCACCCACTTCGGTGCGTTCAGAGACATAGCCCGCATAGCTGGGATGCTCGAACTTGGGCTTCTCGTCGTTTATGTCTTTGACATTTACGTAGACCGTGGTGGTGGCGGTTTCTGGTATGGGCGTGCCAGCATCCACAGCATTCACAGTGATCTCAAAACTGTCCATGTTGGCATCGCGATCGATGTGCGCGTGAGGTGAAACTGTGATGAGACCGGAGCTGGAAGAAAGTAGGTGACAAAATATTTTTTTTTTCTATATTTTTCTGTAGTCTAAATAGGACTATGTATATAGTAAATTAATTAAAGTTTTATAAAAGTTATTTTAAAACAGAAAAAAAATTCTCGTCGGGTTCAAATGAATTACTCTAGACAGCTATCATATCGGCCCATTGACTACGTTATTTAAGGAGTAATTTAATATAAGTAAAAAAATAACTGTTAAATAGCGATTTTTTAATAAAAGTTGTAACTATTACGGTCCCTGATTCCAGTACAACTATTTAAAAATAAATTTTTTTTTTATTACCCCATGTAGGCGTCATCGAAAAATGTAAAAAGGCTGCAACAAGATTGGGGAAAACTTTGTTTTTTTTCGTAATTGCCTTTCAAAAATACTTTGGACTCAGAGATATACGGCAACCTTTTTTTCGTTGGCTCGTAAAGTGGTACTAAGTCAATCAATTTGGAGCTAGAAGTTGAAGTTTACTAAACATAGAGCTAAATAATCGCGAGAGCCAATTTAAAAATGACAAGAAGTTTTTTTTAACCTATGCTTTTTTTTTGACCGACTTATGGTCACTAGGTTCCAACGAAAGATCAAATCGATTTCACTTACATTTCATCGATTTCGAAATTATCATTTGCGCCCACAATACGATAGCGAAGTAGTTCATCGAGACCATCTGGATCATGTGCGGAAACAGTGGTAATATTATAACCTGCTGGAGCATTTTCTGGTATTGAAACACGATAACTGGGTGGACCAAGTACCGGCACATTTTCGACATTCTGAAAGTGGCCCTTGAATATTGGACGTTGATTACCGCTAATGCCAACGCGTATTAAGACGCGTGTCGTGTTGGTTAACGGTGGGATGCCTGCAAATAAGAACACAGTGTTATGCCCTTTTCTGTTTTGTTTTGTTGTTGAAATTTTCAAAACTTACCAAAATCGGTCGCTGAGATTACCAACTCATATTCACCACGCTCGGTGTCCATTGATTTAGCCACCTTATGCAAGGTGATTTCACCGGTACGTTCATCAATCTGAAATACATTTCCCGAAATGCTATTCTCCGAAACAATTGCATATTTAACGCGCCCACCACCCTGTGTCTGTCCATCGTAATCATGTGCGCGTATGAAAAATTGTGGTTCAAAGCTTGCGGTACCTTCGCGTATAATACGCGTATACTCGTCGCTCTCGAACACCGGATAATTGTCATTGACATCCAAGACATCTACGTAGAGTATGGCATTCGACTCGAGGCCGCCACCATCTTTGGCCACAATAGTCAAGCTATAACTGTTTTGCTTCTCATAATCCAATGGCTTTTGCACATGAAAACCGCCTGTGTCGCGGTTCACATAGAAGTAGTCAGAGCCGAAGCCTTTGAGCAGATATGAAATTCTACCAAATTCATTTGCGTCTTTATCTGTAGCTTTGAATGCACCGAACTCTTCGTTGATTGCCGCATTTTCCGGCACTACAAAGCGATAAGTGTTCTGCTCGAAAACGGGTGCATTGTCATTGATGTCTTGCAGATTAACTTGTACACTTGCTTTCGACTTTTCTGCACCACTAACCGAGGCTACCAGCTCGAACTCGAAGTGACGCAAATCTGCGTCGTCTACGTCGTAATCCAGTTTTGTGGAATTGAGTATGCGCACAACCACAGGCGTGCGTCCTTGTGCCTCTGTGGGTGTAACCGCAAAAATGCCTTTCGAATTCTTTACGTCGCGTAACGCCAACTCGTAACGGCTATTCTCGCCCATGTCACGATCGTCCACAAATACCGACAAACCTGGCAATGCCATGCCCTGCCCCAAATTCTCTGGTATCGAAATGTTAAAGAAGTCTTCGTTGAATTCTGGTACATGATCGTCGACGTCGGTGACCACGATTGTGACACGCGTGGTTGAGTAATCTGCTTGTGGCTGCCCATTGACTAGCTCAGTAGCGCGCACGGTAAACACATACACGCCACCGTTTTGTAATATCTCCGGGTTCTCACGATCCAATGGCACCTCTGTCGTTTTCAGCACTGCTGTGCCTTCTTTCGGTGCGCCAAAAGGCTCCAACTCAAAATGTTCGAAAATCTCATCGTCAAGCGACAGCGCAATATCACGCGGTATGCCCACATCCCCATCTACTGCCTTAATGGTCAAAACACTCACGCCGGCAGCTGTATTTTCCGCTAGCGTTGCGGAGTATGGCGCATTTGTGAAGATCGGCGGCTGATCTTGCACATCGATCACGTTGATCGATACGCTAGCGAACGAGGTTAATCGGTTCTCCAGAGCGCCATCGGAAGCAGCCACTGTCATGATGTACGATGGACGGCTTTCGTAATCGAGCGGCTTTTTTAGCGTAATGCGCGCAGTGTAATTGCCATCGGCAATGCGCACCGCACGCACATCAAACGTATCGCAGATGTCGTTCTCCTGCGGGGCAATGAAGTAAATGAATTAAATTTTTATTTTTGCTTTGGATACATTTATGTACGCAATTTCAACTACTTAGTTAGCCACTAACCTGCACACATCTGATGGTAAGCGCAGCATTGATGCCCTCATCACGATCGATCGCTATAATACGTGGCTTGATTTCCAATTCACCGCCCACCGCCAACGATTCGCTAACACTTGCCGAGTAGGGACGCCCAATGAAGGTCGGATGATTGTCATTGTAATCGCGTACTGGAATTTCGCGTCGCAGCGAAATTGTATTCGGTTCTGTGCCATAGATGCCTTCATCTGTTATGCTAATGATCACCTCAACTGTGTCTTGCGTTTCGCGATCAAGTTCTTGTCGCAGTCGCACAACGCCAGTTTCACGGTCAACTGAGAACACTGGCCCAGATATGCTGTACTTCAGGCGGCTGCCCTCTGGGTCGATGCCTAAAATAGAAAAAGGGGGAGATACAAAAACAATGAGTGGCTAATATGAGAATTAGGACAAAATGTACAGATTTGTTTCTTAGATAAATAGTTGCCATACGCTGTTGTTGTTTTGTGGTTCGAAGTGGTGGCGAGTGGCACTTTTAGCTATGCTGTTTGATACATACTCATGCTCATACCTACATATTATTCTTGTGGCGTGTACACTTTTTGCGCTCTGAGAACTTTTATTTGCTAAAAGCTTGTTTAATTAATATTAGGGTGTGCCACATTATATTGTTTACCGTAAAAAAAAGAAGTGTGAAGGAATGTAGCTCTATCTGGGGACTTGAGTCTAATCTGAGAACCGCGAGAATTCGAAGCATAGTGCCTTTCCCCAAGAATTGTAACTTAACGAAACTAAAAAAAGAATCCAAATAGGTGATTGGCTTAGTACTAAGTACTATCGACCAATCCTTCGTAGCGTCTCCGATGTATCCACAGATTCTATCGAGAACTCACTCAAGTTGATTGCTGATTTTCAAGTGTTTAATCCATTTCCAAGAGGATGAACCGAAGCTCATCACGTAATGTTACATTTTAAAAGCACTGATGCCCTGGTTTTTATAGATTTTCAATGAAGCTTTTAAGTAAAACGGCCTTAATCCAAAACTCAACATACATCACTTCAGTGTCTGCCGTAAAAGCTTAGACAGACGGCAGCGTTGATCCGGATTAACTCGGACTTAATCCGAACCAACTGCAGTTAATTCCCGAGTTGATCGAGTTGAGTTTAGTCAAACAGATGCAGCCCGTATGCAAACCATAAACACCACATAGCTTGTTAGAAAACCCCAGAGCTGTCGTTGCGAGGCTAGTTGCAGCTTATATTGGGCATGGGCCAGTTGTTAGCCACGCCAGAAAGCTGGACGTCGCCTACAATGAATTTTGTAAAGGCTGTAGAAACAAAAACGAAAAATAGGAGCCGTTTTGCAGATGTTCAGCTTAAATGGGAAGCAGGACTTGGTCATGCCAGCAGTATTTTAGCTCACATCATAGCAAAATCTATCTGCCACTTTGGTTGGTTTTAACATAGCCATATGAGGTCTTTGGTAGAATAATAGCACACAGTTGCTACTTGCGCGTTAAGCTTTTGCCGTTATCTAACCTAAGCGAGCCATGAGAAAATCGTAAGTAAAGTTTATTGAAAGCTCCAGCCAAAGCAAAAGAACTTTAATCTAGTTCAGTAAAGATAAATAGTTATACTGGACGAGTATTGCATGGTTGCGACTTGCGGCATGGATTCGAATCATACAATAACCAGTTTGAGCTGGCACTACCAGACCGTTCTCGAACATATCCAAACATCCTGACTGCCGCTTCGCTACCAAAATAATTGTAAACGTCCTTAACAGCTGTTATATTTCTAAGCATCCAATCCGCTATTCCCTTTATGTCGAAAACGCTGCAGCTCTCTCGCAGTCATAATTTTCGTTCGATAGAGTGTAACTCGCGGCGGATATGAGTGGTAAATGAGTGTCTCATGACCCAGTGGTGAAAAGAATTTTCGTACAAGATAGACAAAATATTTCATCTACCTTCCACAAAGTGGGCATATTCGAAGTCCTATGGGATGCTTAACTTATTAGTATTGCATTCATCTTTGTAAACTATCCTGAATGAGGTATGATATTTGGCCTTAATAGAGTGACCTGTGTTTTTATATGGGCTCTTAATAGTATTGGTTTTCATTAGAAGATTTTTAAGAGTAGAGTTACATTCGTAGGTTTCTCACTACTGTTCGAGGTAGAACGATAAGTGGTAAACTCTTCATTTGGTATAAGTATGCATACATTAGGGTGGTACTTAAAATTATTAACATCTCTAATGGGGCACTCTCTATTATGTTCTACGTACAAACTAAAACCACGCACTAAAATTTCAAAATTTTAAGCAAATTTTTAGGGGTTTCTACCATGGTTTGAAAAAGTTTAATTTTTTAAATCCCTAAAATGTGGCAGAATTTTAACTGCTAAAAGTCATCGTATTGAAATTTATTCATGTAATCCAAATTTTTGTCGAATTTTCGCGATTTAAAAAAAATTTAATTATGCGAACCCTGTAGCGACCCCCCTAAAAGTTTGTTTAAAATTTTGAAATCTTCGTGGATGTCCTTATTTTATGCATAGAAAAAAGGGGAGCCCCATCATGTTGAGATTTTTAAGGGCCACCGTAGTATGTATGTAGTATATATTATAATAAGGTTCGATAGAATTAAATTCCTGAAACCAAACACCCTAATGTACATACATTCTGCTACCTCACTCCATATCTATGTGGCTTAAGCGTGCTACCTACTTTTGTTGACTATCTACTTTGCGGCAACGGCGATTTTCTTAATCGAGTGAAAAATGCTAATTTACTTCCCACAACCTTGTTCACAGTTTTGCTGGCCAGAAACTTGTTGATCTATTTAATCTTTTATTTTTTTTTTTTCTCCTCTGGCCTATTCTCTTGTCTTTGCCGCCATTTCTACACTTCGGCAATGCAAGCGGAACTACCGTGGAAATTGTGTTAGTACGGCAGTCAAAGTGTGACTGCCACCGTGGTTCCGCATAGATAAAAAGAGACAATTCATGATTGATAGCAACATCACACGAACGACCGCATGTTAGTAGATAAAAATATACATATACATGTAGGTTTGTATATAAGGTGTAGGAAAACGAACTGTTCAATATCGAAAGAGTTACTTCGGTGGGTAGAATCAGTCTCCACATTTGTATACTAAGCAACTGGATCCAAATGCCACAGAGTTCCATAGCATATTTTTACAAAGTTGCTTTCCTAATTTAGGACGGGGAATATATATATGTACACTCGCAATTTTATTGGTTACATATTTATGGCATCTTTTGATCAGTTTCGTAAGATTTATTTTTTGGCGGACTGGCTATTCCTTTACTCCAAAAGTAACTGTATGTAGTCGCGTTTCTCTACTGGGCATTATTGACATATTTGTCATTAAATTGGTGTGGGATCAGGCAATGAACTTTAGATTTGAAGGTGCCAGCATTTTTCCATATTCTTGCGTTTTAAGAGCAAAAGAGAAATTTAATTAAGTGTCGTCGTAATTGTATAGCATATTCATAATTGTGGTGCTAAATTGGATAAAATTTAAAGTACTTCGCCAGCTCTGCTCAAAAGTTAAGGACATACATTAGGATGACTCAGAACAAATATAATATTTTTTGTGATTTTTTTTTTTTTAAGTTACCAAACCGTGCGTATTTTCTTGCATAGCTGTGTCATAAAATAGCTGGAGTGTTTCATTTTTGTATGCAATTGAGAATGCAATTTTTGAAAAAAATTTCCATTTTTAAGGAGTTTTTTACTACAACAAATTTAACAATTTCTGTTGAAAGTATGGAATTTTCCGCTTTATTAAAAATAAAAATAGATAATTTATCCCTGTCCGTTCGGGAGTCAAAACCAATCAAAAAGTAATAAGATTATTGCAATAATATGGAAATGAATATTAATTACTTGGTACTCTACCGAAGTACGTAACTATCTTCGTAATCTGAAAGAAAAGGTTTTAGTGTTTACCCGAACTTCTCCTCCGATTTGTGGTGTACGCTTTGACGTTATCAAACAAAGGCGCGGGACCTACAGTTTAACACCGACTCCGAAAAGCGATTGTCATGTTTATGAGACGCTGTTCTTCTCGGCAGAAATACACTCGGAGGTTTGCCATTGCCTGCCAAAGAGGGGCGAGCGCTGTTAGAAAAAACTTTTTTCTTTTGTTTTGGATGTTAGTCGGAAACTGGGCTCGGAATGGTAACCACCCTTCAGTGAGGCGTTTTTAAGTCTTTTTAATTGAAAAAATATAAACTTCACGAAAACCAGGTCGATCTAAGAAACAGGAAAAAGGAAATTTCCTTTTATTTTTTTACTTAAAATTACCAAACCAATCTGAAATATGACCAATCTTCATGTGGAGAAATTGTCTAGATGCTTTTAGCGGTTTTATCTTTTAAAGTACTAATCTGTGTTTAAAATAGTTATATTTTCGTAATCGCTGGAAAATTCTCCAACAGTTACATATATTCACTTTATCGAAGGCTTTCATGAAATTTTTGATTTTTGCAACGTTTGCAAAATCGCTCATATCACACCACATCTAGGTTTGGACCTACAGTGTTTGTGACATCCATCATCCGTTGTGATTTCTTTATTGAAGTACATACCAAAATCATTTCAATTAATAGGGTATTTGTTGATTTGTTCACTTCAACTTGAAACTTGAATCTTCCACTTTCATGGCAAGTAACACGTTTTGAGTATGTATGAATAAGTAACAGTACTTCGCCTGCTGAATAATGTCCAGATTATTCCAATATTGGCATATAGATTGTGGTAGATAACTAGTTATATTTATGTTAAGATGGACTTAAACCAAAAATAAAATATAAAAATATAACTAAAGCAAAGTGTAGCTAAAGAATATGTAACTTGTATATTTCAAACAAAGAGCATTTAGTATGTATGTATGTAATTGAAATTTGTTCAGATTTTTTTGTATAAAAATATACTCGTACATGAATACAAAGAAAAAAAACAGAAAAAGCCGCCAGATCATGAATCATTTTTCCTCTGTGCAACAAAAGCATGTTCCATTTAGTTGTTTTTTTTTTTTCATTACTTATTGTAGCAACACAAACAACAACAAAGCATAATAATCATAGCAAAAACTGGTACAGCGATCAAGCTGTGACTTCAATTGCTAGTTGAGGCTGTCAAACCATGAACCAAACCTTAAAAACCCAACAAATGCGAGTGCGCTGGCACATTATCAACCATGCTGATGATGAAGTATGGCAGCAAAAGCTCCCTTCTCTGTCATTGGAGCGAGGGCTGCTGTTGTTGGTCATCGGGCAGGAGGTGTTGCGCATGCGCGCAGTACAAGCAAGTAAATACAAGGAAAGAAGAAAAAGTACTCGCACCTATAGATGTGTGGAGGTGTAATTATTGTTCGCAAACTTTCAAGCCACAGCCACAGCCACAGCTACAGCACACACGAGACAAGCCGATGACCAGTTTAAATACTTCTACCTTTGCGGTTAAGAGAAATTAACAAATAAATAATAAAAAGCAACAACAAAAACTACTTACATATAAAAACTAAAAAAAAGAGCGCTCTGCAGAATGAAAAAGCAAAATAAGTTGGTACGCGTTTCACACATTTTTGTGCTTGTGGCTTTTCCCTCTCGCATAGCCAGCTGCTCTGGCCAAATATTTATTTTACAAAAGTGGTTATCTCGTGTACATTTTGCCGGTTTTGGTATTGATGACACAAAGTAGCAAGAAAGGCAAGAAACGCAATGGTTTTTTTTTTTGTTTGTTGTCATCTATCTGTTGTCTGTCAATGTTGTTAAGCCGGCTGACTATTTCGCGCACCTTCCTACTTATGGGCATAGGTTTATATGTCCATACATATGTGGGTACATTACAATAATTTTTTTTTTTTCTTTTTTTTAATGTACACAAGTATGTATTATTTCGCATTTCTGTCGGAACAAGTTTATCCAAGTTTGTTTTTTCTAACAGCTAAGCTCTTAGTTGCCATCGGCATCCACGCCAGCACCCCAGCCTAGTAGAGAAGCAACTTTCTAATTTTTTTTTTTACACACTCCGCAATCATCTTCCTTGTTATAAGATAAACATTAATTTATGATCAGTTAAATTGTTTAATTAATATACATTTGTATGTGAGATTATTTATTGAAGCGCATCTAAATGGAAGTGAAATTAATTATGTGGTTTCCCAATTAATTTTTCACTTCAAAGAAAATCTTTAAAAGTCATATTCCGCCTCCTAAACATAGTACACTCCCTTTGTCTTAAAATTTTCGGGTGTTAATTTCAGTTTAAAACAGCTTATTGACAAGTCTAATACTCAAGTTATGTCTTCATAGCCTACCTCTTCTCTAACTTTAGTTTTAATTTGTCTATATTTTCCAGTTTATGTTATCTTTGTTTTTTTGTTATACCTAATCTGCTCGTGCGTAGCCCACAAGCTAATATGTTGGTAAGAATTTTGATTTCACGCTTAGCGAAGCGTAATATGTTTATACGTAGTACATAGTAAACTTGCAATTTACTTAATTTCCACCTCCATTTACAGCTTTCTGGTGCTCTACTACTACTCATATGAATATGAAATTACTTTAAAAACATTTTTTTTTTAATAATTTACACTGAAAGAAATTTAGTCGAATTTTCGATTATATTTAGTGAAGTCAAACTTTCATAACTCGAATTTTTCAGAACTCAAAGTTTCCATAAGTCGAACTTTTTCTAGCGATTATGTTGACTGGAGTTATGAAAGTTTTACTGTGAACAATTTTACAACAATTTAGTCAATGGTGCACAGTGAGACATCCCGCGGAAGAAAATTTCTATAGAATCACCGCTGGGAAAAGAGAAATTATAATCCCGTCAGAATGGGTACTTGTACGAGAATATCGGAAAAGTACGCGAAGGAAGTGCCGTACGTAACGCAGAGATGCGCGGGAATGAAGTTGTTGTGTCTGCACACAAAAATCAGCTGTTCTTTATGGCTGTGTACTAGGAATATTAATCCCGAGATACCGACCTATAAGGACTGGCAAGTATTGAAAATGTCCCTTTAAAATTTTATCCTTGATATTTCGCAATATTTGTTTTTGAAAAATTATATGTTAAGAACTTATATAAACTCGATAACATCCTCAAATTTCGCCCTTCTAACTTCATCAGCTTAAAAAATTTTACCTATTTGTCCTTGTGAATCTAAAAAACAAATTTTTTTTAAATTCTTAATAAATTTGCCATTGCATTTGGTATCCATATTTCTATTCTACATTGCATTGAATTTTTTTAAATAATTTTTGGAATTAATCATATCTCTGAAATTACAAAGTTCTTTAAAATAAATCCTGACGTTATAGAGAAAAAATAAAGACACCCCTTTAAATAAAAAAGTAGGTTTCAAACCCATTTGTTTATTATTTGTTTTATGGTAGGAGAGCTTCTTAAACAATATAAAAGCCATTTTTCCGATTCACACTCCACTCAAGTGTCAGTTTCATCCTTGAGCGGAACATATGCACAGTACTCATTCTGGCGGGGCCATTACTCCGCACGTGTTTATATAAAATTTAGAGAAAACTTGAACAATGAGCATTGGTCGTTTGATAAACGAAAAGAAAAAACGCCGTATACCAAGCACGAAGTTTCACAGTCAGCAGATGTGAGGCCCGCAGAGCTAGATACTCCGTGCTGTTAAAGAAAGCTAATCCCAGGTGTATAGCCCGCAGCCTTGTGAAAACAGTATAAGACGAAATGTTGAGATGCTTCGTCCTCGAAACAGCTGGTATAAGGAGGATCCTGTGTGATATTTAATCTCAACGCGTGCAGTCTAATTAGATAGTGCCCGCCAATACACCCACCAAGATTGATGATTGTGGATTTTATAGTGTAATTAGATTACTCCTTCGCCTTGTCCTCCCCATTTGACCCTTCGGAAAGCATCGACCCATCCATGTAGACGTTCACAGGTTCCTATTTCCAATCACTGCTTCCTGCTCATAATCTAGCTTGTTATCATGTATAAAGTCGAAGCCTACAATAACTGGCCGCATCTCTTATCGGTTGTCCGCTGCATCAGCAGAAAATCACTAATGTCTTCTTTATACTCTTTCTTATTTATCCCTAACTAAATGTGCACAGACAAGCTCCGGGCAGATTCTTCATTCCAGCTGATTTACGACCACAATCCAATCAATCACTGCTATAGATTTTATAGGGACGCACGTTGAGTGAAAGCTCCCTCTGGCCGTTGCTGTATGTTGGGATGAGGCTCAGAGAGAGCTTTTACTCTACGTGCACACCTATTAAACCTATAAAAAGCTTTAAAGAGTACTATCCGCGAGCGTTGCTTATAGCAACACTGATTTACAGAAATTTAGGTAAAGCTGTGCACACGGAAAGGTTATACATATCCCCGAATTTATACATATTTGTATGGCCATCAGGGTAATACACTAACATCCAAACCCTAACTCTCGGGCAAGCTTTTATAGCTTTCAGCAGATTATTTATCGTACAGAGTAAATGCTCACTATTTTCGTCACTGAGTTATATCAGTGTTAGACAGAGAGAGATTTTACACAGTTTCAGAAACGGCCAAAAACAGATCTTAGCTTTTTTAAGGTTTCTATATATTTTCAGCTTTTGTACATTTAACGGCCACCGCAGTGCCAATATAGCTCGCACATCGAAATGGTAAAATATGTCAAACTTTCCAATGGATATGTCAGATGGCTTCTGACAAAGAGATGCCTTAGGCTAGAAATATAAATAGTAACCATCGTAGTTGTTGTATTTCAGTGGTAAAATTTAGTCAATTTAGTTATTGGTACAATGAAAATATTATTTCACACAGTGTACAAATATGCATATTAGAGCTCCAATTTTTCTTTGAAGCTTACATGCATACTTATTTTTATATGCTTCTATTATAAATGTTTTTGTTTGTTTTCATCCTTTTTCATAATACGCGTTAAATTTATTTTCCACTCACTTAACACTAATTGGCGGCTTCTATTTACTAAAAGAAAGTGTGAGGCATAATAGTGAATAATCATCGTAACTTTTGCTTGTTTAGAAACTTTTCTGATTGAAATTTGATTTCAATGATTTTACTACTGAACTCCAATATATAAAAGTATATAGAATAAGAACTCAAACTATTCTATTTTCCAACGGAAATATAAAAATTACTATATTTTATCAATGGATTGAAAATAATCAGATTTTTGAGTATACATATATTGAAATCGGTCCAACTTACGTAAATACTAAAATCTTGCGAAATATTTTGGTCTTAATGTATAATAAATTGTATAACACGCAACTTTTTTTGATGAGGCAGCCTAATAAACATTTATATTGATTACTAGCGAATACCCGGCGTTGCTGTTGTTGTAGCGGCTACAACAACCCTGCCCCTCAACTCACAATCGTTGTCGTCAAGCTCAACCAACGGGAGATCCAACAAGCGTGCAGCTTCCATAGGGTCTGTCCATAAGGACCGAGGCGTTAGTAGAGTGGAGTTCAGTGGGCATGCGAAGAGATGTTTCGAGTCGTGGGGTGTCTCTCCACATGCCGGATACTCACTGGACCAGTTCAACCTGTTGCAGTAACCAGATCGAAGTTGAGCTATTGTGGTCCGAGTCTCCCGAGGCAGACGAAGCTCCGTCTTGCCCACGTCAGGTGGTTGTGTGCCCAGAACGGCATTTACTGGTCTGGAGTCTACATAACTTGAGACTTCGTACGTTAGTTTGTATAAATGCCTTCTGACGTACTTTGGCGAGGTCTCCTCTGCAAGCAAGTGTCTGTTCGGGTGTCCACGTCTGTTGCTCTCTACTAACAATTGCTTGCAGAGCATTGTGTTATACTTCTTTATGAGAAACAATTGCACCTCATCATGCAAGTGATATTGTGGCGATATCAGAAGACTTCCGGTCCCTGTCCGGAGTGCCGTATTTTGGCTGGTCTGTAGCTTCATCCACAGCATCCTACTGGTCCCCGGCAACCACACAGGCACTGCATAGTTCAGAACCGGCGGGCCAATTGCCCGCAGACTGCCAAAGGTTACTCCAAGGATTTTTGGTCTATTCACCGTCGGGATTGGCTCGTCGACCTCCTTCGTCCTGGTGGTGAAAAGAGTTGCTGAGGATTTTGTGGGGGGAGGGTTAGGCTTCTTGCAGTGAAGAAGCGAGAAAGCTCGGAGAGAAAGTCGTTTACTTTCAGGCTTCACTTAAAAGTGTTTCTGTGTTGTTACTTCCTCCCAAAACTCTTAGGGTCTCATGCATAGAAATTAATAAATTAATTATATTTAGTGTTAGTTAATAGATTTTCGAAGATACTTAGTAAGTAGGTAAAGTATCGTCTTCCTCACTTTAGTCGAGTCTACATACTGCGCACTTTTTTCAAAGATAAACTTATTCAATATCTACCTTTTCTTATCAATTTAAATAAATAAAAACTTTCAAATAGCTGGCAACCCGCTTCAAATATATTTTCAACAGTAAACTTTCTCAAACCTCTTCAGTTTAATACTCCATGTAAACTTTCATTTATATTATTAGTTTTACTAAATAAAAATTTTCAAACATGTGGCAACCCTCGTCAAATATATTTTTTGCAGTAAACTTCCTTAAACCTCTTTAGTTTGATAACCATATTGCAATATTTAATTTACATTGTCAGTTAAATTAAATTCAAAAATTTCCAAAAAGGTGGCAACCTTCAACAAAAATATTTTCGCCTTCTTAAACGTCTTTCTTTTGACATACAACATTGTAAGATTTGCTTTATCTTATAAATTTACTTAAACTGCAATTTTGCTACAGGTGGCAACTCTCTATTTTTTTTTCTATATTTTAATTTACACCTCCAGCAAAACATGGGTCGAAACTGCATTAAATTACATGCATTAGTTTTCGAGTAATGCGCGTACAAACATACAGACGGATAGACGGACAAAAATTCTAAAAATTGCTGATTTAAATTCTGTTGCTCTAATAAAAACCCCTATATTAATTTTTCTTTAATATCTATAATCTACAGACATCTGCCTGTTATAATTTTATTCTATGTATATGTAGGTATTATCGATGAAATCCAGCCTACATACAACTGCAAACAAGTTCACACAAGCGTAATTTATGCCTCGCACACACTCAGCTGTCGTCTAACACCAACGTTAGATAATAAACTGTCAATCTATTTGTTAATATTAAATATTACTGCATAATTACTTAATTTGCTGCTGCATGATAGAAGCTGTTGGTATTAACGACTCTTTTAAACACCTCATAATGCATTCACGGGCATTAAGATAATAGTGATTTCATAAAATAAATTCATATAAATATGTATGCACATATGTATAGATAATTATAATCAGCCATTTCCATCTACGTTTGATGCCACTAATAACAATAGTAGGCAACAACAAGACTCCACGCTTTCAAAGACATCATCAACCAAAGAAAAATTATCTCATAAAAATGTATGCCATAGTTTCAACTAAATAAAAATGTTGTACGCACATACATACATATGCACTGCTGTACACAAAAAAAAAAAACAAAAAAAACAAACAACAATGCGGCAGTAAAGTAAAACTTGACAACGTGACTTAATAAATACGGGTATGTAGACGACGACATGAATGATGGAGTGACGGAATGGTAGACTACTGACAGTACTAGTAAGTCAGATAAAAACTCAACGCCAATGGCGGTAATTTTCGTTGCTCTCGTTGTTTAATGTAAACCACAAATAATATATATATACTCGTACGCATGTGCAGTTGCAAATCAGATAACAAATCAAGCCAGAGCGCCCGCTCCAGCCGCAGCATGCGCCATCAACATCTTGTGCTACCTGAATTTGAAATGGAAAGTGGAAAAACTAAAAAAAAAAAACCCCCGATGGAAAACATAAGAAAAAATGCCAGTAAAAAATAGAGGCACAAAGAAGTGGTGCCCAAGACGGCAGTTAAAATGTGTGATGGAGTCACTAAGCCACACACACTCAAACAGAAACAGAAACAGAAAAACCGGCTGCAAAGGAAGTGTGTTGATGAATTAATTTGTGCCAACAGGTTGTTTTCCAAGGCGATGTGGTACCAGGCAAAAAATATAGTTACTCATAGCATAAACAAAAATAATAACGGCATAAAAAATTTTGAAGCCAAATATGTATGTAATTGGAACATGCAAGTACGAATTTTCCCAAGCTTTGAACACGGCATTTTTTTTTTATTTTTGTACATTAGTCTGCATCACCAAAAAAAGTTGCGGGTTTTCCGCCGGGATTACAAAACCTAGTATATTTTAAGACATCTACCAAAATATTTGGGAAAAATATAAAGATTTAAGTGAACTGGACCGATTTGAAAATACCTCTAATCATGGAGTTTTTTATGAATAAAAACAGTTTCTTAAAAATTTTTTACAACGAAATCCCCTCAGATGACAAAACAGTTTAAGCTTAAAAAATCTACATAAACTTATTAAGAAATTTTGTCAACGGTATTATAATAATAATATTTGTGTAAGAAAAACTTGAATAACTCAGCCAAAACCTAACAATTTAGACTTATGAGGTATCATTGGTAAGGTATTTTCAATGAATCCAAATGCAGTTATATACGGCTGAATGCTCGGCTTCGGCAAAAAAAAAACTACCGAAGTTTTTGCCGAAGCCGCAACTTTTTGCTATCTAGATTTATTTTTGAACATATATTATAATTTAAAGTTATACATTTATTGTCAATAATCTGTTTCAAAAAAATGTGGCATTGCAACTTTTTCCTAAAAACAGCTGTCAGCTGAGAACTTCGGAATTTATAAATAAAACGAGTTCTTAGAGGTGCTGATATTTTTTAACATTGGAATACTAGCTCCCTAGAGTTACTTAAAGCAGTTGCTGAAAATTATCTTTCTGCGCCACCCTCCAGCGGTCACAGAACAAACTCACTTGGCGAGAACGCCAACAAATTGTTGAATTTAAGTGACAACATCAGGGCAGCCGATGTGGCTGAGGTGCGTACTAAGGACCCGGTTCGTACCACTTTTAGCTTAGAAAAAAATATTTCTAACAGCAGTCGCTTCTCAGCATGCAAGGGAAAACATCTCCAAGGGTATTACTGCAATGGAAAACGGCGTAAAACTGTAGGTCCTTTCATCCGAAAAAATGGTGTTTGTCGTCTAAGAATAATAAAAATAAGTATGCCACTCAGTTTCTTTATCACAGATGCTTATTTTTAAAAAAGAATTATTAAAATCAGTTTAGTACTTTGAGAGCCAAAACGTGACAAACGTTATATATATAATATAATTAATTAATTAATCCATATAATCAATTTTATTTAATATTATAGTAAAGACCATATAAACAAATACATATGCTGCATAACCCTGACTTTGCACAGAGACTAAACTGCGACTACAATTATCTTAAGAATTTTTTTTTTTGTTAATACGCAAGAGAAAAATACGTTTCTACGTACTTTGTATTTTTTGTACACTTAAAAAGGCGAGATGGAGCTTATTCTTTGAAAAATCGATTTACTTAATTTTAAAGTAAGTCATCGGCTAGGGCTTCGGTAATCAGCCGAATATTAGATCAAAACCGTACGTTCGGTTTGGCTTCGACCGAAAAATCTACCTTCGGTCGGACTCTATATATATTCGAGTATGCTTATGCATGTATGCGTTTTCCATAAACCTTTTTATGTATGCACATGTGCAAGCTTACCACATTTTTTCTTTGCAATGCACCTTGCAATGCTGCGCTTGCATACCATAATCAACGGCAATAAAAATGCAATGCAACAGCTCTCATGTTACGCGTTTCTAATTTGGCAATTATGTGTGCACATATGTGCATATGTACTAGGGATATTGCGAATGTGGAATTTTAGACATCCGCGGATGCGAATGCGGATGCGGATGTCTAACAGCAAACATCCGCAGATGCGGATGCGAATGTCAAGAATTTTTAAGAAACAATAAGATAAGTAAATTAAGTTGTTTAGGCAAATAAAAAATGGAAAAGTTAGGAATTTTTAATAATGTTTATTTTATTTAGTACTTGAATTGCATCGGGGCTGAAAATATCGGATGTATCCTCCCGACTTTCATCTTCACTTGAAGAATCTAGCATAATGGTGAGATCGTTGTATAAACAGCGCTTACAAGCCAAAACAGTAGCTCGTTTCTGTAACAATTCTCTACCAAGGCGAATTGAGATATGAATTCGCCGCCCTGTTCTCTACTGCTAATGAGTAGTAGAGAATGACGTATATTCTCTACCAGTAGAGAAATAATCGGTAGAGAAGAGTTACGGAAACGAGCTACAGATGTGTCAGGTTTTTCTAAAGCTTTTTAAAAAGAATTCTTCATTCTCATTCCTTTGGCTGTTTCAGAACCTGTAACGTCATCAGCGTTTTTCGATTTAAGTTTTCGTAATTCATTTTTTAATACTTTTTTCTGAGACTGGTTTGAAAAATTTGTGCTTATAACGAGCTAAATAGGTGGATATGGAAAATAAATTATTATTTGCCAGGAATGAAAATTTTGAACAAAATTCTGTTTTCAAAGTCGTGGCCAGCCGAATCGGATTATTTTTTTAAAAAAGCACCCCGATTTTTTATGTGTGAGCATTTGAATTATTAGAATCGCGGATGATGAGGGCCTCAGATAGTAACGTAATTCTTACTTAATTAAAGGTCAGACCTATATAATTATTTGAGCATCGATTCTCTTTGTATCCAGACGTTGACCATTTCTGCTGGAAATCCCTCTTGAATGAGCTTACTCTTTGACTTTAAATAGCAAAACAGAAAAACAAATGACTATGTTCTCTTTGACGCACGACTGCCCATTGATAGCTCGGTTGTGTAGCTTAGGAAATAATATGCCTTAAGACATTTTTATCAAAGTTAGTTTTATCAAAGCTCTGCATTGATTATTGCGAATGCGAAAGCGAATGCGAATGTTAAAATTAATGCGGAAGCTCCGCGGTTGCGAATGCGAATGCGAATATTCGCAACAACCCTGATATGTACATATATATGAGTGTATGTATGTATGTACTTGTAAACTTCTGCATAACTATGCGCTTCTATGCAGAAAAGAAGTTTACGCAAATATACTACATATTTTGCATACCCCTTTCGCAATTTAGCCGCATTGCTAAAGCATTTTTTGCTACCGTCTTTTGTGTGTTGCACTTCGCTGTTGATTGTTGGTTTTAGTTGGCTTTGCGAAAATGCAAAATGTAATTAATCTGCTTATTAGACATGCATTTGTCATGCGCTCAATTGTTGTGCAATTTCCATTGCATGACACACTTTTTGGGTTACAAAAAGAGAAGAGGAGAAAACGTATGTATGTATGTCATATGTAGAGCAAACCACAAATTCTTAAGCGCCAGATTTTCTTTGTTGTCTTGGTAAACGTTTTGATTTGTATCCGCCACAAGGTATCGTTATCCGCTCCTAGTTGGGCAGGACGGTTGCAAAGAATACAATAAGCTGCCTCCTTTTCATTCCCTTTTCATGCTTCTGCAGCATTTGCGAAATTGTATTCCGAGCCTATGACAGAGAAGCCAAATGAGGTCGGCGTTAGTCCAACACAATTTTCGAGTTAATCGTGATGGAGCTTAAAGCTCTAATAGTAGCTTCGATTTTAGTGAAAATGAAAGTGCCTTTATCAATTCTATCGGGTTAGAGCACTGATGGGCACGGCCTTGCCCGCGGGCAAAGCTCTTTAAGCTTTCTATATATTTTCTATAGGCGGATGCAGATTAAAAGCTCTCTCTGCCCATCGCTGGTTTAGAGCTATTTATGGCCTCCATTATAGCTGAAATTTCGGAATTGAAGGAACTACAGTAGTCCGCTTGAAGTAATACGCTAATCTAAATCTTAATCTTAATCTTAAACTTACTCGTAATCTTAATACTAATATTAATCCCCTCCCTTCTCCTTCTGATGCTTTTTTCGTTTCACTGGAGTTTGGCATTAGAACCCAACAATTGTGTCGCTTTTTAGATACATCGATGTTTGCATTTACAGCCAACCGAGTGCAAAGAAGTTTCAGTTCAAAAAGAAGCGCCTGTCCAGCATAAAGTGTATTGATACGCCCCCTCCGTGTAGGCTTACCCAAGTTGACTTTGATTTGTAGTTATTAATTTTTTAAGTGCTTTTGGTCTTAAAGTGAAAAGATTGTGAGGTTTATATTTATCTTGAAGGTTGCATAAGGAAATCGATTAGCAACAAAAACTTACGGGGTGTGCATAGCGCAGTGGTTAGCGCTTCTGACGTTGCACATCAATGATGCATATTCGATCCCTGCTGAAAGTCTAGGAAAAAAAAGAAGTCTGATGAGGAGATCTCCAAAATAGCTACTATAACTTCTACCGCTTAAGCTTTGTTATTTTTTTTTTTTAATTTTTCCCAACAAACAAATCTTAGTACAAAGCTCAGTTACACTATTGAAACATTTATCTTTCATATTCAAATGTTCTAATTTTATAACAACCCACAAATTAAATAACAATTAGCTTTCACTGTCTGAACGAAAAAAAAATAAAAAATTGTGTGTGCCTGTGCTGTATGGGATCACATAAATCAGATGGATATCTTACCACCAGAGATGTGTTCTTGGTTATATGTATGTATGCTTTTCGAAGTGATGTACATTCATTTATATGTCTGTATGTAGTATGATTATGACGCAAGCTCACTGCTATTTTAAGTACTAACTCAACAACTTTGTTTTATTGACTAGTCTGCGTACTCACTTAAATATTTGAGTGTTGGCTAATAAACTGACTTACTCTCTGACACCGCTCCACTAAACTGTATTTTGTTTTAATAGTTTACTTACAACTTCTTAAAAACGCTTATGTATGTATGTATATTAGGGTGGAGCGGGAACAAAAATTCGAAAACCCAGTAGCGGGGAAGGGGGCGCTGCTTTTGGACGGCTATAGAATACCCCAAGTTTTTTTTTTACCGATTAATACTTTCTCGTCCTTTTTAATCAAATTTTGAGATTTTTGTAAATTCTAAACAAGTAACGTCATTTATCATTTTCTTTATATAAAAAAATTGTCGAGCATAATTTGTCTTGAACAAAATTCGTAACACCATGAACAAAAAAAAAATTTATAAATCAACAGTACTTTGTAGCACTTTATTATACTACATATAATGACCTAAAAAATTGCATATGTACTTATTTAGAATTTTCTCTAGAAAAGATTAGATTTTGATAAGTTATGTACCTGCTTGTTTGCAATTTGCAAAAATCTCAAAAAATCAATAAAAAAAAGGGAGGCAGAAAGTTTTAACCGATTTAAGAACAATTACGGGTTATCTTTTACAATCCAAAGGCAACGATTTCCCGTTGTTAGAATTTCGAAACGCAAAATTTGTTTGTTTCCGCTCCAGCCTAATGCACACACTGTGAGTGGTTAGTTTCTTTATTTATGCTTTTAGTACACTACATACATATGTACATATATCAAAATTATAAATGAATACTATTTTAAATGGCAGTAAGGATGATATTATGTGGTCAGCAGATACTTTGCCTCTCTCGTATCTCACTTATCCATGTACAGTGGTTGAACAAGTTATAGCCGCACCACATGTTGACAAGTTTTAAGATATTATTTTTTTGTTATTAAATTTTAGTTTTTTTTTTTATAAAAATATAGTTTACTAGCGTACCCGGTGAACTTCGTCCCGCCCAACATTTACACAATATTTTAACCAACTTCCTGTGGCACATTTATCTGCTGTGATTACGGTTTTTTGGGTCGTCAGAAGGCATATCTTCCATTGCCATTTTCGATATTCGACATTCACGGTTCTTCTTCTCACTGTACGATGCAGATAGGGATTCTGCACTCAAAGTTGTTGATTAACTTGGGCGCATTGCTGAGGATTTTGATGTGCACTGCTATTAGCCAATCTTTGTAAATTGCGGTTGCGTAAGCCAGTGTTTCATAGCCTTATCACGAGTTTCATTTTCCCCCAACCGGTTCACTTTTCACATTTGGCTTCCATCTATTTACTAAATAATTTAAATTTTCGGGCGAATTTTTTTTCGGGCGAAACTCAGGATAAAGCTGAACTCTGATCAGCGAATGACTTACGGACACTGAAAGTACAATGCCGATGGATTCAAACTATATTCGAAACAATCGATTCATATTCGCAAAATAAATGTACGCGTCAAATATTCTCATTCAGCCTTATCGTAGGCTTCACCCGAAATTTTTGTCATCCGCCCGTAGTGAGTACACGGAAACGAAAAGTGAAAAATGAGCCAGTTCGGGGAAAACGAAACTCATGACAAAGCGGATTTTATATTTTTAATCCGAATTCCATCATACAGTTACTCTAATCTAACCTAACTTAACCTACATAATTATGTAGAGTTGATACAATTTAAAAAAATAAACAAGATCGTGTACAAAATCTATGGAAAATCTATTTTCCGGCATTTTCCATTCAGAAAATGTTTTCAGTTTTCCTTGAGTAGAGAAAACCACAACAAAAATGACAGCTCACATAGGACAATCTATTCTAGAGTTATTTATGCTCGGTATTAAGTTAACAATTTTGTTTTTACAACTATATAGAAATTTAAATTTTTTAAATAGTTGGTAACCCTCTCCAAATGTATTACTACTGGTTAAGAGTGTATTTAAAGACCTTTCATTGCCTGAATGCGTTGCAATATTTTACACGATTTGTACTTAAGCCATTAAAATTTTAAGCGGATGGCAACCCTATTAAAAAATTTTATTTTTTAGCTCAATCGGTGTTTTACTCATTCAATTTGATGCAGTATTAGAGAAGATATGACGCTTCATTGTCCGGATACAACGCTTTCAGCTTTTTAAAACCCCTTTTTGTTAATAAATAACTAAATTTGAGGAACATCATACGTTAAATTTTATAAAATATTAAAGGAGATATCATTGGGTAACAGAAAAATATCTTTTAGAAATAAGTATATAGAAGATATGTAGATTCGTTGACAAAAAAAAAAAAATCAACAAACTTTGGTAAAAATTTCGAGCTTTTTAATTATCTATGTACATTTCTTAGAAATATAGAAATGTAGCACATTCAATTGTAGTAAAATAAAGTACAAGTTTGAACTATTGCCGTTGATTTTTTTAGATTTTTTTTGTCGAAGAGGTTTTCCGTCCATGTAAAAACAAATTGTGTTTATTCGTTATATGGAAGCACATTTTCTGAAAATATTAAATGGCAAACTTTTATAATATCTATTTTTTTAACCGACTTCCAAAAAAGGAGGAGGTTATCAGTTTTTGGAATATTTTATTTTTATTTTTATTTCTTATTTTTTATTTTTATGTATGACACCGCATAACTTTGGACCACGTCAACCGATTTTTGCATCGGAAAGGTAGTGCCTCAGAGGTGGTCCCATAATAATCTGGTTAAGATCCGATCATTGGATCATGAAATATATATATTTATATGAGAATTGAAATCGGTTTTGTTTTTTGCTTAAAAATTATTTGTTTTAAGTCTCATTTTATGATCCGTTTCCATGCAGCACACATAGTAATTTGCAATTATTCGCACAGTAATTTAAATAATTTAATTTTACCATAATTGTTAAGTTCAGTGGGTACTTAGAGCTTTATGTGTACATACATATGTATGTATGTTTTTAGGTATTTATACTTCACATATTTCACGTAATTAGATCTCAAAAAAAAAATTGCTGATTTGATGCTTTTGGTTGGCCATTTTTGCGCGAACTCCAAACTGGTTTAGTTTTTTATTTATTATTTTTTTTTGCATTTATTTCACCTACACGTTTAACCTTGCCATGTTGTGATATTTTTTGCTGAATTTTTTGTGTGTTTTATATTTTCCCACAAATCTAACCACACATGTGTGTGTATGTAAATAAACACATGCATATGTATGTTTGTATGTATGTAGTGTACAAATGTCTAATACTGGTGTGGGGCTTACATGCCAGCTCATAACACTGGTCTACAAATTTCAACTTTTTTTCTGCGAATAAGACGGGACCTGGTGTTTCTGAACGGATTTTTCGTGCTGAACACGAATCCGGGGTCAAAAATGTCCCATCACGTCACGTTTTCGAGAAAAAAGGGGTTGAAACCCCTAAAAACAGCGTTTTTGGCCATTTTCGAAAAATTATAGAGCTGAACCCTGACGTGGTACAAATTTTGCATATATCAGAAATTAAAGGCTAAACCGTGCCCCAGATTCGTGTTCAGCACGAAAAATCCGTTCGGAAACACCAGGTCCCGTCTTATTCGCAAAACCCTTGTAGACCAGTGTAATCAATTGGGTGCACCAACAAATATACATACATACATACCTGGTTTATTTTCAATTTAAAGTATAGTGTCCAGCTCTCAAGGAAAACAGAAAATTCACACAAAAATCGTTCAAGAAATTAAAAGAAATTTCCTTCTATAAAAAATATCTAAGATCGGTTTGCAGCTCGTGGGTTTATTTCTTCAAGAAAATTTACAGCAAGGGCAACAAAATACTTTTTCAAGCGAAAGAAATAATGAAAAATATTTCTTAAGTTTTTTTTGAGCGCTGGATTCTAAGGTGAAAGAAAGAAATGTATTAAAATACACCTTCAGTACAAATTTTAAAGTCTTAGTACCATAAACAACGGAGTTACATGGCACTTTTTAAAAAGCCCTGCCTGTATTTGATACTCTTTTTATAATATTTTTTGCTTCTGTAAAATAAAAAAAAAATTATCGTTATTTTTATTGCGGATTTTGGCAGAACATCTCTTCGTTAAAAACATTTGTTGCCCAACTTTTTCAATCAAAGAATCTTATCGAAATTGTCGTTCCAATTTTAAAACCAAAGTTCAAAAATTTAGAATTGTGGAATTCGGCAGAATATCTATACTGTAGCACAAATGTTGTTAACGAAGGGATATTCTGCCGAAATCCGCAATAAAAACTCCGTTTTGCTAACTTTATTCCTACAATAGAGGTTTTGCCGCGTTAAAGAAAAATCTTGCTGCATAAATTTTATTTCTGCATAGGTATTCTATCGGAATCCGCAATGAATTTTAAATTTTTGCTAAAGCCGGATTTTTAACACTTTGCTAAATATACTATCTCATCATAACGAGCCCTAACCGTCAAAATAACGTAAGGGACATTTTTTTCAAAATTTTCTTTGTGATACAGAAATATTCCAAGAGCATCTAGATGCATTTCTGCATCAAAAAATAAATAAAAAATTTTAAATACCACCAACGTTATTTTGGCGGTTACAAAAACTTGTTGACTCCCACAAAAAAATTTGTTTTGAAATATGTATTTTATGGAGAACTAGCAAAGATATCGATGGTGTAATTTTAAATCCCTAAGTTACTGGTCTTCACTATGCAAATCAACTTTAAAAACTTCAACTGTTAATACCTAAGTTAGCTTCAGGACAATCATGACCATTTTATATATAGAAATGTTAAGCCCGTGTCTTTAGCTTTAAAACAGCGTTAAGATGAATTCTTTACGATGATCAGAACTCGAGATATAATGATTTGAAGAAGAACATGATTAGTCAGAATCACGAAAAAATCCAAACTTTGAAAAAAAAATCCTCGAATACGTGTTAGCTTATTTCACGTATAGAACCCATTAAATAATTTGCAGCCAATCCAAATTTGTTATCCGATATGAAAACGAATGCCTCACATACATAAAAGCTTTTAATGTACTTACTTGAAGTCATTGGCTTGAAACCTAGCGGGAGGCTCGTAGGTGCACGTAAAACGAACTCTACGCCAGTAGGCCAAACCATTTCCTAACTCATTTAAGCTACAATATTTCACTAGTCCAGATGTGCTGTTGTAGTTTCTCGCAATTGCTTTCTGTTTTCCTCTAGTCTCTTTGAAGAATGTCTACACATATACAGCAATATTCTTTAAAAGCAAACCATTAAAAATACTTGTGATTCTCACCAAGAAATTTTCTTAGAGCTCTTAAAGTACTATGCACCTACTTACCTTTCTATTTTTTTTTGTTGTTTGCTTTGCTTTTTTTGTTTTTCTCTGTAATGAAGATGATTACTTTTTGGGGTGAAAGCTAACCAAAACTGGCAAATTGCTTTAAGTTATTTGGGAAAAATCTTTGGTTTTTCAGGTATGTATTCCACTAACATGTGAATACACATGCACATGCACACACATCATGAGATTCATCAACATCTCAAATATTTATTTTGTTGCAGCAGTGCATCGGCTGTAAGCTGCTATTGAATCGCATGTTGTTGTAAACAGTGGGCTGAAGGTTTTGCCGCAAGAAATTCGCTGACTATGCATTTTATTTAAACGTGATTTTTTTTTTCGGAGAAACTTGATTCTTATGCGAGAACGCTATGTTTGTGCTTATATTTAGTAAACAATTCAAGTGTGGGTGTATTTAGTTTATAAGATACATTCTTGTACTTGCGCAAGTTCATTTCTTTGACCTTTAATGCATCAACAAAGAGCGTATGAGATCAAGTACACGTTGCAGCATTGAACAATGTTGTAATTATGTTGGCGGTATTCATTGTCAAAATTTTCAGTACAACTTGGTGTATCGGTGTATTTACCATGAAAAACCAAACATTAACTTGGTTCAAAAAACCATCGTACTGTTGGCTCATTGTAGACATACATATGTATTCCAGTCTACAATAAGTCCTAGCATTGCCTCGTGAGATGGCGTGAGAACGTAGCTTAAGGAGTCCCACTAAACAGGCGGTGGTTTTAAAAAATAAAAAGGGGCTGGTATGTCACAAAGGTGAGGGATCTATAGTATTACGTCGCCTCCGAACGGTGAATGGTATTTCAAAGTTCACAATCGCAGCAAGTCTAATCACCGCTGAAAGCAAACTTGACATTTTTTAGCCTAAACGTAGAGGCTTTTGTCTAAATTATTGTCTCTAGCTGAGTGTGCAGAGATGTTTGCTGTTATTTGCTAACTTTCAGAAGATGCGAGTCAAATCCCATCGGAGGAAACGTATTAAAATGATAATAAAAAATTTTGTTTTGTATCTCCGAATTATGAAAAAGCATCTGTGAAGTGCAGAACATAAGCGTATTCAAACGAAAAATCGACAACCAAAAATTTGTCGAATACAAACAAAACACAGTGTGGTTAATATTACCAAATAATTGTTGAAAATATCAAAAGGCATTGTTAATACATAATAACCAAAAATCACTTAAATACCTTTTCAAGTTTAAATTTGGTAATATTAACCTATTTTTGGTTGATTTTTTTCTCAGTTGAGAATATAGCCGACTAAATGATCAGCAAGTTAATAAGACTCACACGAGTAGTAATGAAACCCTTTGCCACCTTAGTAGGTTAGGTTGATGTGGCATTGGATAGTTCCGTTAAGAGCTGGGCAGCTACAGAAGACGTGCTCAGTAATGTTATTTCTAATCCTTTACTTGCAATTTGCCATGGATATCTAAATTGTTCCTCTGTTTTCACACAGTAGAAGATTGGTACATTTTCTGGCTAGCTCATTGGCCCTACAGTTTCATTCAATTGCCACTTACTAGCTCTTCACGAAATTAAGGACAGGTTGTGGTTTATGTGTGGAACCTCAGTACGGCAAGTCCGGACAATGTTCAGTATACTCAGCTAAGCGGAGAGCTGTCGTATGCTGAGCTGAAGATATATTTAAGTTCTCTGCGGTGTTTAATTTTCGGAACATCGGCCCAAATCTCAGCCCTATTAAGTAAAAGCCAGATTTTATTAGCTCTACCCCTATGTGCTTGTTCACGATTAGTAGATTTTCGGCTTTTTCTTCTGCTGGCTCGAGGCTATGTGCTTCTAAAGCTTTAGAATAAGGCCATTTACGAAAATCGCAGTCCTTCTAACTCTTCCATTCAGACTTTGAAAATTATATATTTTTTATTTCATTTTTGTGAAACTAAGGTTATTATTGAAAGCCTTTCCCTAAGCAAGTGAGAAAAAGGCCTAAGTCCATGTCAATGTTATAGGCTGGCATGAAAAGATCATACGCTTCTGACTGCAGGCAGGCCTATATTAAACTAAATTATGGTGTGCTGAATAGAGCTGGTCATTAAAGCCTATGAAGTTCAACACCGTTCCATTCGCGAAAAGAAGGAAGGCCAACTTCGAAAAGATGGAGATTCTGTTCTCAGAAGAGGCGAAATATCTAGACTAGATAAAAGAGTCAACTGGAATTCTCGACGCTCACCAATAAAGCCACAGAGACATTTTATATTTGTTAAAGATTTCATGGTTAAACTTGGGGAATATACCCGAAATCAACGTACACATATAAACCGCAATGTTTTGTAGGCCAAAAGCCAAACATGTTAGTTTCAGCATCACTGTGGGTAAGCTCCAGCCATTGGTCTGTATTGCCATCACAGGAGCCATGCGCTCTTGATTTGAAAAGGCGTTTGGAGTCATCACCGGTATTCCACTACCAGCCATACTTTTTGAAAAATAAGCTTGTTGAAAGGTGAAGACTTCATTGGCCATCTATGTAAGTGTCGGCAAGTCATTCATGAATAATGACGTTGCCAAATTGAAGACGCGATTCCACCGAAGTTATCGTTTAGTAAGGCCTTCAATGTATAATTTCCGAAAGTAAGGTTTGAATACTTAGTACTCACAATGACCAGCTTACGATCCTATGTTTGGTACACTAAGAGATCCAAGCTTCACACGATGAGTCCATATTTGGACTTAGATTTCCGAAGAGTGTACCAATGGGAATTCTTTGCCGTTGAAATTTGTGCCTGCGACCGTTTTTGTGGAAGAAGTAATGGAGCCACTGTAAATAACTTTTCGGACAGCAAGGCAGCATTGGGATTCAATTAAAACTGTATCAAGCCTAGTAAACAGTTGCAAAAATGTACTGGATTACCTTGGATCACGTAACCAGATTACTTTGTGGTGGATTCCAGATTACAAGGGCTTTTTTGGTCAACGAAAGGGCTGATAACGTCGCGAATATTGGAGGTCAACGCCCTCTGGCTTCCTTTTACCCATCCAAGGAAAACTCAATAGAGCATATAAGAAGATAGGAGGGCTCTCAGGCTGCAACCCCTTGGCATACCATCTACGATATTCGTGAAGTCTCTGCCTAAAGGGTCTAAGAATTATTACTGATAGTACACTATGAGCTATGGTACCCTATTTGTAACTTAGGACTTAATGAGGAGACCGTCTACAGGTTTTGAGGGCTGGTAATGAAAACCTCGGAATCCTTAAGGAAAGCGTTTGCAAAAAGCTTAAGTCTATAAATAACCTAAGGTTGTAGTGATTGCATAGGGCATATTGCCTGTAGTAAATTCTTTTTATTTAACATTAACTTTCAAGAATATAAATTTGTACTACATTTACATATATATTTCGTATGAAACTTCTTACTTGAAGAACATGACTATTTCAAAATCAAAATATTACAATAATTTTAAGTCAGCCAACTAACAGGTTACATATCTGAATACATTTCCAACATAAATTCGTTACAAATAATATGAACATGAAAATCCATTTAAAATTCACGAAAAACTGGTTAGCATGGCGAAACTTGGTGCAAGAACTTGCCCGCCATAACGAACATACATACATATAAAAACATAAAACAGAAAAATACGCAAAAGCTATAAACGCTAGACTGACCAGCCAGCCAGCCAGTCAGTCAGCCAAAGCCGGACGCTAGTGGCGACAGGTGCTTGCAACATGCACACTGCTACTATTAATAAATAAATGTTCGTATGCATACAACCCGTCGTTGGAAGGGGGGAAAAATTCGCTATGCATAAATATGCGTTAACACTCACTTATGCGAATGACATTAAATGTAATTGCATACATACAGACATATGGCCAAATCATAAATTAAGAAAACAGAAATTAACTTACCGCGCAACTGATAGATCGGACTGCCGACTGGCGTGTTCTCGAGCAGGCTGAAACGTGACATATCACCACTGCCGGGCACAAAGTGTGGCGGTTGATTTTGCGCTTGGCCGTGCGCATTGCGCACGCTTAGCTGGAGCAGCAGGTAAACGTGGAGGAGAAGGGCGGAGTGTAGCAGCGCTGTACTTCGATTGGAGCGATGGCGCCAGGGTGATGTAGGCGATAGATTTCGCATTTTGCTGCACCTTTATGAAGTAAGAGTTTAGCGATATTTTTTTTTATTATTTATTTGAGTGCTTTCAAGCCGGTTTTTTTTTTAATAACTAATCACTTAAAAGTTTATGTGGTAATAAAATTTCATTTTCCGTTTTGAAGTCGCCTGCTATACAGAATTGAGTTTTAAAAGAACGATTGACATGAATCTGAATTCTTCTCAGCTAATGTGTTAGTTAGTGCGCTGTAATTAAGCTTTCGGACATTTTTATTTTATTTTATTTTATTCTTAAAGTTCTATTTCACTTCAGTTTAAATTTCTTTTATTTTTGTTCTAGACTTTTTTGTTATTCTTTAAGGTTTTTATTTTTGTTTTGACTCTTATGTATTTTTTTTTTATAATTGGTTTTTATTTTTGTCTCAGATTTAATTTCGCTGTGTTTTTAATTTTATTTGGTTTTTGTGAGTGGTGTAATAAATTAAAATTTTTTTTTCGACGATTTTTCAATCTTTGTTTTAGTTTAGTTAGTGTTGATGCTTACAAGCTTCATTTTGTTTTCATTTTATTTAGCTGTTATTTATTTATTTTTTTCTAATATAATTGTTTTTTATTTATATATGCACTTTTACTTTAATTTATTTTATTTTGTTTCCTTTTGCTGTATTTTATATTTTTTACGATCAATTCAGTTATAATTTATTTTAATTTTAGTTTATTTTTACAAGTTCACAATTATTTTATTTTATCTTTGAAGGACTTAAGTTAATCTTTCATTCCAGTTTTTAGTAGTATTTTTTTGTGATTGTTATGATATTTCTTATTCACTTTTTTATTTGTTTTAATATTACTTTTTTATATATTTTTATTTTGCATAATGAAGTTTTTTGTTTATATTTTAGTTTTATCGTGATAATTTTTGGTTAATTTTTAAAGATTTTATTAAATTTATTTATTTATCGTAATGAGCTTTCATTTATTAAAAAAAAATCTAATGTATTTGTTTTTTTTTTTTTTTATTTATGTATTTTCCTTAATTTCCTGATGTTTGCGATTTCATTATATTTTTTAACTTTAATTGGTTTTTATTAAGGCTTTTATTCGAATATATTTGTTTTATTTTATGTTTTAAGAGTTTATTTAAATCTTTTATTCAACATATTTTTTAATATACTTTTTTAAGGTTTTATTCTGTTTTTTTCCAAGTCTCTTTAATTTTGACAAATTCTTTTAATGATTTTTTAACTTTTTGCTATTTGTATGCGATTTTTTGTTATTATAATGTCTTATTAAAAACATTTTATTTAAAAATATATATTTTCTAATGTATCGCATTTTAATTTACTTTGCTTTTTATTATTTTTTTATTTAATTGTATTTATTCTAAATTATTATATTTAATTTTATTTTTAATTTTTTTGTTCTGTCAAGATTTTATTGTACACTTTTTAGTTTATTTAATTTTTTATTTTATTTTCATTGTTTGTTAACTTTTTATTATTTTTTTATTTTATGTTATTTTATTATAATATTTTAAGTTTATTTTATTTTTTTATAAAATATTTCGTATTGTATATTATTTTAATTTAATTTGTTTTGGTTTTATCAAATTTTTTATGTAATTTTATTTATTCTAAATTATTTCGTATAATTTTTTAAATATTATGCTCTATTGTGTCTTTGTTGAGATTTTATTCTATTATATTCTAATTTGTTTTGTTTTTTAATTCTTTAAATGAAATTGTGTTGTAACATATTTTATTTTAAATTAGTTTTTATATTATTTGCTTATTGTTTAATATATTTTCCATTTTGTTTTCTATTATTAAATTATATTTTATATATTTTTGAGTTTTTTATATTTTTATTTCATTTTATTTTATTTTATTTTATTTTATTTTAGCTTTGAACTTTTTTACTTGCATTTTTAATCAATTTTTAATATTCCGCTCCAGTCAGCTTACTAAAAGTTGTAGTTATACATTCTTTTCTTTACTGATAATAACCTTGAGCTTTAATCTGATTTTATTGTTCAATGCTTCTCAAGCCACACACAAATGCGTTTACATATAATTGTTTTCAATGGCTTAAGCGCTCTTTTTCTGTTTTTTCTATACTTCTTTTCACAGATACATAGGCAAGAATTTGCATTGCTTAGCACTAGTGGTTTTGTTTTGGGCACTTCATTTTTCCAAGCTCTGAAGTCACGACGTAATAGTTGTTGTTTTTTGCACTTTTTGTTTTTAGTTTGCACTGCATATTTATGTGTTAAGTTTCTACTGTCGATTTGGTTTTACCAAGTTAGACATTTTTGTTAAATTGAATTTAATAACTAGTGTTAGAAAGACTTAAGTTGAATCTCGACTCCACTACACATTCTTAAGTAATTTGTTCAGAGTTGGGAATTTCTTGGACAACTAGCGTTTAGAAGTAGTTAGAAGTCTGGACTCTAGACAATGCCTTGTTTCGACTTGTCTGTGCCTACAAACACTTAAACTCTGTACCTTTATTCCACCACGTACTCAATGGCCTTGAGGATTGCAAATACTTCGGATTGGTATAGCCTGTTACCTTCGCTATAGATTCCAGGTCCTTAACTAGTATCAGGGCGATAATTTAAGATTCTAAAATTCGCAAGCCGAGTTCAGTTTTGGGGTGAAGCCAGCACTAAGCCTCCGGAAGCTCAACGTTGCTTATTTATTTTTATTAAAGCTAAATGCACCTAAAGGCCTCCCCCGGAATAAATATATTAGGATGCGGTGGGTTTGGAGCAGAGAAGTCCCAGGAGTTGTAATGAAAGCTACCATACAGCACTCGGCGATCGTTATTTTCAGTTGTATAAGCATATTTTTCATGACTGATAATAGGTTTTGTCAAAGAGGTGTAGGATTCCTCTAATTAATAAGTTCCACGTTTAAAAAAGGACCTGTTGACATACCAGAATGCTGTTAAGGCTTTGTAGGTCGTTTGTTCTACTATTCAAGATACCACTTCATTTCGAATCTACAGCGCAGTTAGCCACATCGTAGGCATGGTTGCTGAACTTTTTAAAGCTATCTGAGCTTTACTCTCGTGCGGAGCTTTTAAGCTTTTTGTGCTCTTTTTTACAGATTTGCACTGGTTAAAGATCTGCTTACTCTCTACTGCCTTGTGTCGGTAACAGGCAGAAAGAGCTTTGGCCCAGTTCCCCACGTGCAGCAACGACATCAGAAAGCTTATACGCTGTGCACGTCCATATCTATAGCACTTATGGGCACTGCCTTGCCCGCGGACAAAGCACTTTTAAGCTTTCTATACATTTTGTATAGGCGCATGCAGAGTAAAAGCTCTCTCAGCCCATCGCTGATCTATAGTAATCTTTAATAAACTTCTCCCGCTGAATATTTTTTGGTGTCGACTGATGTACAAAATTATTGGTCAGAAATATCCTATATCGTCTGTATGTCCATATAAAATTCACTGAGAGCTTAAAAGAGCTTTATACGCGGTTAAGATGCTGCCCACCATAATCATAACTTAATGGTCACTCATTCGGCATTTTATTTCGCAAATATGTTTTTTTTTTGCTTGTTCATATTTTTATTCATCTCCAGATTCATAATGCTTATGTATCAGCTAATTTATTCCGACGCTGTTTTGTTTTGCAATTGAAATATACGCATGCTTTCACTTTTTATGCATATTAATAAAGTAAATGTGTTTATATAAGTACATATGGTATTTCTTTTCGTTAAAATGTTGAAGAAATTTAAAGGTGGGCCTATGGTATTGCAAAATGCGTCTAGCAACTCAAATTAAGGAACATATGAAAACTTGAATTAGGTAATCCAACCAAGCACATCTATGAATACCAGTAACGGCTATCTAGTAAACTTGCTTGATAGCTTGTACCTAAGTACATATGTATTATATATTGATTTTATTGCATTGCAAACATTTTGGGTGCTTAGGTATGTGTATGTGTAAACATGTTTATTTCTTGCAAAACTTGGTTTTATCCATTAGTTTTTAAGACATACCTTTGCTTGTTTTTTTGATTTCTCCCCGCAAAAGAGCTTGAACAGAGCGCCTTCTTGCATAAAAGATAGTGCACCCACTGATGGGGCTGGCGGAGTCATTTGAACGTACTTCTTCGAAAATGATTCCGGTAACGCTGTTAAGGTGATCGGTGATCGTTATTGTGACATGGTAACAAACTTTTTATGAGCGGCATTAAATGGCCACACAGTGCATGGAACAATAGCCATATTGCGAATATTTGGGGTCTTATCGAATCACCCTATATGTACATACATATTTCTAAAGGCATTAACCAAGAGCATGATGATGGAGTTTATTCCACGAATTTCATATCTACATACTCGCAATACATATCGTCACTACACACGAATAAAGCCTCGCTAGTGTTTCGACGGCGAAGAAAGACGCGTAAACACAGATTTAGTCCTTGGACTGTCACTTCAGCATCATTCTACAAAAACTCTTTAGGGAATTTACATACTGTTACATCTGCAAACATAGTCGAGTACGAAAATAAGTTTTCGGGTCCTTCTTCGCCGTCAAATATTTTAACGCGTCTTTCTACGCCGTCAACTAGTTTCGCTGACGTTTTTTAAGCTCCTTTTTTTCGCGGTTAACTTTTGAGCTCGCGCCTTTATTCGTGTCTAGTGATGATATGTTGTAGGGATGTTTCGAATGTCAGATTTTTCACATTCGCGAATGCGGATACGAATGTGCGAATGTTAGGAATAACGTTAAAAAAGCTATAATCAACTTAAGTCATCGTTTTTATTACTTAAAAATTTTGTAAGTTATTAGAACATTGAACGAGTGCTTATCTGTTTTGATCTAGTAGTCAAAGTTCAAAAGGGGCATATTATATTTCAAAAAAAAGTAATTTTGCTGCCTTTTCTTCCATGAGGCGATTTCTTAGAGGCTCGTTTATAAGGCCGGCTGCACTGAACAATTTCTCACATGGAACGCTGGCGGGTGGAGCTCTCAAACATTTGCGGCCCAGATCTGTCAATTTTTCGTATTTTAGTATAGTTTTCCACCGATCGAGGGGATTTTCACCGAGATGAGCTCGTTATTCTTTAAGATAGGCCTGCAATTGAGCTTGAATTCCAAATTTTTTAATGTCTCCAGATTCTACATCAGAGCCTTCGCTTTCGCTGGAGGAAACCAAAAATATTTCTAGGTGGCTTACAAGACTTTTAGCAGTACTTGTTGAGGCCCATCAATGTTGCTTGAAATACTACTTAACCGTTTAGCAACTGAAGCTAAAAGCCGGTTATTGTCCGCACCCTGGTTAGACAGTCTTATAGCCTATGTCCACCAGAGGTTTACCAGCAGTTAAGAGCTCAGATAAGTACCAAGAATTTCAACATGGGGTGAGCGGCAAGGTTTATTTCTTAGTGTTTGCTTTTCTCCTTTCGTTTGCTTGTACTTAGTTAGTAGGAGGAATTACCCCCTTCGAGTTGTAATCTCCTTGTTCCAATAGGCATAAACTGCAGTTAAGACTTGGTGGAAATGAACTATTAGAGCCATTTCAACAATATTAGAGTGGTCTCTCTGCCCATGTACACATTCACATTTGTAAAACATTCGTATCCTTTGATGCGAATGCGAATGTCGAATGTGAATGCGTAAAATGATGCGAATCATTCGCATAACGAATGCGAATGCAAATATTCGCAAGATCCCTGATATGTATGTAGGTATGCACATAGCAAAGCATTTTTTAAGTGAGTTTAGTCAGTTGTATATATGTAGGTAAGTACTTTAAAGTGCGATGTAGTAACGATGCTATTGATCATTATTATGAGAAAAGATGATTTCGAAAATCACTGCTCTTAGTTAGTTGGATATGTATGTACATACATATATTAGTGTGGTCAAAAAGAGTTAAAATGTTAAACTCTCACCGCATGGGATTTTTCTAAATGGAAAAAAAGAATACTCGTATCTTTTTGTTATTAACAAAAATCCTATCGAGGACTTATATTTAATACCCTCTATCTGCACTTTTCACAAAACTGATATTCTGATATAAAGATCCACCTAAGACTTAACGGTCATCGGTGATATTAATGCTGACCTTGTATAACGCTTGACAGAAGATTTTACTATTAAATTGCAAGGTCAGAATTAACATCAATGATGATAGGTAAGTACCAGATGGGTACTCACATCACAAAGTAGTTTTTGTGAAAATTGAAAATCAATATTTTTCGATCGGAAAACTCTATTTCTCTTCAGAGACTTCCTATAATAATCCTAGGGGGTGAGAGCTTAACATTTCAAACTTGTTACCCCCGTATGTATTTTTGGATCAGCCTAATGTTTATGCATACGACTATATTTGATGAATATGCGATGTGCTTCTACTAAAAGAAATAGTTGTTACTACAAATGCAACAACACTTGTCTACGGCTAATCTACCAACCGTGTATTATTTATTCTCTTTCTTTTAGTCATATTCCATATGTCGAATACTTTTTGCCAAGTGAAAATCACATTCGATGATGGGAGGAACTGCTAGTAGTTGCATTTGAACTGTTATTCGATTACTTATAATGAAGTGTCGATGATTTGCATTTCCTCTTTTTCTATAGGAAATAAAAGAACTGTTACCACCTTTGAGCACTCAAATATATATTACGTAAAGCTTTATCAAATTATGGCCAGATTTTCTTTTACAGCAAAATTACGAACATCGCAAGAACCAAATCATTTTTTTCGAAATCTTGCCTTCATTAAGGAATAAGAACGACAACTACGGTTACCCATGGCCATAGATATAGGCTCATTTTGGTTTTAAGAGTATTATATAGCCGAAACCCATCCTCATCTATCATTATTATTTATTACCAAAACGAAATCCCTGCTTCAGAGGTTTACTTGTCAAATGTTTATAACAACTCATACTGATTTCCAGAGTCAGCCATTTTTTGAGATATCGCCAAAAAAAAACAAGTAAATCGGGGAGAAAAAAGCATGTTTCTTCATAGGTTAAGATTCATGTTGTGACTAACTTCCTCAGTAAGCAAGGGAAAAAATATAATAATATGTGGAGAAGAAGTCATAACTGGCGTGGTGGTTGAACTCGGCTTAGGCTTAAATTACAGCGCCAAATAAGAAGAAGAAGTCATGTGTTTGCGTGGATGCTTGCCCAGGAAATGCAATTATTAAAGAGTAGCATTGTCTTTTTCAACACAGTTAGACAATTGAAGGCAATGATTTCTTTCTATTGATTAAAAAATGGAAAATACTAGTTTTGCGATAAATATGCTGTTACAGCGAAGTTGTGGACAGAGCTAAAAAATGTGTTAGCTGAGTGGGTTTAGGGGTGAAAATGAAACGGTGGTTGGAGTGGTGTCGGGTGCTTTCACAAACCGAACATATCGAACCCTCACCGCGAAAATAACAGCAAATACATAATTTTCTCATCAACAAGTAAATCTTGAAACAAATTTCGCGTACGTTTTTTTCGCACTTCGATGTATTTGATATGCCGCGTTCGAGTGTGTATTAGTAGTAGTTGATTATGTTACGGAGGGTCCCTCGAAACATCTGTTGGTCTCCGTCTGCAGTGGTGGTTGAACTCAAATAAGGACATTTATATGTAGGTGGCGTTCAGGCGATATCAGAAAGCATCCAATTGCTGTGTGGAGTGCGATATTCCAACAGACCTGTAGCTTCGCTCGGTGATCTAACTGGATCAGCCTAATTTATGATTCGACCGCCTTGCTATGGGTGCCTTAGAAACAACGTGCTTACGCAAGTTTTTGTACCTTGATCTCCAGTCCAAGCGGGAGACTTTGCGGCTGCAAGAAAAGATGCAGACCCGTGTTAGGAGTTCAAAGTTTCATAAACGACCGGGAGATTATTGAGTTGTAAAGCAATAGTTGTAAATTTTACGAGAAAATACTGCCGGAAAAGCATTTACTGATGATGAAGAAGTAAAGTACACTGAGAAAAAGTACCTATTTTAAAGTCGAATTGATAATGTCGTGGCCTTGGAAGAACAAGCCTTATGTTTAAAGCACAAAACTACGTTGTTTGGAATCAAAGGTTTGGGATATTTTTTTTCTAATATAAGGTATCTTAAAATTAGCTGACCGCTTACTACTCGTATCAAATCTCCTGGTATTATCTAATATCCAAATATTCCCCATAATCATCATCCATTTATGGCTTTTCCTTATTCTTATTTGTGTCTTCTGACCTTAGCGGTAATCGAAATTATTTCTATGTACATGGAAAAAAAAAGTTCTATACTCCACTCATTCGTACGCCATATGTGACGTACATACGTTGCGCTTCCAGATACAATAGCTCAGAAGCGCATAATTGCCATCGCAATGCGCAAAACGTGCAGAGAAAACAGCCTCACTTTTTGCTGGCTTTTGGGTGAAGAGCTAGCAGCAGAAAATGAAGCAAAACTGAGGAGAAAAAAAAACAACAAATTTACGGTAAAATCGCGGTCAAACCCCAACATTGGCTAACTAGCTGGCTGGCTGGCTGACTGGCGGACTGGCAGCAAAAAGAAAGCATCTACAGCACCTCAAAGCCAGCTTCTTCATCTTTCACTGTCGCGGCCAACCATAAGAATGAGAATGAATAAAGCACAAACAAGTTTTGCAATGTACATAAAAAAAATTTTGGGCCTCTACAGCAGAATTTCTACATCGGCGAAGCGAATTGCGGATATACACACGCTGGTATATAAGCTTGTGTATCTATGAAGATGTGAAATGAAATTTCAGGTTAGCTTAAAAATTTCGCACAACTTCATGAGTGTACAAAATATTTTAATTTCATTTAGGAATGGTGGAAAATTAAAGCATTCGTGTATTTAGGTTATTATGAAAAGTTTTATATATAATATTTATTTTGGGATTTGGCGCGAAGTTTTTATTTGTGTTTTTAATTTCGCTACTTAGATAAAATATCAAGCAACTGGTTTTAATTTTCATCGCATTCTATTATGCTTAATACGTTTTCAAAATATATATTCAGTTTGTTAGCTTTTAAGCAATTTTATATCAGCTACTTGTTTTTGTTAGCACAATTTTGTCTAAAATTTATTTATTATTCATGAGTATTATTATGCCTTATTTAGTTTGCATTTAAATTCTTTTCTGGCAGTTTATAGCAAAAAATCGTTTGCGCATGCGTCACCAAATCACCACACACGTATTTCGAACATTCTGATTTTTTCGTCAATATTTGACATCAATGAGCTGCTGGCAGTTATGCTATTTTTTTATTTTTTTTTAATTTTCCGCTATTGTACTCGCCTTAAAGTTTAGTCGCCAGCGATTTTTTTTTAATTTTTTAATTTTTATCACAAAAACAAAGTTTATTAAAATTACGTTTCAATACGCATTGATTTAAGAATTTTAATTTCACGCTTTTTATTTTCTCATTTTCTGCAAAAACTTGATTTGGCTTGACCGCCGTTTTGGTGTCGCATTTTTGTTTGATTTTGTTTACATCAATTCAAGATTTTTACCTGCTTCTACAAACACACTTCACAATACTCGTATCTTCAAATTTTTTTCTTGTCTAAACTACTTTTGTTTTTGTTGTTTTTTGTTTGCCATTCGACCAGCCAACGTTCACGTAAGGCACGTCCGCACGCCACGACTCATTCTCAACAAATGTTGGTTGCTCCGTCACTGCAGCTGGTCTTAATGCTAGACTTGGCGATTTGACTGTTGCGCCGCTTCCAAGGTGCTCTTCAGTGTGGTGAGTTTCACCTGTATAAAGCGTGTCTTGAAAGCAGCTAAAATACTGGTTTAAATGTGCTCAAGTGTTGCTTGTTTTGTTTTTGTCAAAAGAGTTTGGCGTTAAGTTGAATTTTAGGCGCAGTGATTTAAAAAATTTCTACTGCAAAATGTTATGAAGTTGCAAAACTTAAACAGACCAAAAATTAAAAAAAAAAATACATTAATTACATATAGAAGACAAGTAAAGAAGGCAAATTGTTTTCATTAGAAAGTCCGCTCTGTGGGTTTTGGGATTCGAGAAATCTGAATTGGTACTTTATTTGACCAAAAACGGTCGCTGGGTGCGCTTTGGTGCACAAGAACCTGAAAAGATATTCTTTGGCAAAATTGTTGAGAAACATAATTTGCACTTTCCATCATGTTCCCGGCTGGTTCGAAATGGTCACCGAGAACTAGTAGGACACAGTGGAAGAAGCAAAAATTATGCCACTGCACACCACACATGCCAGCTGCCATCTCAATAGCGAAGCTGAGATGCTATAAGTAAGGAAATACTGCACAATACTGGGCAACAGTTTCTGATCAGCTGCGATCGACGCGAGTACGCGAAGAGGCACGTGCTAGAAACGAAGTCTCCTCCTAGGCACTTCAGAAGGAATCTCTGTGAACTGAAGTTCGTGATTCAGTACCTAGTACGTTAATCACTGAACTCGACGATATATGTACATTGTACATTCAGGCACTTTTGATCGAAACAGCATGTCTGCTGAGCCTACCGTTAATTCAGCTTGACTACGACGATTGTAAGCTAAGCTTATCTAAGCAAGGCTAAGAACGTTTCAAAAATTACACTGTGCGACAGCCAAACAAATTAAAAGAATGGGGTACGGCAAATATGAAAACAGAATAGCTCTAAAATATTGGACCACCTCCCGTTTTGCGCCTATTTAAACGTAACAATTTTTTTCTTTAGTGTATAAAAGTTTTCCTAATTTGGTTTCAAGTTGATCTTAAGTATTTGAAAAAATCTCGTATAAAAGTACATTTACCGTTAATTTTGTCTTTAAGAAGCTATAGTAAAATTTAATAGGCATATTTTTGTCCACTATTTCTCAGCCGAGTGGGTCGCTTTGACCCTTATGTGAGTCAAATTTAGTAGTAACGAAAATTTTTCTCCATCAGGTTAACCTATTGATCTGAAATTTGGTACGCCCCTATAGTTCTGACGACAATATAATTGTGCATATACAATATCAGTAAATCCGATATGGCCACCGCTAAAAAGTGACGGAATACATATTTGACCCAAGCAAGTATCAAAACTACCCACACGGGTTAAAATATTCTACAAAAATATGCACCGCTAAATATTATTACAGATCTTTATAGAGGATTTTTTCAAATAATTAAGATCAACTTGAAGCCCAAAAAGAAAAATTTCCAAACACTGTAAAAAGGATTTGTGACGTTTCGGGTCAAAACCGCAGGTCGTCTAATATTCTGGAGGTCTTCGTCTTTCATAATCACCACACCGAATTCATGCCTTTTTTTATTCGTCTCATTTTGTTCCACAATTAGTGGGCCAGCATACCCGATTTTTAATGCCAGTATATTCTAGAATAATAGCAAGTTTAGTAATGCATGATAAACCGGTTAGACATGTGTGCGAGGTCACGTCTATTTGCAAAGTTTCATATCACCCCAATTTCACAGTTAAATATTATTATTTTTACATTTTGGTAACATGCATATCGACGGTACTTTGGCAAAACCTCGTATCTCAAAATGCTCTAAAACAATACTCTCTAACAACAAAAACTCTCTATTAATAACTGAAAATAATTTTTAATAACTTTTTTACTGAGTATTAAAAGTTAAGTAATTTTTAGTTTATTAAGAAAAATATATAATGAATAGTGGTAACTTAAGGACTATTTTGAACAAATTTTACGAGATAAGAAGTAGTGATGATTTCTGAAATACAAGGTTTTGCCAAAGTACCGTCGATATGTCATGTTCAACATCCTTTTGACTTACACTTTCACAGCTTTTCTTATTTAAAGAGTCTGTGCTGCCCAACCACCAATTCGATTGCTAGTGGTATTTGGAAATGTACTCTTCACCATACATTGAGACCAGTATTTCTGCTCATCCTACATTTTTTGTTTTCTTTCTACAAACCAGTTAAAATATTGTTTAGAATGAGCATGTGAAGTAAATCAGCGGAAAACACGCACTTTCGTTCGTTTTGCTATATCTCTCACATCATTTTCCTTGTTGAGCTCTTTAAAAGATTTTAATCTAAATCAAAAGCCTACATTTAGGCAGAACATACTGTCGTCTCTACTACAGTCAGTGCAGCCATAGGTAGTGTAGGGCAAGTAAATGAATATCAGAGTAAGTACATATAACACATTTAAAAAACAAAAAAGTAAGTGCGCCTGGGCTACACTGAAGAAGTGAAACATACGTTACATACATATCTATTTTGTCTCATAACCAATAAACATACATATGTATGTAAATACATACATACATCTGCATTTGCTTAAGGTTATATTTTTTGTATTTTTTTTCTATCTAGATCCCTACCTCTACCCTCTTCGTTCTAATTACATTTATGTTATTCTGTTTCCTTTATCTTCATTTATCAATAACAAATTCGATGAAAAATTCGATAAAAATGTCGATAGAAAATCGATAATAATATTGGTAGCAAAATTTATTAGAAACTCTATAAAACTATCGATAAAAATATCCATACAAAATCGTTAAAAATGTACATAACAAAATCGATAAATATCGATAGCAGAATCCATAAATATCGATAACAAAATCGATAAAAAATCGATAACAAAATCGATAAATGTATAAAAAATCGATAAATATCGACAACAAAATCGATAAATATCGATAACAAAATCGATAAACATATCGTTAGTCAAATCGATAAAAACAGCCATAACAAAGTCAATAAATATCGATAAATAACGGTAACCAAATCGATAAACATTGATAACAAAATCGATAAAAATGTCGATAACAAAATGGATAAAAATATCGATTATTATATCGATAGGTTCCGAAAATAGCGATAGAAAAATTGGTAACAATATCGATAAAAAAATCTATAAAAATACCGATATAAAACTGATAGAAATATCGATTATTTTATCGATAAATTCCGAAAATATCGATAGCAAGATTGATAACAATATCGACAAAAATTTCTATAATTAATCGATAACATAATCGATCACAAAACCGACAAAATATCGATTATTATATCTATAAGTCCCGAAAATCTCTAAAATCCCAAAATAGTTCTTTTAGTCTTTCTTCCCTTATCTTCATCTTTACTTTTATCGGTATCCTCATCCTCCTCTTTATCTTTACTTTCTCATTTTCTTCATCTACATATTTCCCTTCACCTTTGCCCTTACATAAGTAAAATGCTTAAATTTACATAGGTCCTTATTTTTTCCTATATCTTTACGCATATTTGTTTTTATTGTTACTTTCACCTTTATCCTTTTCTCTATCCATGTACGTACTCACGTACATACTCACTCAAGAAGCACTTGTCTCAGCCCCAACCATTTCCGTTGCACCATTTCTTTTGCATCATTTCCGTTGCACCATTTCCGTGTGCAATTTCCGTTGACTTTGCCAATTTACTCCCAACCAACCAACCGCCGCTAAAGAAGTTTCACTTCAAAAACACACAAGTCTTAATTTATTTAAACTTAACTATTTATTTCCATTTATTAACACGTCTAATAAATATTGCTGCATTAAATAAAATAATATAAACTTTAACAAAAACAATTTCACTTAATAACTTAACAAGCAAAATACGAGTATATATGAACCAAAATCATAGATTTATTTATAAACACAAAAATTATATAATTATTTGTAGATCTCAAAGAAGTATATTTAAATATACTTACAAGCACCTTCATTAGTAATATGAATATTTAGCACCAAAATTCAGCGCCTTGAACGTCTACCTTTCTCTTTCCCACCTACAACGCATCGTCTACTTGAAATTTGATTAGGTCCTCCACTGGGAAACGAAAAAGCGAAGCTGCCTGGGCCTCCGATGCCATTTGATCAACATCCGCTGACTCGTTGTATCGCTGAAATCGACTGCGTCCCTCAAAGCGTTCGTAATGCGTACAGTTCTCCGCCCCATCCAATTTATTGCTTACCAAAGCAGCCGCATGTGGCTGATCTGTAACTTCCGCAGCCACTATAGGATGTTCGAAATCGACCAGACCTTCCGGATCTGAGCTGTCGCTACGCGAAACTGGTTGTTCTGGCGAATTAGTCGAATTGGAATTAGAATTGGAGTTGCGTGCTTGATGACGCGGCTCAATGGGCGACAGCGACTCGCGTTCCTCCATGATAATGTGACGATTTATATTTTGACCCGCATTATAGAAGGGATTATTCGATGTCGGCACCGCGAGGGCCTGTTGTTTTTGTTTTGGGAAAACATTTAAGTGTACCAAAATTTGATTTTGATTGGCTTTGGCGGCGGCACCGGCACCGGCACCGGGACCGCTAGCGCTGGCACTCGAGGCGCTACTCATGTGGGACATATCGAGTGGCATAAAAGGTGTTTGAAATTGAGATTTCGACACATGGTCGGGGTAGGTCAATTGCATATTACTCGACTGCGGCATATGCGGTTGTAGTTGGGGCTGCGCGGATGACGAAGGAAAGCGGAAAGGCATGAAAGCCGGTTGATCGTATGCATTATGGAAGCCATAGGCGGCGGTGGACGGAATCACTGGCATGTGGTAGTAGTCGAGAAAGGGATTGCGTACTAAATGAGGTCTGCGTGTAGACGGGGCAAGCTTGACTTCATCATAAGTGAAGGCAGCTGGCTTGAAATCTTTTGCAGGCGGTATCACTGGATAGATGTCTAGATTGACTTTGAAAGGCACGCGTGTCATTTTCCCTTTCTGCGCCTCACCGATATCCAACATTGGCTGATAGCTCGCCATGTAGGGTTCTGTGGCGAATGGTCGCTGATTGCTGAATTGTTGTAGCATTAGATTGGCGTTGGGGTTCAACTGTTTCTGCTTGTTCTTCTTCTTGTTTTTCGAGCGATTCCCTTGCAATTGCTGCTGCAATGCCAGCAGATTTACGTCATTCGGCGATCGTGGTTTAAACGGATATATCTGATCCATAGCAATGCGCTGTTGATAGGCCGCCGCATGTGGCATCATACCCACCATAGGCGCCGGGAAAGGTTTCAACATTTGCATATTCATTGGCATTGGCATGGGTATGGTGAATTGCATTTGCTTTTTGTTGCGTTTGCCACGAAAGAAGTTCGCGATGCCGCTGGATTTGAGATTCTTGAAAGTGCCCGCGATATGCAGTCCCGTGGGCATCATAACCATTGGGGGCACTTTACTTGGACCACCACCCAATTGCAGCTGATGGAGTATGTCTTGTATATTATGCACATCACCGCGCTCCTCTTCGGCACCCTGTGTCTTTTTGAATTCCTGCGGCAGCGGACCTTCGTGCGGAAAGTGAAACGGTTTCGGTTTCTCTTCATTTTTATATGTCGAGTTGAGCGGTATATCCATATACTGCCGCCTGTGCAGCATCATCGATGGCTGGCGTGATGTGAGACGCGGTGGGCGTGGTATCTGATCACGCAGTTCACTTCGCACTGGCGTCATTGTGGACGAGCGTCGTGGCAGCTGTTCGTACAGATGCAACGATTGTCGCTGGCGTGTTTCGGCGATACTTGCGGCTGGCTGATAATCACCGTTGTCAATGGCGCTGGACTTTCCTTCAGCCATGCTGAACGGACCAACGCCGATGCCGCCGGCACCAACGAACGGTGGCGGTTGAGGTCGTCTCGCTTTCGTGCGCCATGTTCCATAAATGGGTTGCTCATACACCGAACTGCTGCTGCCAGCAGTCTCACCACCAACGCCACCAACGCCGCCAACATCGGCACGCTCTAGTAAATATGCAGTTTCAGCGCGTTCGCTAGCGTGCAACTTTTCCTCTGGCTCGTAGTGTTGTTGTGGTTGTTGCTGTTGTTGATTGGTTTGTTGCTGGTGCTGTTGCTGCTGTTGTTGCTGGTGGTATTGTTGCAATTGTTGTTGTTGTTGCAAGTGCGCTTGTGCACGCATCTCCTCTAAGCCGTCGATTTTGATGTGATTTGGTGTTCTGAGTGGCCGCGTACGCGGCTGTACGGCATGTGTTGTTGGCAACTCTGTGCGCAGCTGCACCTCTTGGCCATCAATCTGCACAACAGTGGGCAGTGTGGTGTCTGCGCTTGTGGGCATATAGCTCTGTATATTGCGGGTTCGCAATGCTGCTGATTGATTTTGATAATATTCCGCTGTGGATGCGACCTTCACTATCATCAGTGACATCTGCGAACGGCAGAAAATAAGAATATCGAACAGAAAATTTTTTTAGTAAATTTTAATTCGAAAATTTTAATCTGGCCGAGGCTGGATCAATAAAAAAGATACCAAAAATGCATATATCTAGTGAGGGTTGGCTACAGACTCCTTTAAACAGAGTTCTACTTCTCAATTTAGACCCAAAACATTTAAGAGTCACAATGCGGCCTGACTATCTGAGAAGAGTTCAACGCGCCCGTAATGAAAGGTATCTAAGTTACTACGAAAAGCTGTAGCCTTCAGCGACAAGAAAAATATTTATATGCCTTCAAAGCATTTAGAAATCGGGCAAAGATAGCAATCCCAAATGACCTTCCAATAGAGTAATTTTCCAATAGAGTAACATCAAGAGATATCAAGCTTCGGGCATAAAAAATTAGATTAAATTTTTGCACTGAATAAGTGAGCTCAAGCCCAAGAATGTGTATTGAATTTTTTCACAGAACGAAATAGTTGAAAAGCTAGCCCGCAATGAAGCGAGTCAGTTGAATATTTCAGATGTTCTTATGTATTTAAGTTGTATTAAGATGATCTAAAAAAGTGTGTGTCCTCCTTAATGTATAAAACTTGAGTCTTGGGCATTCGGACTGCAGTTGTAACTCACTTGAAACGCAGGAAAGAGTAGAGCATTTTCTTTGCGGATGTCGGGCGAGAAATAGGTTGCCAACGACAAGGTCTTAGCATTATGCTATTCAGCTTTTAGCAATAAGTTTTTTAAAAAATAAATTGAAAGAATAAAAACTAATAAATAACGGAAACTTTAATTAAAAAAATAAATAAATGTAAAATGAAAATAAAGCAAAAATAAATAAAACTATTTTTAAAAATTCTATGAAACTAAAAATTATATATTTTTTTCTTTTTAAAACAATAAAATCTAAAAATTAAATTAGAAAAAAATGTATCAAAGAAGAAATAGTAACAAAAAATTAAATAAAATAAAAAAGTTATTTTAAAACAAAAACTAAAAATTAAAAACAAAAATCGATTAAAAAACCACAAAAACATAAAATTAAAATCTTTGAAATAAGATCCTAAAAATTAAATGAAATAAAACAAATATACATATTTTTTTTCTTTTAAAATTAGAAATTAAATATATTTTCCCTTTTAAAGCAATAAAATATAAACCATGGTTTAGGTTTAACGTGGGTACCTCCCGAAATATTGCAGTCCAAGCTCCACGGAGCCCCTAAAGCTCAACGGATCAATTCAATGCGAAGATCAGCGTCCCGAAATGAAGCAGTACGGAATGGTCTCACTAACCACCTTGGTAGGGTTCGAGGCCTATCTAAACCTCTGCCGTGCTATGGGTCCGGCACCCGGCTGCAATGCAACTCCACATCGAGCCAGCATGACTCTCCCCGCATTTAGCTTTAAACCGCAGCTACCACGATACTCCCCGTAGGGACAAGCCGCACGAGCAAGCTCCAAGGGCAACTGCTCCCCGTGGTACCAGAATTAAGTCTCCGGTCAGACCTCGTGGCCGAAGCCACTACCAGTTGAGTTACCATACTACTCTGAACTGGAGGCCATCACCACCACCACCTTCCCTCTCGACTCGTCTTCGCCTTCTAAAAACTTCCCGTGCGAAATTCTTCAAGTTCGTCACGACCGAAGTCGTACGGTCCATTCGTTGATTTTTCCGCCATGCTGTCAAGATTCCTCCCGTCCGGGTATCTTGCGCATTCACAAAGCACGTGCGCGACATTGGGACTACCGTTGAGACGGTACACACACATTGCCACATACCACGCATTCTGTCATCCAACAACCAATTACATTCCAGATAGCCCCTCTCCAAGTCGCCGTCCACCCAGTCAATGGCAACATGTTCATGCCTCTTCTCATCCTGAAGGTCACAGCTCGCGCTATAACCACCAGGTCAAGAGGAGGTACTCCCATAAACCCCTGAAGCACATCCGTAGAAACAGTGCGACACACCGGAGCCGCCGAGGCCCCAGTCACATCTCAGGATGCGACGTACCTTCCCCACAACACTAACAAGGCGCTCCTTAAGGCACACTAGGTGGGGAGCGAAGCTCATGCGCTCCCCAATGGTCAGCCCGAAATACCTGACTTGCGTCATATATCGCACACCGTCTTCATAAGAGTCACAACTCAAAATAATACGTTTGTCAGAAAATGCGAAAAACTATTTCTTAGCACATGATAATCATATGGGCAAGGGCGATTTTACTTCAGGTTTTTTTTTTAACAAATTATAACAAAGATTTGCTTCAGTTTTTGCTGAAATGCTAATAAAAGCTCTGTGTAGATTTTTAGCGCATAATTTCAAAAATTTCAAATTTCTTCTTTCGAATTGTTTTGCCATCTCTACTCCATTTGACCTTTTACTATCTAGCGCCAGAATTGCAATGTAAATTGCAAGTTGTGGGTTTTAAAGTGCACCTACGGGTACTTAAGTAATGCTCATATTTTCCTTTTCTACGAACCGTGCTTGTCCTTTGACAAGCCTACATAGCCAGAATTCCTGAAAAGGACTGAAAAGGGGGCCCATAATAGAGTAACGCTGTGGTACGTCCCTGGGCATGAAGGGTTTGAAGGCAACGAAAGGGCTGACTATCTCGCTAAACGTGGAGCCCAAATACGCTTGAATTTCTGCGATACATCTAAAGGATAAACTGCAGAGCTACTCAGGAGCTGGGGAAAAATCTTATATTGCTGCCCACTAGTGGAAGTCAGAAGTCACTAGTGGACAATCAAAGAAATTCATAACTCCTTCAAGCAGGAACTCCGAGGGATTCCATGTACTTAGCTTGGAGGGTCTTGGGACCTCCAGAGAGGACAGGCTACCTGAGAGGACACTGCAAGTTAAAGCGCAATTTGAATAAAATGGGGTTTCTGTAGAAACAGACTCTAGCATATTCTATGTGACTGCTCACGTATGATGAATCGCAGATATACCTTGCAGAACAATTTTCTGCTCCATACAAAATTAGCAACATGGCACCCTCCAATATGCCTAATTTCTTAAATAGCTTAAGCTTCATTTAAAGTGCATAAATGTCAAGAGAAGTAAGTACTTATCCGAAATCCCAAGATAAATAACTCATTGGTCTGTTATCAGTGAAAAAATGTGTAGCACAGGGATTTCAACGAACATTTATGCGCCTTTCTATTAATCAAAATTTTGTCGTATCTTAGCTAAACATTGATTACTTTCAGCCTATTTGATATTTGTCTACTCACAATGTTAATGCTTTCCAACAGTAAATTTATTAAGCTAATTAAAAGTCTCCAATCTCAAATCGAAGGCCAATTGCTGCTTAAGAACTTTATCTTCAAAATTTTCACAATCGCTAAACATTCTCAACATAAACTTACAAATATAATACACATGAGTAACATTCCGACGATCCACGTGAAAACGCCGACGTTCACAAAATTACGTTGCTTCAGCAATTCCTCTTTGAATGTATCCAATTTTGCATAAGGTATGAGATCCTTGAAAAACATTTTCTCAATATCCTTTTAACGGCAACCGCACTATAACTCCACTGTAAGTTTGCCAGTAAATAGTTGCTACAATTAACGACTCAACCGGATTGTAATTCACAGCCAAAATTGCACGACTTCTGATACATTGCGCACACAAAACACAACTGTGTGGAAAATAGCACCGAAAAAGTGTAAAGACTGTGGCGCAATGGCGATTAAAAGGAAAGTTCCACTAAATATCGAGTAAAGCTCGCGTTTTGATGCTTGGCTACACGCATCCATTCGACATAAATGCATAAGCAACTAGGTATGTAATAGATGTTTGTACATACATATATTTGCTTTTGTAAGTTTGTGCATAATCAAAGAGCGCTTAGAGTAATAGCAGCTAAAGAAATTGTATTTAGTAGGTGTTGTTGCGAAGTAGCTAAGTACGTCCACATTTGTTCATGAATACAAAAATATCTACATGCACATATGTATGTACATACGTAAGTATGTATGTATGTATTAAGTTCATAAATACTTAGATCCATAACATGATTTCATGATTAATCTCAAACAAAAAAAATGCAATAATTATTCGTACAAGTGACTACTCAATTACATACAACAAGAAAAAAGAAAAGCTAAGCAGTTGCTTGCATGTTGCATTGCAGAGGATCGCATTTATTTATTTATTTCTTGTGGTATACTTGAAATCAAAATTAGAAACCGTAAAATTGCAGCAAGGCCCATTCGCACCAGCCACGTTTTTGACAATGAAAATGACGCTTGAACTAAATACAGCCATTTACTTACACTAAACAGTGAAAATTTTACACCCAAGGAACTGAAAGTGTTTGCACATATTTATGTATGTACGCACACATATGTATATCTAAACATTAATGTTTGCGTACATACTATGTGACATACATTTATGTATAGCAAAGTTAGAATGCCTCGCCAAAAAATTTTCTCCTATATATTTGTCCACATTTGCTGTATATCGTTATGCTTTATTAGGGAACTAAGCAGAGGCGCAACATAACCGTTAAATATCTATATTTTTAGTTCATTGCCAAATATTTTTTTTTCGATCAAGAACAATCGTTAAATTTATTTTTTCAGTAAATTTGTAATCTTTATTTTGAAATTTTTATTTTTTTTAATTATTATAATAGATACTGAGATTTTATGACCGATTTGAATCTTTTATGATCTAAAAAATGAAATCTGAAAACAACGATTAAAAATTTACCTAAAAAATAAAAATCCAAAAATAAGGATTATTCCTAATTGAAAAAATAAAAATCGTAAAATAACGGTCTAATTTGATCGGAAAATAGATATTCAATGTTAATGATAAATTATGATTTTTATTATTGAAATAATAACCGTTACGGTGCCTGGATTGAGGTCTTTCCTAACACTCCTAGATTAAGAGCGAGGCCACGCAATGAGCCGCTTTTATTCCTGAGTGTCGACGACCAATCATTCAGAAATGCCGCTTACAGGCCGCTAATTTCGTGGCCACTTCAATAGTATATCAAATGTTTTAATTTTAAGCCACTCACCGCTCAGCCGCTCGCCACTTTACCGCTCATTGCGTGGCCTCGGCCTAAGGAAAATGTTCCCTCATATCCAAGGAAAAGCCTTTGGTAGCGCACAGTGTAGAAAATTGACTTTTTTGTGACAAAATATAATATCCCCATAACGAGAGAATATAGCGAAATAAACATTAATTTTTTTAAGGCTTTTGAGATGGAAAATTCTGGAAAGATAGTTCCGATGGATAAACAATTTACTTTGGAACACTAAAATTACTTTCAACAATTGGGGGGGTGTTGTTGTAACGGAAGACCGCATTGATTAAAGCTTACCTTGACATTGAAATACAAGTTCCAGAAGCAATCTTTTATAGTTTTTTCCTTTTTTAACCCGAAAGAACTGCGAAAATATATAAGATTAAAGCTTATAAAAAAATTTTATATCAGACTGTCTTCTGGTAAAAAAGAATTTAAACTCTCAATTCTTTAGGGTTGTTTAAGGGATCAAAGTAATTTTCTTTTCAAAACGAGGACTATTTTCACCGAATTCTTCATGTCAAAAGCTATAAAAGGTGAACGGTAAATTTTTCATTTTTCCTATAAACTTGAATAATTCCTAATTTCATTGCTGGCCAGTGGCCCCCGGCCCTATGCGCCCCTACCCAGGTCTGGGCCTGGGCATAGAAACACATTTGTATGTAAAAATATACTTCATAAACTTTAATACATAGAATATAAAGCACACCCTAATGCGTTTACATACATATACTTAAAACGCCAAGTATCTTTTACAGCACCAAAATCGACAGAAATGCACACAAACACCTACGGTATCTTCTTTCGTAAAACAAATTAGTATGTGTACTTATTACTGTTTTTCTCACTTAAGTTTTAGTAAAATAATGTTTAAACTTTGTATGTATGTAAAACCTGCACAGTTATAACTAATTTAAAAAAATGAGTTAAGTGGTTGTATCGATTTATACATGAAAATATGTATTGCAAGCACACAAGTAAGTTTCACTTGAAATAATAGTAACTATGTGCTCGTGAAATTCCAAAAAAACATTCACCGGAAATTATTTGCGATCATCAAATATTTTAATATTTGCCGGAACTAAATTTAAATGTGTTTATTTGAAAGCACTGAAATTTAGTTAGGTATTTGATTGTTGTAGAGGGCGTAAACCAATGGTTCGATGACTGCAATTGCTATTTTAAAAAATGTGAAGGCAAGCCTGCAAACATTACCTGTTTTTCATAAAAGCTAACGGGCCATTGTACAAAAATTAATAAGGGGAAGCGGAAATCCTAATTGAAGATATTCAGATATCAATCAATATTAGATCGTCACTGAATCTTTCGAGAATTTGAATATGGATACGCTGAAATGGTTTTCATGAAAGAAGTACATTAGCAGGATTGCTATTGCCTCCCTCGTAGGGCAATCGCTACTAAAAACCAAATCCAAATAATTTTTGGATTTTGGCCAGATCATTGATCGAATCTGTTTCTTACGGAATGGAAGTATGCACCTAGGACCACTTGGCTAATTTATTTAATGTTTTTTATTTTTTAATATTTTTTTTTTTAGGTCTTATTTCTTTTTCTCATCAAAATTGTTGATAATTTTTTAATTTGATTTTATTTTTTGATCGAAAATAATAACTCATTAAAATTTAGTAGGATAAAGTTTAAGTTTAAAGTGGCTGCAATGTACTCGCAATTTACGTAACTTTTTTTGGTTGACGGCATTGTTAATTTTCTTCTCTATAAAGTATGCTCAAAACTTGAATTTCTTATGGAATAAAAGGCGCAGGACCATTTGCAGATTTTCCCATTGTGAATGCTCTCTGTGAGTTCCAGGAGGAGGCACATCCTTCTAACCGAAGTTCTTTAATCCCCCTTCGCATAAAAGAAATCGGTGGCCGTAGGGAGTTATCCGCTGCGCTAATTTGCATTTCCGAGCCTTGTTTAGCCCCCTTATCGTCTATTTCATTCCCTTCTATATTGATATATCTAGGACCCCAGCAGAGAGAGGTTGTGATGTGCCTCAGCGAAGCCAGCGTTGCACGACATTTCCAAATTGCTAATGTTTTCAATTCTGCCTCGCTGTCAACGAATAAAGTGACGTTCCCTGACAGATATGTACATACTTATTATCCCATATGAGACAAGCCGAACTCTCTATGCAAAATATCTCCGCCTGAAAGACACTGCAGTTATCAGGCAGACAATATGATTGCCTTATTTCAAGGTCCTTGGAGGACAGACCCGAGCCGACTCCTTTTTCCATCTTTGCGCCATCGTTGTAGAAGGAAATACCATCATTACCAACAGGAGGCCACCTTGCCAATCTTCCCGGGTTGGAAAGTGTGTGGGAATCTTATAACTAAACTACCAGGATGACGTGAGGTAATCAGTTTCGACATCTAATTCGGCCTTTATGCCGTTACGCCGTCCACTATCAATTACCTTCAAGGCCGCTGCGTGCCCGTAGTTGGGGTTCTTCCACAATTTTGATTCGTTCGGTCTAAGGGCCCTTTTTGCGACTCCACCTGTTACGAATACTTGTGTGCGTTTCCGCGTAAAATTGGCGTCAATGATAATATCTAAGTACTTCGCCTCGGAGGAAAGGTTCAGAATAGTCCCGTCCAGCTTTGGTAAGCGGAGTTTTTTTTCCTTGTGAACAAGACAAGTTCCAATCAGCCTGATTCGACGGTATTTGTTTATGGTTGGTTGTTGTACAAGGGTTGCCAATTACAAATTTTTGTATATTATGCCATTAGACAGATCAATTAGATGCTTCCTTATATAATTCCCTAAGGCCGTATGTCCTAAACAAGACAAAGCTTATCTTTCGCTTAGAATGTGAAATACAGTTCGCTTGCTGCCTTCCAAGCGGTATCTGCGATAGATACTATGAGGAAATCTTATTTTAGGAGCATATTTTCGTAAGGACCAACAGACGGTTATAGTCGCTCTAACCTTAAACATTTCTACTCTTGTCTTCCTCCACAATTCTCCTGTCCTTGTTCTGCTCTAATCAGACTAAAGCTCGCGGGCTAACTTAAAACTTCGGGTCATCTCTTTCTTGCTATCTATCCTTCAATATTTCGTCCCCCCAAAAGACCTATATCTAGTACCAAACCTATGAAATTGGTTTCATTTGACATAAATACTTATGTAATTGTTTTTCTCTTAAATTCCCCAATGTAAAATAAAAAGACATGTTTTTTCGTAAATTTTTCTTGTTTGTATTGATTCGTCAGTAATGTTTCGGCAAGTTGCTGGTTTCTAATAACAAATAGGGGAAAGCTTTCCAGTTT
>NW_023458565.1:11575842-11588498 GCF_013731165.1 Rhagoletis pomonella
TTTTTTTTTGTCTAAGTTTTAAATTGGTTCAATTTGCCTACTTTCTTTGATGATTTGTATTTTTTTTTTTTTTGTAATTTTGTTTTATTTTTTCTACTTTGCTTAGTTTTGCTTTCAAATGCCTAATTCAATTTTATTTTATTTTATTTTTTATATCATAAGCTCTTAAATAAAGCATACACTTCATTCATTGCATCTTCAGCTATTTTGTAGTAATTAAAGCCGTACTTGAACGTTTTTGTTCTTCACCTTCAATGCCATCTCGACGAGCCCATCTGATTTGTAAAAGCTACAGTGATTAATCAAATCTTAAATAAAAAAACAAAATCACATTGTTTGCTGAGAAAATTTATTAAGACACACATGTACACTCAAACATACTACGTAGGGGCTATTTAGGTGTACAAAAAGTTGCGGAAAGCCACTAGTCCGCAGGCATCAACAATATTAAATTTTAAGCCTCTTCTTTTGACAGTTAATTTTATCTGTTAATCTGCAAAAAAAAAAAATAATAATAATCATGAAAGCCGAAAATCATAATTTTCATTTATTTATACAGTATTCCGGATCTCGATTAGCATGACAATGCTCGCTTGCCATATTTTAGCATAAGTACCCTGGTAGAACAAAAAATCGTCTACGTACACGCAAATAAATACCTATGAAGAAGCAACCAAATCATTTGCAAATAAAATTAAACAACTAGTTGGTTGCTTAGGGTTAAAAACGCTAAAATTAATTTTTGAAATGTAAGGTATATATTTTCTTTTTTATTTTTGCTTTCTCATATCTCGAAATAAAATAGCCCCAACCAGCAATAAACATGTCTAACGACTTTTTCAATGAATTTTTGAATACCTAAGTACAACAAATTATACAAAATTTTGTTTTTTTTCTGGCTAAAACGCGCACACATTTTGGCTTCGAACGAAAGATGCTAAACTTAATTTATGTTAATTGATTGTTCTTTGTATTAGCAGCCAGCCACAAGTAATGCTTTATTGGCTCCTTGACGGCCTTTGCAAGTTGTACGAGTTTTATGGCTGGCTCTTTATTTTGCTTAATTAAAAAGAGACGCTTTTGTGGTGCGCCTGCGTGCGTCTGTCTATGCATTGCTTAAGTCATTTGTCAGTTCTTCCATCTATGCAGTACTTTTGATATCAGTTTAACAAAAGTGAAAGGAATTAGAATATTAATTACTTGCAGTTGGAACAATGAAGCTGCTGAGTTTTTAATTAAATATATTACGGTTAATTTTAACTGGTTTAGTTATATGTAAGACCGTTTTATAATGAAACGTGTAATCAATAAATGTCTGCGATTTTTTACGATGCTTAACTAATTAATTGATAATCAGCGAGTTGAGGAGAATACCGTATGATCTTGTTTTGATTTGTGCTTCAATAACTCGGTTGTTAATTATTTTTTGTGATAAAAAATTGCTTAAATTTTTTCCTCAGTTGGCATTGTACTCATTTTTCTTTTGCTGTATTTATTTCACTTCTTAAAGTTACGATTAAAAGAAGCAGAACATAGACTTTGATGGAAATAGAGTAATCCAGAAGATAGGCAATCTTCAAGTCAACTCATAAAGTGCTAGTCCAAGTACAGTCAACGTTTTTCCATTTAATCCTCTAGAATCCCGTTAACGTATTTTGCGTATTTTTTTTTGCCGAAAAAAGAGTTGTATGTACATATGTCTCAACCTCGGTCCTAATCCATTCTTTCGGGACCTCTTTACTCAGTGAGCCTGCCTGCTCGATTTTTTTTTAAATCAGATTAAAGAGTTGGAAATTGTGATGAAAATTTGCTGAAATTTTTTTAATTTTTTCCAAAGTTAAAAATTTTGATTATCATAATTTTTGTTGTAGAATGAGCTACATTTTTATTAAAAATTAACGAACAAAAAATTTACCATTAAAAACAGTTTCAGTATCGTAAAAAGATCGATGAAAAATATAGTGCTTTTCATAACTATAGACACTCACATATTGACAAGATTTAACTACATATTTGTTTTATCATTTTTTACTTTTAATTACTTTTTAATAAAATTATAGTTTATTCTTTAACGAAAACCGTATGAGTCCAAGTTTTAATGTTTTTGTTTTATTAAAAAAAATTAGCAAACTTGTAAAAATTTCATTTTTTTTTTAATTATATTGCTTAGAAAAATTTTGAGTATACAGTTTTGTAGCGCATTCAATATAATCAAACGCCATTCTGAAGCAGCTGGGACTTACCGTTGATTTTTAGTATTTTTTTTTTACGATGTCAGTAATTTGCTACCATAGGAAGTTGAAGTTGCTGTTTTTGATAAACAATAAACTATATCGTTATAATTAAATAAATAACATTAAAAAATAAATGATCAAATCTTGTTATGATAAGCACTACTATACATCTGTGAGTCACTGAGTGTATTTTACTCGCCACTACCCAGCCAGTCTTAAATTTAAATTGTTAAGTCAATATCGTTTATTTATCTGTTTTCACACGCTCCCTGTGTTTACAAATACTAATTTGTATCAGATAAGTTTTACATAAAGTAATTTTTACTGATCAAATATAAAAAAAAAAAAAAAATTTACCACTGCCTACAGCATTAATTCCAAGCTAATTCAAATATAATATTTCCGACTGCATTATGTTCAATTAAGAGGCTCAACCAATTTGTAAAACGTATGCAAATTAGCAGCTCATTTCATTCACATGCATATTTTGGACTTTCTTTATAACTTTTGTGATATTAATTTGAGATAGGTGTGGTTTGCATATGTAAATATGTAAATTTGAGACTCCAAATCGAATCCAAAAAAAATGACTTTATTAAATATTTCCTAAATATTCATCTTTGGTGGCGTGTTAAGTTTTAATGTGACTCTGTGGTGTTAATCGTATTGATTGATGAGGGTAGACAAAGTGTGACTGCTGTTAAATGCATATTGCTACATGGCGAGAGCATAACAAATTATGGTAAATAAACGAAAAGGGCACTAGCTAGTGGCGAAACATTACAGCTAAATAAGAAACGTAGTATTTGTCAATAATTAGTTCAAGGGCACGTGAATTTGTTTTGATTTATTTGGATGAATAAATGCAGACGTACTGGGCTTAGCGGGATTATTTTTGACTAGAATTTTAGTTTAGATTTCTTTAAAGGAAACAAGAAATCGCTCTGGAAATAGTAAAAAACGACAATGATGATGACTAATTGCACTGCACAACACAAAAAAAAAATATACCTTTTCCCAATATTATAAGGTTTTTTTTTGCAAGGCGACTTATTGGGAATCCTTACACAAACTATTTTTTGCCTATACGAACTAATCCCCTAAAATCCGAATTAGTGGGAGTTTTAGCACCAATTCGGAATAAGCTGCTGAGGAGTTAGAGGCTTAAATGCTTCCACAGAAATGCACCCCTTTGTATTTTGCATAAAACGCTGGACACATCGTATCTCTAAAATATAAGGATCACATGGTTTCCTACGCTGATTTCGCATATAAAAGTGCAAAAAGGGGGCAATTTTTGAGTTATGTTGTTTTTTTTGTCCACTCTAACAGAATCCGTTGTTGGAAATTTGCTATTATCGGTTAAAACTTGATTTATATTTTTCCAATCAAATATCACCGTTATTTTATGACCTCTATTTTTTCGATCAAGAATAGTCGTTATTTTCGAACTTATATTTTTTCGATTCATTTTTAATGGTCATTTTGGATTTTTATTTTTTCGATCATATTATAGCCGTTTTTTTGAAATTAAATTTTTTTAAATCATAAAAGATTTAGATCGGTTTTAAAAACTCAGCCTTAATTAGAACGTTTGAAAAATATTGAAAAAAATAAAAATCACAAAATATCGACCAAATTTGACCTGAAAAAATCCGGGTTTAACAAAAATTCTTGATCGAAAGAATAAAAATCGAAAAATAACTATTTTACAATGAGCCTAAAATAAAAATCTTAATATATAACGGTTATTTTTGGTTCCTGCGTTTCTGACGGCTGATGTTTTGAACAAAAGCAATTTGTTTAGGTGGTTTGAGATTGCGAAATGGTACCTACCCAAAGTTCAAGCCCCATATTACATGCCCTAATAAAATCAATTAAAATCTCCAAACTGGCTAAAAAAATATTGTACATGCCTTTTTTCCAGCGTATAAATCAAACTTATGTGAACTCGCGAAATCACGGAAAAAATCTAACATTGTCTGTCATAGGAAATTAAATTGGCACATATTTCGACTGTTCTTAGTTTATGGAAACCCTGTAAAACAAATTATTGAATATTTTAATTTTTTTTTATTTTAATTTTTCAATTTTAAAATCTCTTGTACAGCTGCCGCCCACTCAAATGTATCTATACAAATGGACATAGTGCTATCTAACATATACTTAATACCAAAGTTCAACTCAACACAAAAAATGGCTGCACTTCTCTCAAATCAAGCAAAGCAAAGCAAAGGCGTATAAATTTTCAATTTAAACAAAAGACTTAAGCAACGAACTCGATGAGCTGCGCAAATCTTTTCATTTGTCGCATGTATGAACAACATATGTATATCGCTTTATTTGTCCACTAACTAATGCAATATCGAACATGCGAACATAAAATATACTTTAAATTATCCACACTAATGACTACCAAGCGATGATCAACTAAGTTGACGCTGAAGATGCTCGCTACCCTCTGCTGGCTGCTTGCTGCTGACTGCTGCTTGTATTTATAGCTGCTTGGCGTCTATTGAACAGTAGCCACCATAGAGCAGCAATTTATTGTTGGTGGCTACGTTTTGGTGCTAACAATATTTCGAATATGAAGGCAAACGTGACTCTGACCATTACGAGCGATTTTTTAAACGCTCAATGCAAAAATTGACGTGTGATGTGTGAAAGGGTGTCGTGCGGTGTGTTGTGGTGTACTCGTAATGTGGTAAAGTAAGGCGTTGCTGCTGGCTGGCAGCAAGCTGCTTTGTGTACTTTTTTTTTTGATGGCAATGCATTACAAGCGGCAACTACACAGTGGTGGGAGCACCAGCGTTGTTGCCATTAAAATTCAATAAATGCATAATTTTAAATAGAAAATCATAAAAATTATAAATAAAGCATTCAGCTGGCATCATTGCATTGATGCGCTCGCAAGAGAATGGGTGAATTTAAAAATTCTTGCGCATAACACAGCAATAGCACAATTGAATGTTGCATAAATACATTCAAACATATGTACATACATATGTACATTGAGTGCCAGCAACAACTCAACTGAAGTTATTGCTTCAAGTAGCTACACTGCAGTACTTAGCATCATCTTTGACAATCAATTTAAAGCATTTACGGCAACTATCAGCAGCCCACCAATAGGATCATCAGTTATGCAGTCATAGCATCTGCCGTTGTCGTCTATGTATGTAAGTTTGTTGGTGCGATATGTGCACATGCATGTGTATATGTGTGTATGTATGTATGCATATTGCTATGCAATTGACTACAATTTTTGCGCAATTTACAACATAATTCAATTTACATTGCTTCGCCAGCTTATTCGCTGGCTTGTTTAAATGCTGAAATTTTTATGTTTAAATTTGATTTTGTTTGATTTTGGTCAAGCTTTTTCTATTTTTTTTTTCAAATGTCTCTAGCCAAGCGACTGCTGCGCTGCATTCTTCAGCGCAATAGCGTTTAGTAAATATTTAAATTTAACTGAAATGTCCACCCCGGTTTTTTTTTGTTTTTTTTTTTTCATTTCATAAAGTTTACACTGCGTTTGCCAATTGGCATTATTTGGCTTGCACAAGAGTTTGCTTATCTTTAATGCTTATTCATATCACTTTCGTTTGCTTAAGTCACTGCGTTTTAATGTACATACATCTTCATTTGTTTGTAGGCATTTTATAGTTCAAATGAGCACTGAAGGAAAAGTCACTGAAAATATTTTTCTTTCATTCTTGTTTTGTCCTTTGAAATGAAGGTCCTTTCTTTAAACTTTCTGCGATTGATTTTATATCTTTTTATTATTTTACTTAAAGTTTTTTATTTAATTTCATTTTGTATAAAAAAAAATTTTAATTTAAATTTGTTAGCTTTTAAATATATATTTTTGTGTTATATGTAGATTTTTTTTTCCTTTTTTACATTTAATTATTTTACCTTTTATAATATTTATGTACATATATTTAATTTGGTTTAAATTTTTTACGTTTTTATTTAATATACATAAAAACTTATATTTTACAGACGCATTTTTATTTCATTTGCTATTTTTTTTTAATTCTTGTTTTCATTTTATTTTATTTTACTTTATTTTATATTGCGTTATTTAATTTAATGTTATGCTCTTTTAATTTATTCCATTTTATTTTATTTTCCTTCTGACGTTTTAAATTTTGGAAATATAATTTGGTTCAAATTTATTTAATTTCTTTGAAGTTTTTATACCTTTTTTTAATTGAAATTTTTTAATTCAAAATTTTTTATTTTTTTTTTATTTTTATTACTTTTTATCTTTTTTTATATATTTTTTTTTTTTATATATTTTTGTACTATATATATTTTTATTTTATATTTTTTTTTTAATTTTATATTTTCATTTCATTTTATTTTTAAACCACAAAATTGTTTGTTTCAAATTCAATTTCTTTTTTTTTCTTTTACCATTTCGAGCACAATTCAATCACAACTCCCGGTCGTGAACGCGCGTAATCCTTTAATATTTCTATGTGTGTTTGTGTGTGTAATCCTTTTGCTTGTTGCTAATTGTTTCGTTATATCGATTCAGAATTCAACGCTGCTATTGAATTCGATCGATCGATGGCGGTGTATGCGACACGACCAATTAAGGCAGGAAAACGTTGAACGGACAACCACAGTGCCGTTGAAGAAGCTACTAACTAAGCGATCTCTGTTGGTTCACTTCTAGGTTGAGTGCGGGTTACCAACTAAACCATCAAAACCTATAGATTTTCTATATATACTCGGAGCAGATGTTTCGGCAAGTCAACGCATGGGCGATAACTGGTAGTACACTCTGACCGATTGAAGATCGGAATGCTTGAGAGTTCCATTCAGTGTTGGCGCTGGTGCTGGATGTTGGCTAGCTAGCTAGCTAGTCAATCAAGCAGCAGCTAGCCAGTTATTGGCTTTCGGGTTGGCCGCTTGATTTGCTGGCCTGCTAGCCGGTTGCTGAGCAAGTAAATTTTTGCCATTTGTTGTCAGTGTTGGTGGCAAACATAAGTCTGCGAAGAAGATGCTACAATCTGCTTAAATCTTATACACACACACACACACACCCAGATTTGCCACCACAAATGCTGACAAATGCTACGCTCAGCGGGCTCAGCGGGTTCAGCAAGCAGTTAAGTTAAGCATTATCAAGTTACTTGTACTTTTGCTATAATCACTGGCCGCGCTGCCGCTGTGGCTGCTGCTACCATCGTTGTTGTTGTTGTTACTGTTGGCGCTGCAAAAAAAACAAAAATCAAAAAAAATTCAAAAAATTGCTTATATCAAGAAATACAAATCACTTTATGCCAAATGTTGCTGATGACGTCTTTTTCGGCCGTTTTTTCACACACACACACACACACACAAAAAAACACCAAAAACCAAAGGCCACAACCACATTCATAAATATATATATATATATATATATAAATATATAAATCGCGTGTATAATTGTGAATTTATAATCGCATACAATACAAATATCCAATAGCTGAGCTGTGTGGAAGCGCCTAAAAACGTTCCTACACGCACATAATCTCTTTTTTTGTTTTTCTGTACATATTCGCGTGTAAATCTACATTGAGTTTTTGTCAACTTTAAGCAGAAACTAGATTGCAATGAAGATCTGGTCTTGACGCTCTCTGTACCGACCGACTTCGCATCGATGGCAGCAGCAATAACAGCAACTAATTTGGGCTGTTTTTTTTCGGCGCTGGCTCATCTGCTGCTGCTGCTGCTGCTGCTGCTGCTGCTGGCACTGACCGGATCAGCTACGCAATCGCATGGCTTCTTGACTGACTGGCTGGATGGTTGGCTGGTTGGCTGTCAGTCACTCACTCGCTTGGTGCTAAATATTTGATCATGCTTACAGAATTGCCGAAACTACAAAATTGTTGCATGGTCCCGTGGTGATGCGTACTGCGTTGGTTTGACCTGGTATACTATAATGATAATGCTGTGTATGTGCTTTGTTGCTGTAGCAATGTTTTTGGCTGGGCAATGGTTGTGCTAATTGCCACTCTAATAATGGGTTGGTATGGAAAAAGAGAAATACCTCAAAGCAACTAAAAGGTGTTAGTACTTAAAAGAAAAAAAAAATTGCATGTGTTTGGGCAGTCAAATCGCTGTAGAATGTTTTCGTTTGTTTTGTGGGGAATATCTGAATCCTAGCTTTTTCAATGTGTGGGTTGTATATAGGAAAGTAATTTTAAACTTTTTCCAAAGTGGGCGATATAATTTTTTTATTTGAATTTGGTGGTTGCAGAGGAGAATTTAAAACAACTAAGATTTATTTCAATGAAAATATTTTTACCATAAAAATACCCTTCTGGTGGTTCTCGGGTACGACGAGTCCGTATCGGCAATTTCTTTATACCTAAAACGACCGTTATGGTACGCTTTAGGGAAAAACAAGACTTTTGCGCCCTATCGGCCATTTTTGGTAAAAACAAATTGCATTTTCAGATTCCAAGGAATCGATAACCCCCAGTAAGTGCTTTTAATAGTAAAAATATTTGCATTTAAATCGTTAATAATTTTACAAATTCCTTTGTATTTATTTCTTCGCTTCGAATACCAAAACGAACCGGAATTCGAGCACGAAGACGATTACGAATACGATCACGAATACAAAGGCCAAGTCGAATACGAATCCGATGACTACCACTAATATGAGGATGAAAACCAAATCGAAAACCAAATCGAATACGCATATAAAATCCAACTCGAATGTTTATACGAAAACCGATATGATTATTAATATTTTTTTTTCTGACGTCTTTTGCGGGTTTTTTCATTAAATTAGCGAAATTATAAAGACGAGGGCGAGGGCGAACGCGATTACGAAAAGCATACATTTACGGAAGTTAGGACGGAGATGAATACGAGTACGAAGACAAGTCGAATTATTAAGCTTAAGAAAATGTAGGTAGTGTGGCCCAGGCGCACTAGTTTTTTTTTACAACTATTTTTGATTTTTCACGGCGAGCTTTTATGTTTCCACATTTTGTTTTGATCCTTGATTTTTTTGTTGTTGCTTTAGCATCTACCATGAAATATTCTAGTTAATGAAAATACTAGTAATTTTTTTTTATATGTTTTTTATTTCAATAATAATTAATATAATTAATAACAAACGTCTCGGATTTTCAGCAAACTTTTCGATCTCTTTCTCCCGAATCGTCTCGCGGTTTTCGGTACCGAGTTTTCTATGGACGCTCATGAGGCATAGTCCAGAAAGCCTTTCTTCTCCTGTTGTGCTTCTGAGCCAGGTTTCTACTCTGAGAAGTGTACTAAGCAATCGTTCCACAGTGACTGTTGTGCATGGATAACCACTCAAAATGGAAATATACTTATTTTTCGTTGGTAGAAATTCATTTGCTCTTCTTTAAATAGATCTACAAATTCAACATCCTTCAAATCTTCTTCGCGCAAGTTCGTTTTCTTCCATAAATAGTACAAATATATCTATATCATAGATCTGTTGAAAATTCTTCGTTTCTTTTGTACCTTTTCCTGGGACATTTAATCGAACACAATTGGTGCAATCTAGACAGCGAAAAAGGTGGAGTATTTTCATTGGAAAAGCGTAGTTATAAAGAGGCTGTTGGCGAATCAAGATACGGTATTCTTATAGACGGTCACCAGTACGGAATTTCATTGACTAGATGGGTTGTTATAATGCGAGATTTGTCAATCAACTGTGTAGTAACACCTTCTTGTGGACATTTTTTCCTGAATTCACAACATTTTTACGAGTTCAGGAAAATTTTCTGAAAAATTCCTAATAGCTTTATATTTTTCCGACCATCAAGTTTCACACAAACGCGATATATTAGGAGCATCATTCTTGCATGTCGTTGATTCGCGAAAAAAAGTTTATCACATCCTTCCCTACTTGGCTACGCTCTTGTCTCATGGCATACATATGTATATATGTACACATCTCAAATACTCAAAAAGGGAAAAAAAATTATTTAAAACAAACAAATTTTATATTTTGCAGATATCAGTAAAATGTAAGGGCGCAATTATCAGAAGGAAGTTTTTTAATATGCTCTTGTGTCTCAGTAACAGCAACAATGACGCTGTTAAACTAACACTTTCAGTGCAGCTTTTCCCATCCATATCGTCGGTGGTACTGCAAAACTTTCTATGTCACTTATTACCTCTGGTGCTTAATTGATCTTTTATCTGTATCTCATCGCTTCTGGCAATCGTTCATCTTCATCAGCCAAAGGTAGAAAGTTTTGTCATTCGATTATTGGGGTGTAACGATTTGCAGATGCATCCCGGTGCAAGTAAGAGACCATCTAAGTGTCAAGGATACTAATAGACATAGACCGTTTTGCAGTATTACCGACGATATATTTCCCCTGTATAGTTCATAGATAAAGGAAAAGATTCACGTCACCCGACTCAGTGAATATTCCTTCAATCAGAGCAAAGTTCTGGTTTAGATGGATCCGTTAAAGATTCTGTAGTAGGCCAGACTTAGTTACAATAGCACAGGCGATTTGTTCCAGTCTCATATTACGACATCAAACCTTGTAATTAACTTTACTTCCGGTAAAAAAGACATATTCAGTACCTCCTTGTGAGGCAAATTGTCCAAAGATTTCAGCCTGTTGAGAGATATTAACTCGACAGCTACGCGATAATATCGCATACAATCTTCAAAGGTGACACAACTCAAAATTACACGTGCCTCAGAAAATGCGAGAAACAATTCTAAGAATTGCTAGTCATATGGGAAAGGCAGATTTTACCTTAGGGGTTTTCAACAATTTAAAACAAAAATTTGCTCCAGTTTTTGCTGAAAGGTAAACAAAAGCTCTGTGTACATTTTTAGTGCATAATTTTTAAAATGCCAAATTTTGAGTTGTGCCACTTTCGAAAATCGTGTGCAATATGCTGTGCCAGACCACACAACCATACAAAAAAAAATGTTCTAGTCACTGCAATATATATCCATAAGACCCGTTTAGGTGACATGCCTCATTATGAGAAATTTCGGCAATGACACTGCTGGCTACAAAACTCGGAAAGTCGGAATAGTGGAAAACAAAAACCACAGCCTATACGGCATTACACCCAAAGCAAAACTAAGGGGTGGTAAGCTTTAACTTGAGTATAGCTGAAAAGTTACAGTGGATCTACTAAGTAGACCAAGGAAGTGTTTAACTATCACAGGGCATTGTTTGTAATGCTTCTACTGTAGAACTTTTCTACAATTCAATTTCTTTTTTCTTGGATGGGAAAAAGTTACGCATTTTTTTTGTCCTATTAGTTCCGTTAGGTGCTCTCGAAATAACCGATGCCTATTAAAGAAGTCTATAACTACAAAAAGGCAAAGCTTATAGTGAATATGCGAAAGTTAGACCTCGCTATCTTCAAGGTAATTTACATTTGCGAACTTACTTATTTCTCCTCCTGAAAGCCCAGGAAATATTTTTTACTCACTTTTGCCGTTATGATATTAAATCTAACAAAAAATAAAAATAAAAGTTATGTCACCGAAAATAATAAGTTTTATTTAAAAAGGTTACTAATTGTCTAGAGATTGCAGAACATGGTCAATGTGTCGAATTTTAACTAAATTAGTAATTTCAGTATAGAAAAAACGTACACTTTGGAAGTAGTCTTTATACTATTTACATTTTTCAAATTATTTGTAATTTTCAACTCTCGTCAAAAATAATTCCGAAATAGATACAGCGTTCTTCAAACGCATCTCGTCTGATACCCATATTTATATATTTCCTTTAGCTTGTTTAAGTTGATTTTGAGTTTTTGAACAGGTGGCAACACTTTCAAAAATATTTCCAAAAGAAATCTCTTTGAAACCACTCTTGTTTAATACCCATATTAAAATAATACGTTTAACTGGTTAATTGTACTGATTTTAACTTTTTTAGCAGGTGGCAACCTTCTTATATAATATTTTTATACCCGAGCGCACTTGTGCACAAGGGTATATTAATTTTGTTCACATAACGGTTGTTTGTAACAGCCAAAACGGATCGAGATAGATATAGACAAATGTATACATAAATGATCAGGATGAAAAAAGAAATCGATTAAGCCATGTCTGTCTGTCCGTCCGTCCGTCCGTCTGTCCGTCTGTCCGTCTGTCCGTGTACACGATAACTCGAGCAAAAATTGAGATATCTCAACGAAATTTGGTATGTAGGTTTCCCTTAATTGAAAATGGGCGAAATCGGACTTTAACCACGCCCACTTCCCATATAACGGTAATTTCCAGAAATACGAAAACTGCGATATTTTAGTAACTACTGAAGATAATTCACTCAAAATTGATATTTACAATAACTTTTAGACGAAAAATAAGAATATTATAAATTTTTGGAAAACGGGCGTAGCCACGCCCACTTATGGTTACATGTGCATATCTTAGGAACCGCTGCACCA
>NW_023458565.1:11588598-11673487 GCF_013731165.1 Rhagoletis pomonella
AATAAGAATATTATAAATTTTTGGAATATGGGCGTAGCCACGCCCACTTATGGTTACATGTGTATATCTTGGTAACCGCTGCACCAATTTCTTCCAAACTTGGCACAGTTGTTGGCCTTCGCACAACATACCAAATGGCCGAAAATTTTAAAAATCGCTCAATAACCACGCCTACTTCCCATATAACGGTAATTTTCAGAAATACGAAAACTGCGATATTTTAGTAACTACTGGAGATTATTCACTCAAAATTGATATTTATAATAAGTTTTAGACGAAAAATAAGAATATTATAAATTTTTGGAAAATGGGCGTAGCCACGCCCACTTATGGTTACATGTGTATATCTTGGTAACCGCTGCACCAATTTCTTCCAAACTTGGCACAGTTGTTGGCCTTGGTACAGCATAAAAAATCGTCGAAAATTTTTAAAATCGCTCAATAACCACGCCCACATCCCATATAACGGTAATTTAGAGAAATACATAATCTTCGATAAATCAGTAAATATTGAAGCTAATTTATTCAAAATTGATGCTTGCAACAATTCTTTACCAAGAAATACGTTTATGGTAAAATTTTGGAAAATGGGCGTGGCACCGCCCACTTATGATCACATATAATTATATCGGTAACCGTTCTACCAATTTGTACCAAACTCGGTATTTTTATTGTGCTTGCTACATAAAAGCAAAACGTTGAAAATTATTGAAATCGGACTAAAATTACGGCCGCTTTTTATATAACGGTAAATTTCAGAAATGCTTGAAACTTCAATAATTCGAAATTTAAGGACGCTAATTTACTCAAAATTGATACACCCCGGCTTACCAACTAGCGGTAGCTTTCGGAAAGGTGAAAAAACATATATTTAATACTTGCGCCGGGTATTTAATGTTCGTCTCCGCCCGAACTTAGACTTTCTTACTTGTTTGAATCGTTCTTAAACAGATTTTGTTTGACGCCCACATTGTTGTAATATTTTATTTAACTTTATTTATGAATTGATTGATCTTTATTTAGAAAAAAGGTGGCAACTCTCTTAAAAAATAGCCTATATGTTAAGCCGGGTAAAAACTAAAGCTACTGCACAATGGGCCAGCAGAACTGATTTCGCTTTACCAATTTCCGAAATTTACATTTGGCTATCGAAAAAAATTGCCCGGCGCACAGTGCGCTGTAGCCGTGAAACAGTTACTTGGAAAAAAAGTGTCGCAGTTTTTCCCACTGGTCGTCGTATTCTAGTCAAGCGGTTTCCTGTTGAGCCTCAAAGATTTTGGAAAGGATTGCGTAACATCTTGAGTCCGTCATTTGGATATGCAGTCAATCTACTTTTGATTAAATAATATTTAACATTTAGATTAAATCGCCAAACTTGCTCTATAGCCATGTAAATTAGTTGTTGATGACGCAAATTCGCTTCCGACAAATACATGATTCGATTTTTTTCTCTTGAAGATCGCTTCTTTGCCGTAAGAATAAATAAATTTAAAAGACAAAACTTTGTGCAAAGCAAGGACACTGAAGATGGCACAACGCCGAAACCGGTTTGTCACCAAACCAAATTTGACAAAGGATGACGGAAAATCGTTCCACAATACAGCATAGAATATATTATGTCTGCGGTTAGAAATTTTAATATTCCATAAATTTGATTTACTGACGGTTAGTTATGTAATAGAATCATTAAAATACGTGTGTTGTAAAGCCTAATTGTCTAAAACATCATAAAAATCTTGTCGTATAAATTATGAAAATGCCCATTTTGTTTTGTTAAATTAATTTATGTTTAATTTTCCTTAATAAAAAATCAGATGTTAAAAAAAGCGTTAACAAAAACCAAGCGAATGCTGTAATACACGTATTTGTGTATTCACAAAAGCAATCAAAATTACAAAAACATGAAAATGCGTCATTAGAACTCAGCATGCGATTAAAAATGCAAGCATACATATACCACAAAGTGTTTTGTGATATACCTGTACGCATGCACATAAAACACTATACAAAAATACGCGCAGTTGAAAATGTGACGAATTCATAGCAAGAGCGGCGGCGTCAAGTTCGTGAGTGGGTCGAAATGAATCTTCTTCGCATAGAGTTGTTTCTAACTAGTTGCTTAATCCGCTGATGAGTTGCTGCAGCGCGCAATCGAAGTCGGTCAAAAACGTTGGACTGCAACTAAATATGTACAATAAAAAGAAAACAAAAACACTTACAATTCTTGACAAGCGCAGGGTGGACAACCGAGCATAGTACAAGTATTACACAGTGGGTGTACTAAGTTCTAATAAAGCATACAAATTCACATATGAATAGATATTTTGATCTTTGTACGTATGTATATATTTTTTGGTAACATTATCGATATAGACAAGTTCCATGGATCTCCATTTTGAGTGTTAATGAGTGGGTGCCAAGAGCAATAGAGTACTATTTTTTTTTATTTTGTATTTAATAACACAATACTATTTTCTCCTTCTGATTAATATATTTTTTTCCAGACTTTTGACAAAATCGTCTTCTTCTTCGTCCTTTAATCCCAAACGAGACACAGTCCTACGCCACGTTTCATGCCATCCGCCGGGGGGTCTGCCACCTGCGGATTAGGCGATTTCATTCCATGGCCTTCTTTGCAATACTGCCGTCTTCTTTGCGCAAGGTGTGACCTATCCACTTCCATTTCTGTGTCCAGATCCAGAAGTACATTAAATTTCGCACAGTCTCAAGTATTTGGTCAGAGACTGTGACGCCACCACAAGCCTGCGCTGGCATAGTTACAACTTTCCTCTCATTAAAGTTGATCCTTTGGCCTGCCAGTCTAAGCTTCTCGGTGCAGCGCGCTGCTAATTTTAGACCAGATTGACAAAATAAATTTTTATGAATATTTGAATACAGTATCTTTTGCTTAGCTGCACATCCTTCTTTGCACGAAAAACTTGTGCACGTAATCGAAAAAGGCACTTAAGCGAATTTTCTTTACTACTTCAATGAGGAAGATATCCGAATCCCTATGAAACCAAATATTGGCGGAGCACTTACCATGCAGAAATTACTGCAAGCGAAATTATCTATATAAATACATAAATTGAGAGCCATATTCGTTGTTCTGCAGGATGAGCAAAATAAATAAAAGCTTGTAAAATTAGGTAATTGTAAGGCCAGTGCAGGTAAACGTAATACTTTCATTGATAATTGATACTAGTCGCACAATTTTTAAGGCAGGTATCGCCAATGTGCAGGTATGTTGAATGCATCTATCGGAGCAGTTTCCTTATAAATGTTAAAAATAAAGCTTTTGATGCGCATTTTGGGGTAGGGATCTTAAATGTGCACTTAAGCATGGGGATCGATTTGATCAACGATATCTCATTTGCTAGTATTAGAAATCAGAGACTGCCAAAAGAATTCCTAAATACAAAAATTCTATAATTTAAAATCTAGATTTCTTTATTAAATGGATGCTCGGTACGAAGAAGTCTCAGTGAGTAAAAATCCGTTTGTATACTGCACACATACTTACACATACATACATAAATCTACCGCACTGACACAGCCATTTAATGAAGGCGTAGCAACAACTTGACTGCTGACTGCTCCCGAGACTGGTACCGGTACCAGTGCTTATTTACATTCCAATGCGTTTGCGGTGCTCTTTTGAATTGAATGTTAAGGTGGACATAGAGTGCACATTTACATATATCCAAGCATACGGTTAGCGTTTTAGTGTACTCGCTGCGGCAAAAATACGAAATTAACATTAAAAACTTTAGCGACTATAAAACCACATCAACGTCGAAAGTACGTACATATATGTATGTTTACGAGTACTTGCAGAAAACTGTTGTTATTTAAGACAATGTGAATAAATTTCAACTAAGTTCAACAACAACTCGTTCAAGTGACCTTTAAAAGCTAATAGCCGTGTGACGAGTGACCGCTTGGATGCTGTGTTGCAGAAAATGTATATATGTACACTATGTATGTCGCTGTTGTGTAGTTAAAATTAAGAAGATTCACTTTTTTTTGGAGCGCGAGGTACGGCGATCAACCGAAATCTTTCAACTGACAGTGTGGTTTCACATACATATGTATGTACATGTGTCTATCTATATCTACATATCTACATGCTAACTCTCGCATTGCAAAAGCATCTTTACAGTTACAAAGTGAGAAAAAAAAAATTCAAAATATCAAATACTAAATGTGGGCATCATTTGTCTGCACTCGCCTATGGTGAAGAACAGCTTGCACTGACATGTGAACCACAGACAAGTTCTTTGACTCGCCTGATGCTAATCGCGCACTTTGACAAATATTTTAATTATATAGCATTTGCATTTAGACGCATGAAACAGCAATTATTAACACGTAGTATATTTAGTCGAAAAAAAATTGAAAACAAAAAAAGCAAACAGAAAACAGCTGGTGGCGCAGCGGCTATTTAACGAAAGACTTAAGGCACGAACTTGCCGAACTCTAAAAGAAACCAAACCAACGTTATTTTGTAGCTAGAATTACTCACTAAAAAAAACATTCTGCGCGTTTGTTTAACAGCATTACTTGTCAATGCTTATAACTGCAATGGCTGCGTCGAATAATTAAAATTTCAAAATTACTACCCACATTTACAATGCTCAACGTGCGTTTGGTTTAGCAGCGCTTAGTACCTCTACAGTATTTATAGACGCAAACTAACAACTTCTTCTATAGCAAATTAACACCCGCAAATTGCTTGCCCATAAACGCAATTAAAACAACCAAAAAAAATTAAAATCGTCAAAATATAAAATTAAAAAATCTAATTTTAAACAGTCGTATATTTCATATTTTAATGCATCTCAGCCGCTGTTCACCTACTTACATACATACACACGTATCGATGCCGGTACTCGTATAAGCTGTGCGTGCATGTGTATGTATGTATGCATTCACGATGCTTTGCGCTTCTTCCAAAAAGGTGCTAATCTCTTGCAATGCTACGGTCATTATAAACGTGCAGCGTATTTGATTATGAATTTTCGGCTATTTGGCTTTTCAATTTTATCGCCTTAACTTAACTTGTTTTTGATGGATTCTCTATTATGGGTTTGGTGGCTTTGAACCGCCTTGGTCTGTGTTTTATGCGTATAAATTGATTATACAGCATCATAAACATGCTATTTTGTGTACTCACTGCTGAAGAGAAGTGATTAATTCGCAGCATGTGAAATGCAACTCAAGGCTAGCAATTTGGGGTATTTGTAAAGGTGTGTTTGATGAAAATGCAGTGAGTTTTTTATTTATATTTTTTTGATACTTACCTAAGGCGTTAAATCAGGCAATTGTTGGAGTTGAACATTTTTGATTTGCATGAATTACGATCAGAACTTTTCCTTTATCATATTACAAAGTTATGGCAAAGAAAAATAAAATACAATTTTTTCGAAAGTTTAAAAATTTCAGAAGTGCCCGAATTTTGCAAGCTTATTTTCTAACATCTGAAAAGCTATTATACTTAGTTACAAAAATGGTTCTGGTCTTGTTTTAAAGGTGATATTTGGGGCTATATCCAGAAAAAAAAAACGAAAGTTAAAAAAATTTCAAAATTTTGCAATTTAAAAAATTTTAAAAGCAAAAACTCAATTTTTTATAAAATACCACTAACTGGTTTTAAAAGGTCCTGAAATTTTGAAGACGGTGCTTTTTTTAAGATGTAAATTTTTGAACTTGAAAAAAATTTGCAAACTCTAAATTAATTAAATATATTAAAATAATATATAAAAAATAAATTAAAATTAATTAACATAACAGCTGGCAAACAAAAATGTTTAACGTTCAAAACTCATTGTTTTTTTTTTTGCTATTTTATTAATTTGTGTAATAAAAAATGTTATAGAAAAACAAAAATAATTTACACTTTGATAGAAGGTAAATTGTTGAGTATAATTATTGTAAGTCCATAAAATAACTAAAAAAAAACAAATAACTTAAAAGGGCGAGCACACCGTAAGGTTACAAATTCTAAAAACAGAATCTTAACACAAAAACCAACAACAACCACATGATCAAGTCTAAATAGCAACAAAATTAAAAAGTGGAAAAAAGCAACAAAAGTTTTTGTACATGGCGAACATACCTCAGTGGGAAAGACCATTGGCTTTGAACGCCGAAGTTGCGAGTTCAAGCCCCAGTGAACTCGATAAGGAAGTGTGATGCGGAGCTCAATAAAATTTTTTGAGTTCCAAATTCATATCTTAGAAAAATCAAAAAATACCTTTTTGAACATTCCAGGATCTTTTGAGAAAAATTATAGGTATGTAAAAAACATTAGACAAAAATTTTTATAAGTTTTTGGTTTTACGATATATTTAGTTTCAAAATTCCAAAAATTTTCATACCAAAATATAAATTATTGTTGTTTTTCACAAAAATTTTCATCAACAACCACCTCAAGCTCAATAAAATTGTTGAGTAGAATTAATTTATTTTTCGAACTTGTATATATTTTTTTCTTTAAAGCCCTAAATACCACATTTAAACGAGTCCGGGACCATCTCGGTAACTGTAATAGTTTTTGAGATAATTAAAGAAAACTTTCAAAATTACAGAGATTGTAAAATTTAGAGTTTTACTTAGTTTCCAAAAAAAAAATTGTTTTTTCCTTTGGCATAACTTCATTATTGTGGTCAAAACAAATCAGGGACCGAGAACAGAAGGTATGGTCGAAAGTAAATGTCGTTCTCGTAGTTTTATTCCCAGTAACGCTTCAAAACCAAAACCAAAATGAGAAAAAAAAAACTGTCGAGAACGTTCTCAATGGGAATTCCTTATATGTATCAGAACAAAACGCTGCGGAACGTTTCCAAAGAGAAATAAACGCGAAGAATAAATACCTTCGGAAACGGAAACAAAAGTCTAAGGAACTTTATCTAAGGAACAATTTTCTGACTGAGAACGAAACGGGAACAAATTTTCTCTAAATCGCGAAGAATGGAAGTGTGGACAAAATCGCTTACTTAGCGTTCATTAGTTTGACATGTTTAAAATTAAGCAAAAAAGAGCTGACAGATCATTATGCAATTTAAGTCGACGAAAGACTTAGGACATGAACTTTTCTTACACAGAAAATGAAAAAATTGTGCCATAAATGGACTGTTCACTCTAACGATAAACGATCTGGGAAATGCAAAGATACAGACTTGCTCTTTCTGAGAATTAACAATTGTGGTTCTCACTGAAACGATTTGTCATCCCACGCAGACTCTCCTCTCATTCTCAACGTTAAGTTCTCGTTAACTTTTGTTCTCGTTTTATTCTCTAGCAGTACGTTCCCCAGACTTTTGTTTTTTTGATTGGTCCTCCTTGAAAATGTGCTGGATACTTTCGTTCTCATTTTTTCTCATTGGAAATGTTCTCGAAAGGTTCGTTCTCATTCTCGCTCTTCTGGGGATCGTTCACGAGATTTTTGTTCACATTTTGTTCTTTACGGAAGCGATTCCAAGCCTTTTGTTCACATTTTGTTCATGTTTAAATTGACGCTTTCAACACATCCCCTATCTATGCATCAACATGTCTATCAGGCTGGGATATCTTGTGAGCCGACTCTTCAAACTCTGGTGGACAGAATTAAAAAAGGCCACCACTAAGAAACAATTCATCTGGGGCACTTTCAATAGCATTTGCAACTCGACACCAAGGCATGGAGTCGATTCTGGGTACCAGGAGAGATCAATGGTAAAGCAGCCATTATTTTAATAAGCGGAACGAAGCCATACGTACTTTAGTTTAGTTCAATGTAGTTATAAACAGGTACCAAATTAAAATTTAGAGATTGAATTAAAGTGCAGATATTGAATTACTAATTAAAAGAGATAAAAAAGTTAGCATTGACGTAGACTTAAAATTTAAAACTTCATTTTGATTGTATTGACTACGATTCACCTACAATATTTACAAAATAACTGTGATTATGCAGTCGAATCTGTTAGTTTGATGTCAATATTTGTACATTCATACATACAAATGTATCTGCATGCATGCTCATCAAAATCATAAACAATCAGGCATAAATACTTTTCACCAACCACTGCGTAACGACTGGCATCACAGTACTTCATAATTTTCATACAAAAAAAAATTTTTTTTAACTTAAGTGCTTAAAACTTTTTGCCAAATCATGCTGAGCATTGCTGCAAGAACTTGCTGATCGATGTCCGTCGCAGCTTGAAGTGTTAATTTCGACAGCGCTGCGAAGGTGAGCCCAAAGTTATTTACGTTTTAACGTTACTGAGTTGGGAACAGATCGAGTGAAGAAGTGGCAGCAACGTAATGGATATTCTTTAATAGTTAATTGTATACATACATACATACATGGTAGAAAGAAAATTTCTGCAAAAAAAGTGACCGTTTTTTGTAAATCCCAAAATCTACAAGTTGGTAGCTGCAAAGTTGAAAAGGTCAAATTAACCTTAATTGCGCACAACTTCAATGCATTGATTGATTGACGCACTGCTGTGAGCAAATGAATGAAGAAAATTTAAGTTTTTTGAATAGGCATACATATGTATGTACATTAGGATGCATCATTGTCCATAAAAAAAAAAAAAAAATCGGTACCGTTTTTCCATCAGAATTGTAAACGTTATTATATTTTAAAACTTCATCCGAAATATTTCAGAAAAATATTAAGATTTACTCATGTAACTGAACACATTTCAAAATAATTCCAAAAATCGAGTTTGTTATGCTTACATACATACATAAATTTAATTTTTAAAAATAATTTTTCCAAAAAGTTACCTCGTAGCATAGCTTAAGCCTGAAAGGTCTGCATACAATTTTTTTTTATCAACAGAATTTTAAATAACGAGATTTTTGGAAATATTTTTAAAAGGTTCCAGCTCACGTAAATTCAAAAAATTTTCCGAAATATTTTGGCGAAAGTCTTAAAATCTAAAAATAAAATAATCTGCCTTATCCTGAGTTTCGCCGGAATAAAAATTCACCCGAAAATTTTTTATAGGCCCATAGTAAAGTGAAACGGTTCAGGGAAAATAAAACTCATTATAAGGCTGAATAAATTTTATGATTTCAGTGAAGAACCCCGCTACTTTTTACGTGGTGCACCCTAATGTACATATATACTTATGTATGTACATACCTTATTGTTGTATTAAGCTTCATAGATTTGTTAAAATTTTTTCCTGGGAAGTTAACATTGTGACTAGAGGTTTTTGTCAATATCAATAAGAGTTATTAAATATTGCACGGAAAAGCGATAAATTATCCGGGCAATAGTTCTTTCAACTTTAATTATCTATGGATTTAGGAAGATTTTTCTTTCCAAATGCCTACGAGCGTAAAGTAGAACCTATTGTCAACAGTTAATCTTCTCTCAGTTTTCTAGCTGACGTATTTATGCCAGAGCCTGGAACACAATCTCATTGGGATTTTGAATTATGTAATTGAAAAATATGTATAGACAATTCGTATTCATTTTATTTGAAACAATTATCGATTTCCTTCCGTTTCTTAATTAGACTTGGCTCAAAAGGATATAAGAACTCTTAATTATTTTCCATATTAAAAAAACAATGCATTTATCAGAAAAGACAAGGAGTTTTGGTTGACCAAATTGTTATAAGTGCGATCTACTCCATAGGGAATTATTACGACAACTTAAAATTATAACAAGTAATTTAAAACCAAAAATTACTTAAGAAAAGCTTTTATTAGTGGTTAAAAAAATTGCGGCACCTATTGGGGAAAATTTGTTGTGGAGTTGTTCCTTTTCATGTAAGTAATACACATTTCAAATATCGGGCCATAAATATGGATTTTTCGAATATCCCGTTCATGCATGTTCATTGATTACACACAGGTAAAACTTAATAAGAGCATGTGAGAAAGAAAGAATGTTTGCAGCAAAGAGAAATTTTATAGCACATAGAAGCTTAAGCCCTCTCTCGAAAAACAAAGAAAGTAACTACGAATTTCTTAAAATTTCTAATGCCACATTGATTGGCGTGTCCCTGTTCATTCCATAGGCCTCCCCAGTTTTTTCTCGCCTTTCTCCATCATAATGATATCACATCAGAGAGTAAAGCCCAATTCAATTTCCTGGATAGTAGGCCTACGGTATAACTTTGTCATTTGCTTTTTGTCTGACAATTATTTAGAACAGCACTCTCGTGAAGTGCAACGAGAATTAAAAAAAGATAATTTCGTTTACTCACCACTCGCCCGATTTAGACCTGACCTCGCTGAGCTCGTAGTACTGAGGTTTCTAGGTAGCTTCTATATGAATCATAACAAGCATTTTCATCTGACATCCCGTAGGTTCTAAATAGTCATTTTTTGTGGAAGAGAGATATAGAAGGAAGTTCCAATGTACTTCCATTAAATATGTATGTATGTATATGTGGTTACTTAAACAATAAGTCAGCATTAGAGAATCTTCAAAAAAAAAATAAGTGTTTTTACCTACCGGGTATGTATTTATCTAAAATCTAAGTATATATGCATGCATATTTGAATGTGTGTGTGCATTTAATCGATGCTAGAGTGTTCCCATTCAACGTGAGATCGCCACATTACCTCTGCAAAAGTGCGCCTCAAAAATTTGTAACGGTTCAATTAAGATGATTTAACAATTAACCTGCATCTGAAGTGTTGTTGAAAGCGAAGTTTAAGTGCTGTCGAATTAGATGTGAAGTGTGCTTATTAATGTAGTATGTACGTACAAATGCATATATGTATGTATGTTGTGCTATGCGAAGCAAATTGTGATGGCGCACGCCTTCAAGTGCTAACAGATTTGAATACAGCTTTATCAACAATGAATTTTTAAATTTCAATATGTATGTATGTATATGGGAAGACATTTATTTATATTATGTTTGTACATATGTATATAGTACATAAATAGCTACATATATTTAAGGATGAATCGTTTGTGCTGTTATGGGTGATTTGGTTTCTTAAATGATGTTAGCAGTAAATGAATTAACTAACAACGAAAAAAAAAAAATCATGATTTAGGTTGATTTGTAAATGTAACACTAATTGAATTGCCAAAGAGAATAAGTCAGCAATTTTCCGATATGGCAAATTTGATGCAGTTCAAAAAAGCTCCTTTAAACGAACCGAACTGCATTAACATTTTCATATCAAAAAAATGCTTACTTATTCCCTTTGCTAGTTAAACAATTAAATTAATCTATGAGTTTAATAAAATCTTACACTATGTGCAAAAATTATATTCAGTTTTTAATTTAACCGTCAAATGAAATTTAGCAATATTTTATGTCGAACGAAATATTTTTAAGTAGGTTTTTTTGAAAATATTTTTGAACCGTTTGCCACCTGTTTATTATCCAAATTCAATTTAGTTAATAATTTTAACCAAGTTTTTTTCTAATAGCGGTCGCCCCTCGGCCGGCGATGTCAAACCTCCAAGTGTATATCTGCAATGAAGAATAGTTAGCTTCTCATAAAAATACAATCGCCGTTCGGAGTCGGCGTAAAACTGTAGGTCCCTACCCTTTGTGTGCCACAAATCGAAGGAGAAGCTCGGCCAAATACCAGTGTATTATTGTTATTATTATTAGTTTTGGGAGTATCGAGTACTTTTGAGAATCCCGTAGTTTCTTTAAATAGATATATGTTAGTAACATTTCAATGCTTAGTGTAGAAATCTCACTAGCTAGCAGGACTTTATGAAAAATTAATATATTAATACCAAATAACGTCGATTGAATGCTACTTTGGAGTACTCAGTGTCGATACTGTTAAAAATAGGGTACTGCCGATCCTTTTGAGAATCGAGTTCTGAGTACTTTTGGTATCGATACTGCCCAACACTAATTATTATTAATATCTACAGTGGCGGTCAAAAATAGATGAAGAAAATAAGTGCAAGTTTTGAGCGGATAAAAAATCGCATTGGTTTTTTATATTTTTTTGCTGACGACTCTTGCTGCGAAATTTAGGAAAACTTGAGTTGACTCTTTTTATGTTTACGCAAACGGTCTTGCGCATATTCTTCCACAAGTAATTCATGTTTATTTAAAAAAAAAGTGCAAAACGCCGTCAACCAAAAAAAAATAAATTTTTAAATCAATGCGAATTTTTTACTCCATTTAAAAAAATAGTCGAACACACTTTGCATGAATGACAGCGACAACCAAAAAAAAAATGCCAAAAATCAATGGTAAGTCCTAGCTACTTCAAAAATGCAATTTATTGTACTAAAAAATAATGTTCTAAAAAATGGGCATCATTTCTGTCTGAAATAAATATTTAGCATTTGCAAAATGTCAAAAAAAAAGTGTCTTTGTGCTTGCTCTGTAAATACAATAATTAGCATTTATAACTAGATCTATTTCATGTCTTTGTTTTAATTTATGAAGCAGCAAGACATTTATGTTTCAACCAGAAATACGGCTTAGCAAATAAAAAATGTAATTAATTTTTAATGCTTTCAAATTCGTAAGAAAACAAGTTAAACAGTTTTGTTTAATCAATAAAAAAAATCAAACAATTAAATTTCATCTAACAAACGGTTAACACGACAAAACAACGGCTAACAATTGAGTACAACAATAATTTCTAGTATTGCTTTGGATTGCTTTGAAGATATTATTTCCATTGTGTAATATTTTGAATGAAATTTAATTATTGATTTAAGTGATTTCGTCTAGCAATCGCACATAATATGCCCAGTTAGCCTTGGTCATTCCTCATTGTCAAATTTTCTAAGGCAATTTCGAGCTTTCCCCTCCCTTTTTTCTTAAGTTCTTCCTCTTTTTTCGGTATCGCTAAAATGCAGCTTTTGTGCAGTGGCGAAAGGGGGCTTGTTGTTTGTGTTAGTACCAGCCACCTATTTCGCAATAATTCATAAATGTTACGACTTGAGTCTCCATTGGTTGTTGACAAGTTATCGAACGATAAAGATTTGCTTTTTCAGGAAGAACTGAGGTTCGAATTGCGAACTTATCTTTTGTCACTGCAGGGCCTTAACGTCAAGCGTTCATCGCGCTGACAAACTTACTTCCTCTATTGAAGCTCAACTGCGATCGGGTTGTAGTTATAGTCTGTATAGGGCAATAATAATCTTTCACAATGCGATAATTTTAGTTTAAGGTTCTTAACCAGTATTAGGGTGTTCAATTATTCGCCTGTTTTCCAAAACCAGTTTTCGAGTTATTCGAAAAATTGCAATTAAAAAAACCCGGTTGCCGAATCTGAAATACCAATATATTGGTATATCTGATGGATTTAAGAGAAAATGTTGAGATGTTTCCACTTTGCCATCTCCGAAGCAATTATGCCAGCGAGGATCCAGTGTAATATTTAGACTCGACGCACAGAGTTTTTTTCCATATTCTAGAAAATATAAATAAAATTATTTCATATCGGCAATTTCAAAACAACGTCAAAAATGTTTTTAGAAATGCCTGATAAACACGAAACAATAAAAACTACACAATTTAAACTGGTATATTTGAATCTGAATCTCAATGTTTAAGTTGTTGGTGTTATGTGTTTTTTGCAACGATTGCTAAAATACGCTTTTGGTATTATTATTTTAGATATATTCTTTTTAACGAATATACATTTTTAGGACTTTAATAAACTAGGACTGACTATTTCATGTTAAAGTAAAACGATGCTAAATTTAAGTTTAGAATTTATTAATTTCATTACACCCACAAACTCTTTATCCGCGATTATTCGATAAAATTTGTATCTCAGTTTTTTTGCCACTCCTCTTAGACTTTAAACAACACAGCTTTAGCTGCTGGAAAGTGCTGGTTTTGAAGAAACTTTCTTTTTCAAGCCTACTAGGAGTTTTATTTTCTTTGACCGTGACAAATTTTTGTATTTTCGCTTTTAAATAGAGAAAGCTTGATTCATAACTCTTCCAATGGTACCCCACTTTTGTAAATAGAGCAAGAAATACTGAACTTCTCACACACTCTCTTTTCTCGTTGGGAGCAGGGATGCCAACCTTCTTAGGACCAATTCCTCCAAATTCCTGAAAAAAGTCCCCTATTTTCAAAGAAATGAATTTCACAGTTTAATGCAGGGACCGAAAATAACATTAATTTTTTTTAACAGTTAAACTTGGCTAAATATTTTTTGGACCGAATTAAAAGTCTTTTCCTGATAATAAAAAAAAAACACTTATCCAAATTAAAGAAGTTTGATAGCAAATGAAATAGGACTAAAATAGCTGAAAAAATGCGAAAAATATTTCATACTGAGAAATATTTCAATACAAATGTTATTTAATTACCATAGAACAAACCTTGGGCCAGTTACATAAATTTCTTTAGTATTAAATTATAAACAAAAAATATAAATAGACGTGGTAACCTTCGTTCGTTATTTCTGTTTAAATGCTACTTCAGTCCTCTTTCAGTTGATACCAAACTTGTCTAATTTGGATAAGCGGTTTGTTTATTGTCCGGAGAGGAATTTTATTTCGGACTTAAAAAATATTTGGCCAGGTTTAATTGTTAAAAAATAACACACGGTTGCATGAGGCAATCAGTAATGTTTCAAACCCGTAACAACGTAATGAGAGATTGTTGTAACAAGTTGTAATTTATAAATGCAATTTTATCCTCAATAAGAATATTCTAATCAAAATCGTTTATATATTGAATTCCCCAAAAATATTAAGCCATTCCCCAATTTCCCCGAAGAATTAAAATTGCACAAAAATCGGGGATTGCCAATGTTAGCCTTATGAGATGTTTCCTGCATAGATATAATCCAGCGCAAGTTCATAACTCTATCGGAAAGCGCCGTATGAGTGCCTCTAATTGAAGAAAGAGTTGCGTGGGATATTATGTACTTTTATTATGGATATACAAAGAGTCCAATATTTGCAGACCACATTGTCACCAGGTTCTAGTAACCCAGAATGTGACCAGAAAGGTTATTTAGAAATGTAGCCTCCTTTACAAATTTAAAATAATCCATATAGACAATCACCCGCCAGCCTATCTTCTCCTACATCTCTAGCAAGTCGATTTGGAGCACAATCCTAAGCAGTCTTATGAGGATGTAAGACGCAGAGACAATTAAAAATCATCGTTTTCTAAAAGTTCGAACTACCTATTTTATTTCTGTCCAGTGATACGCAAATTTGCTAGATCCAAAATAGTCATTGAAATTCTAATAAATAAGTAACAATTGTGAGAGTACAAAAACTTTTCAGCAACATAATGGAATTTGTTTCTCTTCGAGTTGTTGTATTTGCGATAACTTGTATTAAATTGTTTGCAAAACAATTGCCTGATCGAAATGAATTTGAAAGGTTTTTATACTCTTCTATAAAATTTGACAAACTAAGATTTCAATCTAAGTTAGCGATAAGTGTACAGTAGGGTGTATCACTCTCAATACAAACCAACAAATCGGTAGATTGTCTTTCCATCGGTATTATAAAATTTACTATATTTTAATACTTCCGCCAAAATGTTTCGGAAAAATCTTAAGATTTAAGTGAGCTGACCGATTTGAAAATACCTCCAAAAATCTATTTTTTTTAGTAAAATTTGTTTTAAATAATATTTTTTCCAAAAATCATCTCAGATGATAGATGAGTTTGAGCTTGAAATGTTTAAGAACTATATCAACGGAATCAAAGAAAAATACATTTTCGGAGGGATTTTAAAATCGGTCTATATATTATATATATAATTTCGGTGGAAAGCCGCAACTTTTTTTTTTTTGAGAAGCACCCTAATTTCCAGGCATGTACATATAAGATACCCAATTTTAAAGCTCGGGGCGAAGTAGTACAGCACTTTTTATTAATACATATTTAAAAAAAAAATTGCTGAGCAAAAACCGGCTCATAAGTATGCATATACTACATGTAAATACATATCTACATACATAAAATTTATAAACATTTTATCGAAGCACATAAATTTTAGACATTCACAAAAATAAGAGTCAAGTTCGGGTCACAAAACAAAAAAAAAAAACGAAAAATAAACGAGCTTAGATATCAGAAAATTAAAGCATCCATAAAATCTATTAAAAAAGTCGTAAATATTTATATTAACTGGTTACACACGCAACCATTAAGTCTTGGTTAAGTGTGATATGTATTTGAATGCTAAGATACTTATTGTTCTGGAGAAAGAAACCAAAAGTAACAAACAGCGTTAATCGAATGCTGTAAACAAGTTGATCTGCTTGGACTTTTCAATGTCTACGATACGACAATGGATATACTTATTCATATACATACATATATATGTATGTACAAACATACATAAGTATTTTGCTGATTCTCATTTTAGTTGTTGGTGTTTCCGACAGGGTAGTAGTGTGATGTAATGTGGAACGATTTTCCGTCATCCCGTCGTTGTCAAATTTGGTTTGGAGACATACCGATTTCGGCGTTGTGCCATCTTCAGTGTCATAAATCATATGAAAACTGAAGTCATTTGTAAAAAAAATTTGCTGTTATGTATCTTTTATACCGTCCTTTGGTTGACAAAAAAAACTAGGTGCTCTTGCAACACTGACGTCGAGAAAATCGATGAAAAGGAGGGCATAACGGACACGACAAAAACGGAAGTGATTTCAGAGTACATGTAAAAACAAGAAAAACTCAGCGAATCCTGTAAGGTTTTCCTTTATTAAACATTCTAAAATAATAATAAAGTCAAATTATGGACCGTTACAATCAATTAACTTTTTAATTAGAAGCAATTCGTTGTTGATTTAATTTTGAATTAAAATCTGGTAACGGGCGTGGCGTATCGGACGTGACAGATTTTTCCCCCATACAACATTTTTACTAGTAACACATACTAAATTTAGTTTTTTATTTAATATTTTTTTTTAATTCCTCTCTCCACGATTTTGCGTTTTCAAAACCTTTTTTCGTCATCTGAATACGGAATTTAAAGTTATAAGGCCGTTTGAATTCATTTATTTGCATTTTCGGTTTACCTTTTTTTGGGAAATGCCGATTTTTATATTAGACCGTACCAAAAAAAACCACAAAGTTCGCCGTACACCCCTGAGTGTAAAATATTTTTGCAGGGCAGAAACGAAATTAATTTTTTTTTTTTGCCGATTGTAGGGGTCGGCTTTTGAAATTTTTCGAAGAGAAAATTTTAATCCACAATCAAGTACCCTATTCTGGTGCCCACCAAACGGAACTCAGTTCTTATCACCACAGCGTACCACCCTAATGCCAGTAAATTTAATCTCGCGAAAACCCATTAACCTTTGCTAAGGAAGTATTTCGATAATTCCATTAGAACTATTTTAAAACATTCTTTTTCCGAATGTAGATGTCACCGAATAAATTTGAAAAGACGAAACTAAATAGGTTCGGCCAAAAAAAAATTGTTTTCGAAATTGTCTTACTAAAATACCTTCGATTTACGGTGTGTCCGGCGAACTTTTTTCTGTTTGCTTGTAAGCTGGCACGATCTAATGCAGATATATGTATTTAGATAATTGCAAATGAATATACATAGAAACAGTTCGCTAATGCCATTTCCCAATTTATGAAAATTTTTTTTCGTGTTAATTTTTTCTTATGCTAAATAATTCTAATATTTCCAGTCTTTTCTTTTTTTAAATCTCAGCATTGACAAAACTATTGTTTGAAATCCATTTGCGTCATCCGCACAAAAGATTTTTTTTTTGAAGCATCTTCGATTAAATTTAACTATTATGCAAATGTATGCCTGCGAGTATTCCGGTTTCTGTAAAACATCAGTATCATATAAGCAGGTAGTACATACATATGTTAACTAACAGAATTTTGAAAAGAATATTATAAACATACATACTAATATTTGTATGTGTACATACGCACATACATATTTATATCCGTCACATATGTATTTAGTTAGCATAGCAACTCGTTTTAGCGATCCACTTCTAGGAAGTTTATTAACACGCGTTCCAACTCGCAAAGGTCAACTTATTTAGGTAACTTTTTAGCTTGATGTGGTCAGCGAGTGTATATAAATAGTAACTATATACATACATATGTACACATGTGTTCATATCACTCCTTCCGAACTAAAGAAAAAATACGATTTTAATAACCTTTAAATAAAAGTGAAAGTGAAGTACTCTTGCTTTTATATTAATTAACGTTTTTTTCTTTTTCAATGTTCTTTTTTGTACTTCACTTCCTTTATAGATATGCATATGTATGTATGTTTGTCATATGTATTTGCAAATGATTTATGAATTCCTTAAATTCATAAAACACATTTATCGTCTCTATTACTCTTAATTTATGAAACTAAGCTATTTGTCTTTGACTAAGAAATTATTCTCTAAATCTGGTTTCGCAACCAACTAAGTTTTAAGGCAAAACGGGAATAAGCTACATATTTTAATTCCTAGTCTCTAAAAGTAACCGTTAAATTTTTGATACATGCAATGGCTGATTAGAATTTCGTCAACTATATTTTAGAAAAAATAAGATTTACTAAAGTTAGTACCTCTTTCGCGAAAATTTGAAATTTTAAGTATTTGATAAATTCAAAAAATTATTTAAAAAGCTCAGTGCAATGTAGAATAACAATGTGGATATCACTTAAAAGAGAAAATTTTGTAGATTTAAAAAAGTTTAAATTTTTCGGTACACAAGGACGAATAGGTATTGAAAAAGCCCCTTTAAAAATATTATTCTGGAGTATTCTTCAAAATTTGCAATAAGTGTACTAGTATACACACATCCTCGAATTTCGCCCTTCCAACTTTATTAGCTACATATAAGCCAATTTCACGAAGACAATTTAAGAGGAAAAATTATTTTCATTTTTTGAATTGTATATGCAAATTGACAGAAAAACAATTCTCTTTTCTTCTTCTTTGTCCATAATATTATTCCACATTGCACTAAATTATAAATTTGTTCACATAACGGTTTTTTGTAAATGATCAGAATGAAAAGAGAAATCGATTAAGCGGTGACTGTCTGTCCGTCCGTATGAGTACACGATAACTCGAGTAGAAATTGAGATATCTTAACGAAACTTGGCATGTGTACCTCGTTCGTATGGATGGTATTGAAAATGGGAAAAATCGGACAACAACCACGCCTACCTCCCATATAACGGTAATTTTCAGAAATACGAAAACTGCGATATTTTAGTAACCACTGAAGATTATTCACTCAAAATTGATATTTACAATGAGTTTTTTTTTACGAAAGATATTATAAATTTTTGGAAAATGGGCGTAGCCACGCCCACCTATGATTACATGTGTACACCCTGGTAACCGCGCCACGAATTTCTCCCAAACTTGGCACAGTTTTTGGCCTTGGTACAACAACAATACCACGCCCACGTCCCATACAACGGTAATTTAGAGAAATACGAAATCTTCGATAAATCAGTAAATACCGAAGCTATTATATTCAAATGATGTTTGCAATAATTTTTTAGCTAGAAATACTTTTATAACAAAAGTTTGGAAAATGGGCGTAGCACCGCCCAATTGTGATCACATACATATTTCTCTCGGTAACCGTTCTAACAATTTGTACCAAACTCGGTAATATTATTGCGCTTACCACACAAAAACAAATCGTTGAAAATTATTGAAATCGGACTAAAATTACAGCCAGTTTTCATGTAACGGTAAGTTTCAGAAATGCTTGAAACTACGATATTTCGAAATTTTAGGATGCTAATTTTGTAAAAATTGATACTAACAACAATCCCTTGAAAGGCAGTCATATTTTTATAGAATTTTGGAAAATGGGCGTGATACCGCCCACTAATAACTATATAAGTTTATCTCGAAGTGAACGTTCTATTGAAGATATTTGAATCTCCTGCAGATAAACAGAGTTTTCTGGTAGAAACATATTGACTTTTAACTATTCTATACCATTTATACGAAAAGTTGTTTTTCCCCCATACAAAATGCATCGAAAACTCTGGGCGCTTTGAGCGACCTCTAAATATTTTTTGATTTCAAAATAAAAAAATAAGGGTATATTTTTTCGCTATAGAACAATCCTTGGGGGTGCGAGCATAAAAAGTCCGATTTTACTTTTTCACATGCTTTTTTGGACCACCCTAATGTGCGTACATACATAGTAGACCTATCTGAAAATATTCATAGTGTTTCAGAGGCTATTGCTTTAACTTCTGGTTGCAATAGTTTGGCAACTAAGTATTTTTCATTATTTAATTTGCTTATTTGGAATTAGGTGTCTACATCCGTGCATACATACATATACTCCATTTGGTATACTATATGAGTTTCATAAAATTTATGGCTATCCGCAGCATTGGCCCTCAACCGGCTATTTTTGAAGTTCTTAGCAAATAAATATACCGCATTTTCAATTGTTCTCGCATTCACACAAACTTTAATACATACATAAGTACATATGTATGCACGAAGCTACATACATATATGCAGAAGAAAAACTTTATTTAGCTTAGCATTGATAATCGCGTTTATGTACCGCTTAATTGATGACACTATGGCTGTCAACGGATCTTCAACACCAACCACCTTCTAAAAAGTGACGACGACAAAGGTTAAAGCACTTATTAATTCGCTACTTAATACGCTGATAAGTGATACTTCCACGGCAATTATACGCTTTGCCGATGGATACGTATGAGGGAATTTAATAAATATCTATTGATATCCGTGGGTATTTAGCAGTCGATTTTCAACTGAACAATGTACTATCTACATACATACATACATACTTATGAAGACTATTGTCATGGTTGGGTCATTAGTTTCATACCAAAAAGTCAGTAATGCATTCAAATGATTCATGAAGAAAAATTAGCAATTAAGATGTTTTTGGGCAAAAAGTGGTTAAGGATGTTTGTATGGCTGTGAGCATAAATACATAAATAAGTAGTTGCTATGTACATAAGTATGTACCTGTTATGACGCAAATAAGCTAATGAATTAAATAATAAAAAAAGAAAAATTATTAAAAATTCTTAAACAGCACTATTTGGTAGAAGATATTTTAAATGCAAGCATGCTCGTCTGTCTATTTTATATGCAGATGTTTTCAGCTACAACAAGCTAACCATTCATGTGCAAACATATTTTTAAACATTTACCATTGTTTATGTACATACATATGTATGTATGTAGGTATGTTTGTTTATGCATCATTAATGCTGCCGCCTTTATTATTGTGCTTCAGAAGAATTCCTTTTTAATAAAATTTTTTATTGTGTTCATGAACTCAGTGGTAAAATATTGTTTCTTTTTTCCCCTTTTTTCTTTACGTCGATTTTTTTCATTTTGGTTCGTATGTCTTCTTCTTTTATGAATGTAAAGGTTTCTTTTTTCTTCACTCCACCACAATCCGAGTTCACTTTCAATGCTGAAGTTATGTAACATTAATTCTTGGAAACCCGTTTCCCAGCCGCCGCCAGTGTTGATGGCCATCAAAATACGAGTTCGTCGTGGCTTACATTTACAAAGGCACACCGTGAATGCTTACAATCTTGGTTCATTTACTCAGCCGCTATCCGGCTACAGAGACTGGCTGTCTGTGTGACCGCTTTCTTGCCTTCTCTGCTGCCAAAGGATTTTTCCGCTCTTTTTTCCCCAATTTTTTCTTGTCTTTCATGTCCACCTCAGCTGCGTACGTGTTTGCCGCTGTTTGTCACCCAGTTTCGGCATCTGCAGCTGGCCGGGCGACTTGTTTTACAAGCGCTTGGATTTATGTATCACTTTAGGGCTTTGTTTGTTGTTAAATGGTCCAAAAATTTGCCAAAAATTTGCCAAAAATTACAGTGTCCTTGATGGCCGGTATAATTTTTTTCGTTCGTAATGCATGGCATACTTTGGTGGTCAGTGGCGGTGTAATGGACTTTTAAAAAGTGTTTATTCATGCCTTGCATTGCATGATAAAGCTAATTGCCCTTTGTAAATGAAGTTAGCGATTAACTGCTTTTTAAACTGGTTGAATAAAAATATTAATTATTAAGAAATCAGGAAGGCAGTCACGAAATTCAATAAACTATGACATATTTGTGTTAATTTGACACTCAATGCCTTCAAAAATTTTAATTGTCTCAACCGATAAACAGGAATACATATATACATACGTACCAATATGTCTACATACTGGAACAAATGTAACTTCGTGCGAAATTTGCAAGCAATCTCATCAACATGTACAGCAAAACTTTTGAGGGGATTTAAAAAACAAAAAAGTAAGTGCGCCTGGGCCGGGCCACACTGTCTCATACCCAATACAGAAACATATGTACATACATACATACATACATCTGCTTTTTCTTAAGGTTATATTTTTTGTCTTTTTTCTATCTAGATCCCTACCTCATTCCCTCTTCGTACATTTATGTTATTCTGTTTTCCTTTATCTTCATTTTTATTTATCTTTATACTCTATCCATAACAAAATGGATAGTAACATCTAACAAAATGACATCGGTAACAATATTGGTGGCAAAATCGATTAGAAAATCGATTATAAAATCGATAACAATATCGATAAAAATACCGATGACAAAATCGATAAATAGTCGATAACAAAAACGATAAATATTCGTTAAAAAAACCGATAATAAAACCAATAAATAATCAAGAATAAAATCAATAACAAAATCGATAAATAATCGATGACAAATTCGATACAAAATTTGATAGCAAAATCAGTGATGTTGGTAGCCAAATCGATATTAAAATATCGATAAATAATCGATAAAAATATCGATAAAAAATCAATAAATAATCGATAACAAAAATCGATAAAAATATCGATAAAAACAAAATCGATAAATAACCGATAACAAAACCAATGAAAACATCGATTATTATTTCGTTAAGCCCCAAGAATCCCGAAAATCCCAAAATAGTTCCCAGATTGAGTCTCTGTGTCTCTATATGCTTTTCTCTATAATTACCTTTATTTTAATCTTTCTTCCTCTATCCTCATATTTACTTTTATCGGTATCCTCATCTTTTTCTTTATATTTATCTTTGTTTTTACTTTTGTGTTACCATTTTCTTCATCTACATATTCCCCTTCACCTTTGCCCGTATGTAAGTAAAGTGTTTAAATTTACTTTGGTCTTCATTTTTGCCTTCATCTTTACGCATCTTTGTTTTTGTTTTTATTTTTACCTTTGCTTTTATCCTTTTCTTTAGTTATGTACGTCCTCACCTTTGCTTTCATTCTTTTATTGTTCTTTTTCTAAGTGTTATTCTTAAACCTTTTATTAGCAAGTTTTTTGTTAAATTAATAACATACATTCATGAAGCACATTTTCGTTGAATTTGTTAATTTACTCCCTACCAACCAACCGCCGCTAAAGAAGTTTCACTTCAAAAAACTAAAATTTATTCCAGGTACGAATTCACTACACTACACTGCACGAAACTGATTACAGAGTTAGAAAAGGGTCAGCATCCAGCTGCAGTCATGGTTTGGTGGGTTGTCTCTTACGACGGCGTCACTGGCTTGCCTTTCTGCGAACAAGAGGTCAAAATATCGGCGGAAGTTTACCAAGCAACCGTTTTGAAAGTTGGTGTAAAGCCGCTTAACTATTCTCTGCTCCATAACCAGTCATGGACTTTCCAGTAGCATTCTGCGCCGGCCCGTCAAGCTAAAATGAGCCAAATCCTGGCTCCAAGCAATTTGGCAGCATTTATTTCCTCTGAAGAGTGGCCCTCTGGCAGTGCTGATTTGAATCCGCTGGATTACAACGTGTCGACAGTTTTATAGGACATGGTTTGCCATAAAAGATAACCCAACATTTATTCTGCGGCCGTTTTTGGCAAAAATAAATTGCGAATTCAGATTCCTCGGACGCCAAAACCCCTAGAAAGGTCTTTTGATGTTATAAATATTCGCACAAAAAAATTGTTGTTAATTTTTTTAACAGCCGGTTCCACCAGCAATTTAAATGGAAAATGATTTTTTATCAATTTCCATATAAAATTCAAAAAATTAATATCATTTTTCACTTAAATTGCTTTCGTCAAATTGGCTGTAAATGCTGTTACACCAACCTCAAATTAAAAAAAAAAAAATCCTTGAAATCGCCAACCATGGAAAACTGAGAAATTTATACAATCTTTCCGTAAAACTTGGTCTCATCAGTTACTTTAATATTGCACTGTATTTATATTGCTCTACGGCATCACAGTCTGGTGGACATCCCTGGATAATTGTAGCTCTTCCATCCACGTGTACTAAAGCCCTGGAAACACTCCTAAACTTACCAACTAAATACCCGGATACTTTTAGGTCCCCAGACAACACAACACCGCCTGTCGATCTCGTGAACAAGTTCTCCAACCGTATCCCTTCGAGGAGGGATTGGGAGGGCGATTGGGTTTTGTAACCTTCGAATCTTCTCTAAATATTCCTTAAGTAACCATATCCTCCGATAGCAAGAATGTTATTAAGTCACTGGTTTACTGTGAAACTTCGTCAAAAATAGACAGAATGTAGAAAATTCCGCAACAAGTAAAGTTCAAAGTCTACTTTAAATATTGTTTAAGTCCCAGACCACAGAGACATACAGCAGACGAGATTGCGAGGAAGGGAACCACCCGATCTGACTTCAACTCTTCTCCCAATGCGGTTATACCTTATCCAATTGCAAGATATGGCTTAAAACACACTTTGACCAGAAGGTAAATAAAAAAATATGGTATAACCCACATGTGGGTCGACTAGACAGATATGGGCCAGCTTCGGTAAGAATAGATCCGATGCACTCATTTGGTTGTATAGCCCTCTACTAAGTCAAGGGGCCGGTATTGTAATGGGTTACTGGTTGATGGGAAGGCATGCTAGCAGAATGAACCTGCCGGCCAATGACTGCTGTTGCGAAGAGGAATAAATTGTCTTGCCCCTTCGTGGCCTTGAAGAGGTTTTTTTACCACGAACTCTCTGTTTTTCTGGCGGACCTAAGTTCTCGCGATTTATTAACCTAACCAACTGGTTCACTGGGCCTAAATGTGCCTCTCTTCATCTTTAGATACAGGCGGCCGCTTTAACATAGCCTAACCTAACCTCTTGTCGCTTTGAAAGTGGTGGTCAGTGCTTGCTCATCTGCTTCGCCGTTACAATGTTTTGATCTCCATACCATATGACTGTGGGAGTAGTGATTCAGATCTTTGGTAGAGTACGAGCTGCGAGCGCCTCGTCGCCTGCGAGGCATTGAGTAGGAGTTTGCTCGCTCGCTCGCTCGCTCGAACTACGAGTTTTTGCCTACCCTGCATACAATTCTCGATTTCCTTCTGTTTCTTCTTCTTCTTCTAAAAAAGGAAGAATATTTGCAGCAGAGGGAAATTTTGTAGCAGATAACAGCTAAAACTACAATGTTCACATTGCAGCATAAATTAATATTTTGTCTCGATCAAATTACTTCACATAAATCAGAGCGTTCAGACTTGCTTTCATAACTTCTATAGATATTTGGCTAGCACGTGTACGAACGAGTGTGTGGTTTGTGTTTGATTTACAAAAAAAAAACAATGGTTGCATACCTTTAGGCATTTTTTTTTAATTTCCTTAACAGTGGGGGCTTAAATAACTAGTCGTTTTTTTCTTCATTTGGTTCGTGATGTAGGATAAGTTACCTCACTCTTATTTAATTTATTGACAGATTTTTCAAGGCGAAATTACTTGATTTTGGCATGATTTGCTTATAAATTACAAATGAGCCGTAAATTACGATAATGTGAACATGCTGTTTGGCCGAGCTTATCCTTCGAGGGACCTACAGTTTTACGCCCTCTCCGAACGGCGATTGTATTTTTATGAGAAGCTGTTTTTCATGGCCGAGGGCAACCGCATAAAAAAAAAAACTTTTTTGTTCCTTTTTTTTTGATGTTGGGCTGAACTCAGGCCCTGCGGAGTGGTAGCGCGTACTGCGAATTCCTTAAAATTTCGAATGCTGGGTTTACACTGGGCATTAATTGACGTGCGCCAGTTCAGTCCATAAGCCTCCTGAGTTTTTTCTCGCTCAAAAATACTACTAATATTAATACGCCACAATGAAATAATTTGTGGCGATTTTTTGTCGATATTTTTATGCGTTTTTTGTATCGATTTTGTTATCGCTTTTGTTATGGATATTTTTATAGATTTTGTTGTCGATATTTTAATCGATTTTGTCATCGATATTTTTATCGGTGTTTTGATCGATATTTCTATTGATTGTGTTATCGATACTTTAATCGATTTGGTTATCGATATTGTTACTGATATTGCTATCGATATTTTCGGAACTTATCGATATTTTTATCGATTTTGTTATCGATACCTTTTTATCGATTTTGTTATCGGATGTTTTATCAATTTTGTTATGGTTTTGTTATCGATTTGTTATCGAATTTTTATCGATTTTGCTATCGGTTTTGTTATCAATATATGCATCGATTTTGTCTTCAATATTTTTATCGGTTTTGTTAACAATATTTTTATCGATTTCGCTATCGATATTGTTATCGATTTTGTTATCGACTTTATTATCAATTTTGTACTCGATTTTTTGATAGATTTTGTAATTGATTTTGTTATCAATTTTGTAATCGATTTAGTTACTGGTTTTGTTGTCGATATTTTTATAGATTTTTTTGTCGATATTTTTATCGATTTTGTTATTGATTTTGCTATCGATACTATTATCGGTTTTGATATCGATATTTTCTTCGATTTTTTTATCGATTTTTCTATTTTTTTTAGTGTGTGCTTTCGTTTTAGGCTTGGATATGCTCTTAACCATACCACATATTCTACGTTTAAATTTAGCGGCTGTATCTCCGCTACAGCCTGCAGAGCAAGACGAAGGCGCTGGACTCTTTTTTTTTTTATTATGATTGTAGGTTTATCAAATTGCTTGTTTTTAAAAATTAAATTTAAAAATACATATTTGTTTTGTATACAAAATTCTACTTTCAATCCAGTTTTATATATTTATACCACGTAACCTTGAACCCATCGACAGTAAAACCCAAAAATTCCTGTTATAAATTGATGTACGATAAAATTTGATTTTCAAATCGTGTATGTATTATTAAACGAGTTCAGGATTCTATGATTACTTGGACTCAATGAAAGGCTACACAATTCAAGTAATATCTAAATGTAACGATATTTAAAAACAAATCTAATGCCATTCTCCTAAGTGTGCATGTGGCAGAAACCGTTTACTTTTCTCGTCCATGCTCGTAAATTAATAGCCACAAAATTAAAATTTAAATAGCAAATTCATTCAAAACAAAGGCACAAAATATGTTTGCATATTAATGGATTTGTTCGCTTTTAAATTACATTCAGCAAGCTTTTGCATTCGAGATTTGCGGTTTGGCTGGTATTAAATTAAATTTTAAGCTAATTCAAATTATTCCTGCTCGATTCTACCAGAATTATTGAATTTTTACAACAAAGTTATCTTCGCCAGCAGCAAATTCCGACAGATATTTGCCAGACACGATACTAACAAAGCTTTAATTACACAGGCCGACAAAGTTTTCTAACCAGAAACTAGACTATACGTATTACTTTCTCGAAGTGTGTTGACGTGCCAAAACCGAATCTGAATTAAACAAGATGGATATAGACATAAAATATACCAAAATTCTCAGAATGAAGAAGGAAGTCGTTTAAGCCATGTTTATATTGTCTATCCGACCGTCCATCCTTGTGCATGATAACTGTAGCGAAAATTTATGTATCTCAACGAAATTTATCGAAAGAAATTTGGTATAGAAAATGGTCGAAACCGGACGATAAAACCCGCCAACCGCCCATATAACGATATTTTTGAAAAATGCAAAAACTACAATTTTTTCGTGGAACTGACCAAATTGTTCAAAATTAGTACATATGTGAAGTATTTCTGGCATAAAATAAGACAAATATGTATAATTCTTTTGAAAAATGGGAGTGGCACCGGCCTGGCCCGTTAAATTATTTCATATTATCGAAAATGTTTGAAATAACGGGAAAACCCAACCCTGCCTAACATGTAACGGTAGTTCACAGAAAAATTAAAAAACAACATTCAATACGCTCCGTGTCAAAATTATAAGCGCACAACATATTGACCAGCTTTTACAATTAATTTTTTTGTTATTTAATTTTAGATTTTTTTTGTAAAAATAGCAGGGACCTTAACCGTTATGATCTTTAAATTAAAAATCATAATTTAAGCATTAAAATTGTATTAATATTCATCCGATCAAATTAAACCGTTATTTTGTGATTTTTGTTTTCTCTCTTTTTTTATTTTTTCTCTCTCAAAAATAATCTTCATTTTTGATTTTTATTTTTCGATCAATTTCACTGTAGGGATACTAAAATGACATAAAAAAGTCGCTGAAACGCGTTAACTTAATTTTTTGTCGTAGATTGTGGCATTTTCGCAAGATATTTTCAATTTGCTTTTGCATTATGAATATAAAAATGCAAAACATTAACAGGGAAAAAATATAAAAACGGACTTATTGTAAATTCTTTTGATTTTTGTTAAAGCCTATTACAAAAACCTTAATGGGTAAATGAGTAAACTTAAAATATCTTGCGAAAATGACCCGGTGTATAAAAACAGTATACAGAGCCGTAATCTACCACCCAAAATTATGTTTACTTGTATTTTTGCGTAACTTCAAAATTTGAAATTTTCGTTGCAATATTTTTTATCTTTATTTTTTCGACCATATTATCACTGTTATTTTCAGTTTTAATTTTTTCGATCATAAAAGATTTAAATCGGCCATAAAAACACAGTCTCCATCATAACGCTTAAAAATGTTCGAAAACAAAATAAAATCCAATACATCGATTATTTTTGGTCGAAAAAATAAAAATGAAAAAATAGCGATTTTGCAAGAATCTAAAAATAAAAATCTGAATATCTAACGAGCAAAAAAAATAGATGCTAAAAATCAAAGGTAAATTCTAGCAACTTCAAAGTTGCACTTCATTATACTATCTAGCATCGGATGGGCTATACACTAAAAATTCTGAGTCAAACATTTTGATGAAACTTTGGAGATTTTTTTTTACAATTTTTGTAAAACGATTGAAACTCAGATTTATACCGTTTTTGTTATAGAATAAACTATATTTTATGAAAAAAATAATTAAAGTTAAGTATAAAAAAAAATATTGTTAAAACTTTTATTCTACTTATAATTTTGACACGGGTATACGTGCGGCTGTTATAATAGAGAGCTTGGCCTTGTAGAACTCAGACCTCGTTACTTTGTTTTTTTTTTCTTCACTTGAGGTTGATGCCACATCAAGGCATTCTATTTTTCGGATAGATCGTTATTGTATCTAACTGTACTATTTCTTCTCTCCGAAATTTTGTATTTTGGGAAAATCTTTATTCATCAATAAATCGGAAATATATGTGGTTTGGTTTTCTCGGACTGAGTTAGAGAACAAACAAAGCGCTAAAAAAACTAAATCTAAATAAATTGATTTTTTATTTTGTTAGACAATTTTAAGGCTTTCGCTTGGGAAGTTTGCATTTTTTCACTATCACAAAGTATTAATTAAATATCTGTCGAAAAAAAATGTATACCACTTATACCTAAACATGTATGTATTTTTCTGGAAAAAATGTTTGCATAATCTAGTTTTACCGCTTTACGCTATGCGGAAATTAAGTTTCTTTTGCCAATATAGTATATGTACATACATACATATATTTCAATTAAATAGTAAACATCGAATTTCGGTAGCAGTCAATTTAAAAATTTTCGGGTTAGTTAGAACTAGTATTTATTTTAACTTACTATGAATTTTTTCTTAAAAGCAGTTCTCCAAATTTATTTTGCATTTAATTTATTCTAAAACTTGTGAATAAATAATACTCCGTGAAAATTTCACCTAAGAATTTGCGCGTGTTCCATTATGTTCTAGAAGTTGACAAACCAGCAAACCAAGTTCAGTTCGTTTTTTTTTTTTAATGCTAATTATTATAGACTGCGCATAGTTCAACTGCTAATAAGGAAGACATTAATGTGGTTTCGATTGATTTGGAAATATTTGTGCTGGTATTTTAACCCATACATAAATATGTCAGTATTTAATTATTTCATTGGCTAAAACGATCGACCGCGGAGCAAAAAATCGATATATATGTAGTATAATACGCGAAGGCATTTTTTTTGTCCAGGATAAAATATCTGCACCGTTCGCTCGATTTTCACAAGTGGGGTGTCAAATTAAAGTGCAAGCTGGTTTTATTTTTTCGAAAGGAGTTGCCACCTGAAAAAAAAAAATTGCAGTCACATAATTTAATATTCAATGCCATCAGATCCACACCGTTAGTTCGATTTTCAAAAATAAAGTATGAATTGGAAGGGATTGGCCTGTTCATGTTTTTCCAAAAGGAGATGCCACCTGTTAAAAAATTTAATTCAAATGATTTAATAAGTTAAATCAATTATTACTTTATGGGTATCCATAGAAATAGTTTTAAAAATGCTTTATTTCATAACTTCATGTACAAAAATGTTTAAAAAATCAAATTCAAAATTCAAAAACTTATGCACAAGTTGTATGAAATATAATGCAATAGTGCTAACGAATTTTAATATAATTTGAGCATTAAAATTTTTTCGAGGTTCTGAGGAGGGTTGCCATATGTGATTCAAATTATTTAATAAGTTAATTGAATTAATAGAAGATGTGAATCAGTCAAAATTTATTCGAAAAAGATTTAGTTTTGAACTGCATTTAGGAGACTTGCCACGTGGTTAAAATATCTAATTCAATTTAATACATTAATCAATTGAATTCTGTGTCACAATATCAGACGGAAGAGGTTTCAAAAGATTTTAGTTTGAAAATACTTTTAAAGAGGGTTGCCACCTGTTTGAAAAGTCCAACTTATTTAACTTATACAAAAGTTAAAGTAAATATTAAAATATGTGTGTAAAACGAAAGAGTTTTAAGAAAATTTTAGTTTCTAAATATATTTTTATCAGGGCTACCACCTATTCGAAAAATACTATCTTTACTATCTAATAGTATCTACATATTGTTAGTATAGTAGGGAGAGGGCGTATCTTACATCGTCACTGAAATGCAAAAAAAAAACACAATTAACCTCAAAGGACCTAGAGACTTCTACCTTGGCTCAAATTAAAGGCTTTGAATAGCACTAAAACTCCCTTGGTGTTCGAGGAATATAAAATTGTGTGAAGGATGCACAGCTGCATGCAAATAAAAAAATATTCAATAAATAATGCATTTTTTTATTTTTTTTTTCAAATTTTGAACAGGGGAATCGTTGCTATAATACATACTAGTATAATAACAAATACAAAAATTTTTTTTTGGAATAAATCCGGTGGATTTTGCATGTTTTTTTCGAAGAACACTATTTTGACCAATATTTTTAAGCCCAAGGAGTAATTGTGGCTCAATGGCAATATTTTTCCGTAAAAAGCAATTACATTACCTTTCAAAACCATTTTTTTCATATCAAAACTTTGCTTCTGTCGAAAGCACTACAAATAATTCGCATGGAGTGTTCTAAAAGCTCACTGTGCAATTTTGAACAATATATAATATAATAAAATAAAAAGTCTATCAAACTTGGGCGTGCAAAATTTTTAATTCTTATTGCAATGTCAAGAACATTCTCACAAAAGAACCTAACGGGAAAAATATTGAGAGCAGTCTTGACGGGAACAAAATGCGAAAAAAAACAGTCAGGGACGTTGTCAAGAAGAACACAATGAGAACGAAACTTTCGGGCACATTTCCAATGAGAACGAAAATATTGATACATTTTGAAGGAGGATCAGTCGAAGAACAAAAGTCCGGGGAACGTTCTGCTAGGGAACAAAACGAGAACAAAAGTTTCGAGAACTTAACGTTAAGAATGAGAGGGGCGTATTCGTGTTGTGATGAAAAATCGTTTCAGTGAGATCCACGTTAGTTGATTATAAGCCAGAGGAAAGATGGATCATTTCAGATCGTTTATCCTTAGAATGAACTGTCCATTTATGGAACAATTTTTCATTTTATGTGCAAAAAAAAAAAAACAAAAGTTCGTGTCTTAAGTCTTTTGTCGACTTAATTTGCATAATTATCTTTCAGTTCTTTTTTAATTACTTTTAATATTCAAACATTTGGAAAAGTTTCTTTCGCTTCCATTCATCGCGAAGATATGTTCCCGTTTCGTTCTCTGTCAGAGAGTTCCTTAGACTTTAGTTTCCAAATTGTTTTTCGAGAGAAAGTTCCTTAGGCTTTTGTTTTGTTGTTTTGTTCTTTGACAAAACGTTCCGAAGACTTGTTTCCCATTTTGTTCTCTTTCAAATGTACCCAAAAGTATTGTTCGCATTTTGTTCTCTTTGGGAATGTTTCGCAGGGCTTTGTTCTTATATAATTTAGAACGTTCTCGGGACAAGACTCCGAGCAAAGGGATCGCTGGATATCGTGCTGGGCAGGCGGTCTGAAAGTATGAGTTCCAGAGCCGAAATTGAGATGAAGCAAATTTTTTACAATATAAATTGAAAATTTGTCAATTTTTGAAAAAAAACTTTTTTTAAATATTATTGAATATCTCAAAAACGAGTAATTTAAGTGAAAAGCGAATAATGAAAATTTAATTATCTGTCATTGGATATATCACTTGTTTTGATCTGTTAACGGATTCTCCTCTTTTTCTTTAATCGAAACGCGCTATGCGGCGATATCTTGAAAACTACATGGCAGAAAAAAATAAGCGGATTATCGGTCTAAGGCAGCGTTTTTACATATGGGAAGTAGCTAGTTTCGTTCTTGGTTAAAAAATCTTAATTGCTTGTAAACCTGTGTTATGATTAAATAGTCCCTCAGGGAGGTACAAAATATCTTTGGTAGGCCTAAGTAATGTGATACTCGTACAACAGCGGCTTCATACGAGTGTATAATTCTCATTTATGTAAATGAAAACGTGCGTGTTTGATTACAAATTTATTAAATATAAAAATTTACAAGCGTGAATTAGTATGCACACTAGGGTGGTCCAAAAAAAGAAAAGTCAGAATTTTAATGCTCTATAGCCTTAACTTTTCCATGTATTTTATATGAAAAAAAAAACAGTTTTTCGTAGAAATGGTGTATGTACCATTCTTTAGAATCAATATCTTTCGATCGGAAAACTCTGTTTCGCTTTAAGAGGCTTCTCATAACAATACCTAATTGTTTATTTTACCATTTCTTAATATTAACTATTTTTAATAGGTTTCACGAAAACCCCAAAAAAAATCGTTAGTACTAAAATATGCTAAAATAAACAATTGTGTACTATACCCTGAAGCGTTTTAAGGAGAAACCGATTTTTCCGATCGAATAATATTGATTTTCAAGAATTCGATACCATTTCCACAACCACTTATTTTTTCCCCATATAACGGAAAACTTTGAGCTACCGCTAAATACTTTGGATTTCGAAACAACAAAACAGGGATGTGTGCTTTTCGATATGGAACAATCCTAGGGTGTGGGAGCATGAAAATTACGAATGTACTTTTTCACGTGGATTTTTGGATCTCCCTAATGCACACCTAACCATATTAACTGGTATATTAATACACACATACTTACATATGTTTAGCCAATGAATTAGAATCTAATCCGTTTAGCTTTTTAGACACCATTGAAGAAGAAAACCTCTCACACTAGTTTGCTCATCACAGCGACAGCTAACTAAAAAAATTGTCCACGCATTTCATTTGTATATTTTTTACTGCTTTTTTTAAATTTATATCTTCTCTATGTTTCTAGATATGCACGTACACATGTTCTGCCATTTTCAAGGTTGAACAAGTCTCAGGCAGGCAAACCAAAAATTAAATTAAAATTAGATAAAATGTCCAACAACAAATGTGGCTGTAATAAAAAAATTTAGAAATCTCTTAAACACATTTGATTTGGTTGATCTACGAAACTTAGCGACCGACCCACCAATCAACCAATAAACTAGCCAAACTGCTGCTAAACGCCACCAATTCAGCGAACAATTGTTTTTTTTTTTTTTTTTTGTAGCATTAAACACCAACCAACCAATACAAATGCGATAATACAAAAGTCGCATCACATCTCAAGAAGATATTTATTAGCCTTAATTTTAATTTTTATTAAAATGCTTTAAACTAGTTTATTGTGCGCTTCTATCCAAAAAACCAATAACAAGTTTACCTCGAGAGCAACCAAACTTTGAATAATGTATCCAAATAAACAAAAGTCTTTCAAAAAAAACTCTTACTCTTAGTTGGGATTTAGAAAGAAAAAAATTGGCAAGTTTTCAAAGCTAGTTAATATTCAGTTTTAGCCCAGAAAAATTATAGTATAAATAGCTCACACGTGTACTCACTGTATAAAAGAAAAGGATAAACAGAAATTTTTGTAGGATAGCAGCTTTAATGGCTGAATTTTGAGAATGAGATGAAATTTGAATCGGCATTATGCGACATAACTACTTATGTACTTCGATCTAATAATTAAATCTGTCAACGACCTTAGGGATAGGTTTATCAGGGTATAGAAATCGGTCGATAAGAGTCACCTTCATTTCATTTTTCAATCAAATAATTTGATTAATTTGGCATACGATGCTGGCGTATGCCGACGTCATCGACATCATCGGTAAAAACAAGCACTACGACTATTCTGCCTTCTCGAATTTAGATAGAGAAGCAAAATGCGTGGGTCTGATGGTGAATCTGACGATGGAACGATGAGCTGTATGAGCTTTACACCGATATAGACATAGTGCAGCGGATTAAAGTACAGCGGATCCGCTATCTCGTCCAGATCATATGAATGTCTAGAAACGCTCCAGCCCTGAAAATGTACAATGACCACTGGGCACTCGCAAAGCAATTGTAGGATCGTTGCCTTACTTTTGTCAAGTTGCCTTACTTTTCTCAGCTACGGTACCGAGGGTGGGACGTAAGAGCCATTTCAGTTGCATGTTCGCCAATGGCAATGGGCCAAAGTCCCTGCCAAAGTGCATCGGTCATAAGTGCGAATTGCAAATGCAGTTACCTATGACAGTTTGTTGTCTCTGCTTCGGATTCATCAGGAGGTTATCCGGCCTTAGCTAACTCGTCAGCCCTCTTATTTCCATGAATGTTATTATGGCCAGGAACCCATATGAGGGAAATGTCTATTAACACAATCTCTGCAGTCCCTGAAATTTATGCTTTTCGTAATCCTATGCATTTCCTCTCGAATGCTTTACATGCCCTTTCCATTCCCAATACTTCCGCTTGGAAGATGCTAGCAAGTTCGGTAGTTGGAACAAGAGAGGGACATTCAACGCTTCAGAGAACACCCCCGTCCCTACACCGCAGTCCATTTTAGACCCGTCAATATAGATTTCAGTGGTATTCTCCTCGACAGTCCTGCACCTAATCCAATCGCGTCTAGAAAGAAACTTCACCTGAAAAATTTTCCTGAAGTCTGTCGTAAATAGGAGGTGTATAGTCTGATTGTTTACCTGTTTCTAGAAGCTTGTCAAGAATACCACTCTAACCTTGCCAGCAGCCTGACTTTTTAAGTCTGATTGCCGAGAACGAAGCAGGTTCGCGGTTGTTGAGTTCTATTGGCAATTAATGCAGGATTACATTAAGTGCATGAGATGCACACGACTTAATTGCTCCAGTAGCACCCGCACGAGCTGCTCTTTGTATACCGCCTAGTTTTCTGAACTTGTATTGTTTATCTAATGCTGGCCACCAAACTAACGCCCCGTAAGTTATCTAGTATTTTTCGTGTGATAGCCGTGTTCATCCAGAGGACAAAATTTGGCTTTAGTCCCCAGTTACTACTAAATATTCGTTTGCTTGTGTTATAAGCTGAGTAGGTTCTGTCTACGCGTCCTTCTATATTTGTCTTCCAGCTCAGTTTGGTGTCGACATCAAAGTATTTCGCCTCGAAGGACAATATGAGAGATGTTCCATTAAGTGAGGGAAGCCTGAGGTGTGGCACTTTTGTTTTCTTGATAAACAGAATCAGTTCCGTTTTGCTGGGGTATACACCCAGGCCACTTTTTGTGGCCCAAGTAAAGCTCCCCCTTCGCTTATCGTCACGAGTACATCATCTGCAAATGTTACTATCTTCAATCCACCTTTGTTGAGATCAAGTATGTTAGTAAAATATGTCTATGACTGGATCCATTTCAAATCACGCAGGCAGTCCGATGGTATACCGCGAACTTAAGAATGAAATTTTTTTCTGTTTGAAAAAAAAAAATGAACTCGTATTTTTTTAAGTTTTCATAGCATTACTTTTGCATTTTTATCGAATTTAAAAAAAAAAAATTATAATAATTTGGGAAATTTTTTTTTAAAACCTTGTTAATAGTTTCCGTTTTTCCTCAAATTTACAGGGTTTATAGGTGTCCATATGTATATTGGCCATACAAATTTCGTTTGGTATTTTTTCGTTTCTTAGGAGAAATTATATTTTTTTTCTTTAAAACCTCTTAAATACTACAACTTTTAAGATTTCTAGTTTGCTCCTGGAATCAGTTTTTTAAATTTTTGAAACTACTATAAGTATGTCTTTAATATTAAAAACTTTTTATAAATAGCAATAATACCTAACTTTTTTGAAGAAACAAACAAAAATTTCTACTCAAAAGGATATACGTGTTTTCTTCAAATTTTTTTGGTTTTAAACTTAGTGCTACAATTTTCGTTTGGTGGTTTGATAAATAGGTATAAGGTACAAAATTACTTACCCGAAAACCTCCTGCTTTGTAACTAAAACGTTACTACCAATTTTTATATCTTGGAAGGACTTTGTCAGGACTCGAAACATTCCAGTTTGTCGATCAATTTCGATAATTTGGTATATATCGATACCGCGATACATTTCAAAAACATTAAAATCCGGAAATTCAATCAAATCTCGCATTTCGAGTACTCGACGAAACTCGATAACTCAGAAATTTGCATACATATCTCGATATAAATCGATAGCTCGATAAACTTTGGATAACTCTGTATATTTCGATAACTCGATTAATTTTGATAGCTCCATAAATTTCGGTATTCATCGACAGAATTCGTTAACTCGTTACTCTGGTACCTCGATTGAATTCGATAAACCGATAAATAGTGCAAACCTGATATACCCTTCAAAAATTCCAAAAACTTAGATTCGATAAACTGGAAAAATACGGTAAATCAATAATTATCGATAAGTTGACACATTACGATAACTCGATAAATCTTGTTTTCTCCATAAATAATTATAACTGAATAAAAATCGATGACTTGATATGTTCCATTAACTTATTTATCGTTAAATTTCGACAATTAAGTATCTGTGTCTCTATAAATTTCGACATTTCGATGACGCGATAAACATGGTTAGCTCGATTAAATTCGATAACTATAAACTTCGATGGCTTCTATAGCTTGATAACTGAATTTTTGATGACTGGATTTTTTCGCTTCTTATAAGAAATCTCAATAAAATTACGCATTTCTTATATATTTCCCATTGCTTTCCCATTCCATCACTTTTTTATGAACTATTTCTTCGTCATCATATTAATGTATCTTATTACCCCAGTTTGTAACGATAAGGAAAGAAGGCCTCACTATCAGGTAATGTTTCGGTCGATTCCAAACTATTTTCACATTGGGGTCGATATGCGCAAAATTATCGTATGTTGCATTTTTACGAAATTCACTTTTTGATGCAAGTTTGTTTTACAACCCATAAGGCATCAGCTGTTCAAATATTACGGCTTAAATCCCAATAACTAACCCAAAAATTTACTGTAAATTTTATTCTATGTGACAATGAATTTTTGCTTGTGGGTGAGATTATCATATGTGCCAAGAAATTAGAATGTAGGGATTTTTCCGCAAAAAAAAATCATGCGTTTAGTTATATTTCTCAATTATCTGAGGAAATCAAAACTTTGGTAAAAAAAAATATATATATGTAATGAAATAATAATTCCAAAGAAAAAATTTCTTCTCAAAAATATTTTTTTAAGTAATTTTATATTTTGGTTATTATTTTCCAAAAAAAAAAAAAATATTTTTTCTACATATCTTATTTTTTTTTGTAAAAAATCTTTAAAAAATTTGTTTTAACAAAATGTGAACTCATAAAAAACGACTGCTCCCCGCTAAAAGTTTCGACCCATATATTATTATTAATTCTTATAAGATACCAAAAATAATTTTTACCGAGGGAATAATTTGTACCGCAAAAGTATTTATTTTCCCAAAAATTTTGAATTTGTTTTAATATATATTTATTGCCTAACAACAGTTTTTTCTAATTTGTATTTTTTTTTTCTGAAAAAAAAAATCTTAAACATTGTTTTCATAAAAAACTCCACTTAAAGAACTCTCTTACATTCCTTGAATACTCTTTCCAATTTTTTTTTAATCGTTTTCTAAAATTTCGTGTTAGGCAAATGAATATGAGGCACAATTAATAAACAGAAAATAAACATATAACTACTAGAAACTGTTGGAAAATCTGTTTCCCAGAATCCTGAAAGGGTTAACCCAGCGTCTGCAAATCAATTGCTCTAGGCCTTCACTAGTTTACAGCAAACATTTGTTATGGATTCCACTATCCAATTCCTATATAGACTTGGTCGATGATTTCGAGATATTTTCAATTTACCGTTATTCATCTAAAAAAATAGTAAAAACGAGAGCTAATAAAATTCTCTATAAACCGTATGCGATCATTACAAATTTTTTGTTACTTTGATGAATCCTTTAGAGGGGAAAAAATTAAAAAAGTAACAGTTTCTGTGTCATATTTTTTTTATTTGTGCTAAAGCCTGTTCTTTTACAATAAACCAAGCTCTCAATTAATTAAAAAAATCGATGTATAATTAAAGAAGGAATGAGTGGTCAAATGAAAATGCGCAAAAATTTGTTGTATCAAAAATGACGACGATAGAATGTTACTCATACGCCATGTATACCTAAGTAGCACTCTTTTCTACCCATATTTCATACGAAAAATCCTTGCGACCATTCGACCACTCATTCTTTTCTTATTTATCAATTGATTTTCTTCATTGGTAGCTTAATTTTTTTGTAAAGGAAAATCGTTATTTTTTATTTTTCCCCTGCTAAAGTGTGAATTTTTAATTTTTTCATCAAAAAAACAAAAAATCTGGAATTATTAATTTCTCAGAACCCACCAGGTCTCTGCCATGAAAACCAGCTTCTCATAAAAAAACTATTGCCGTTCGAAGTAGGCGTAAAACTGTAGGTCCCTCCCCTTTGTGCGACACCATCAAGGCGCACGCCACAAATTGGAGGAGAAGCTCGGCCAAACAATAACAATTTATTATTATTATTACTATTATCGGGCCTATCGGAAAGTGATGTATACACGGTTTATAGAAAATTTTGTTAGCTTTCATCTGCCGAATTTCATATTAAAATTGTTTAGTTAATTAAACAAAACAGCTGATACGAATATCGGTTGTGCCTATCTTCGGAAACAGTAAAATGAAGTCGGTGTCATAAGGCCATTTCAAACCGATATCGGTTTCGAATTTTGGCAATTTGCAATTTCGACATTTTTTTTTTTTTTTTTTTTGTAACAGCTCTGATTAATGTTGTTTCCTTTTGAAAAGCAATCGATAAATTAAACAATCTACAACACATTTGTTTCACAATGTCTTTCATTTTATTTAAATTTTAGTTTCATTGTTTATTGTAATGTTTTTCGTTGCATTCTTTAACTATTTACGTCAGCCAAGAAAGATTCGATTCTTGGCAAAGCGTTACAAAAACATATATATATACTTAAATTCAATTCAATACATTTGTGGCTTGCTCGAGAGTTTATACGATTTTTTTAAATGTCAGTAAAACTCAGTTACGCTAGCTTATATAAATAACTGTTTTTCTTTTCATTAACTTTTTCATCTGTTATTTTTATACTCATTTTATTGCTTTAAAAAAGTTATCATTCATAAATTACTTTTTTTTAATTTTTGTTGCATACTTTTGTGAGCACTGCAGCGTAAATTTTTTTTATTATAATCAATGATCAAAATTGTATTTATAGCTTTACATTCACTCAAACCTAACCATATTAATTTTTGTTAATAACTTTATTTCTATTACTTCATTTTTACAGTCAGTTATTTATTTCTCGTCTTAAGGACTGTCTGCAGCTCTCAAGAAAAACTGAAAATAAATGGAAAATAAATTTTCTGCTATCAAAATTTCTTAAATCAGTAATTATTCTTCAAGAAAAATTTACAGCAACAGCAAAGTACTTATTCAATGTCAATAACGTTCCCACAAAAGCGCAAAACGGGAACAAAAGTATTGAGAGATGTTTTAACGGGAACAAAATGAGAACAAATGGTTCGGGAACGTTTCTAACAAGAACAAAATGTGAACACAACTCTCGGTAACGTTCTCAAGAATAGTTCAGAGAAGATGTGTGCCCGTTTCGTGATCTGTCAGAAAGTTCTTCGAGACTTTGGTTCCCATTTTGTTCTTCGACAGAAGGTTCCTTAGACTTTTGTTTGTTCTTTTACAAAACGTTCCGAAGACTTGTTTCCCATTTTGTTCTCTTTGGGCACGTTCCACAGCGTTTTGTTCTTATGTAATTCCCATTGAGTGCGTTCTCGACAGTTTTGTTCACATTTCGGTTTTGGTTTTGAAGCGTTCTGGGGAACAAAACTTGGTGCCCGATTTAAGCAACAGAAATAATGAAAAATATTTCTTTTGAATTTTCTTAGGCACTACAGACAGCCCTTCAGGATAAGCGATTTTTTACTTCTTATGCATACATATGCATCTAGTTAGATTTACATATCTTTTATTTGTGGGCGCTCGCGCCAAACATAAATATTCGTTACAGAATTCTTCAAAAAATATTTCTTATCTTTACTTTAAATATTTATGTATTCGTGTTAGTCGTTTTATTAATCTGCACTTCCTTCGTTAAAGCTTATACAAAATATCAATTCATTAATTTTAGTTTAATTACTATTTACAATTTTTTCATATTTTTCTCAACATATATTTAAGTGGTGGTATATTTTAATTGTTCTTACTCAAAAAAAAAAAAAACAAATTAAAATAAAGAACTATACGACAAATATTGTATTTAACACAATTTGGAATTGTCTAAGTGTTTTTTTGTTTTGTTTTTCACTACTACAACTACAAGTACTAAATATTTAAATGTCTCGTTAACACTACGCTACTACAGTAACTACAAATTATTTTATAACGAATTTGTCTTGGGTACGGAAAAGTCTTTTGTTGTATATTCATATATGTATGTATGTATGTCTTTCTTATTTACTTATTTATTAACGCAGTGCCTTGCGCCTCACAGCTCCGTGGAGTACTCCTGCGGATTCACGGTGAACTTCCGCCAGCAGATGTGATCCGCGCTGCCATTCGCATTTGGTGGTGGTAATTTTCCACCTAATCCTCCACCTCCACCTCCACCCCCACCATGTCCGCCATGCACTCCACCACCTCCTACGCTCACGACCGAATGTCGATTCTGTTCGGCCATGCTGGTGCTGGAGGAGCGCTTAACATGCGCTGTACCATTTCCACTCAGCCGACCCATCGGGTTGCGCATGCCCCCATTGGCTGTGATTGCATTTGTGCTGCCATACGTAATGGACTCATTGGACGGTGTTATCTCGATGCGTGTCGCATGGCGGCCATCCTCCGATAGTCGGCGTATGTAGACAATCTCGCGATGCTTCTCCACATGCATGGATGGTGGACGCATGGCGTGCACATGACTTGGTGGCGGCGGTGGTGGCGGTGAAGGCAAAGGCAACTCTTCATGCTCATGCAGCTGCTGCTGCGGCTGCTGCTGCTGGTGGTGTTGCTGTCTTTGCTGCTCTCTATGCTGATGCTGTTGTTGTTGTGCGCTAGTGCGTTGTTGCGGTTGTGCACGCGAGCGATTTGAATAGCGTAACGGCTTTCCATCGCTGTTCTGGAAGGGCACGAACTGTTGTGCCACGCCTGGAAACTTATCCACGCTAATATCCTCTTCGATCGCTGAATCGCCAAACATGGAGCCACTGTAGTTGGGCGAACTGTTGCCAGTTGTTGACTGCTTCCAATTCTGCTGTGTGACATGTCCGTTGGCATATTTTGAGTTTGAGCCGTTCGAGTACTGACCCTTCTTGATGGAGTGCGTGTAGTCGCGTGTGCCACGGCGGCGTAGCGTGAAATCACGGCGTCCAGTATCTTGGCACACCGAACGCCATTGCTTCCAGGCATGACGCGCCAGCGGATCAGTGGGTCCCCACTCCTTTGCCGCCTTCGATGCCTCGCAGATCATGCCAAAGAAATTATACTCCACTTGTCGGAATATTTGCACGCAAGCAATGAGGAAAATGACGGCTAGTGCGAGTAAAATGGGCGCCCAACGTGGCACATACTCGGCCAAGAGGTCGTACTGATCGTCGTCGGAACACCACCACACCAACAAGGCGGTGAGTATAGCTGGGCAAATGCACCAAAGCCACATCCAAACCTTGAATATCGGTCGCCCAATTGAGAATTCTAAATCGGTGTAGATATTTTTGGCGCCATAAATCCAACAGACAGCAATCAATTCGAAGACAAGCGCTGTAATTAAGATTGTGCCGACGATACGCGTATCCAAAATGCGCGCTATGATAAATTTCGGCGCTGCCAACGACATGATGGTCATGACAAGCGCCACCAAGCTGATGACGTAGTTGGGATGGCGTGGCACCAACCGTGTGACTGTGTAGATGGCGACTGTGATAGCGATGATGGCGGAAATCACGATCAAAGCAAAGATTAGTACGGGTATGATGCGTGCAATGAGCTCATTGCTTGGCCGATCGTACAAGATGCGATCGTAGACAGCGGTTTGTGGTTTGAGTTCCTCAATCATAGAGCCACTATTGGCAGAGAGATCAAACTGTACCATAAAGAGTGTGACGGCTATTGCATTGATGAGCAAATTGAAGCAAAGATAAACGATCGAAGTGCGTACGGCATCACCTTTGTAGAGGAATTTTCCGGTGACAGCTGGTAGAGCGCCGAAACCGCAATTCGTGGCGAAGAGTACCTGCATTAGCGCGTTGAACCAAATGTTGGAGTCCACCAAGAGGGACGAGTCAAATGGCCATAGCTCAGGAAAATAGGACCGCTGGAATGAGTTGTGCACTTCCCAGCCGGTGAGGCAGCATAGCAGCAGAAAGCCCAGTATGCCGAAGATGAAGAGACTGCGGCGCAAAATGCGGCCATTGTGGGTGCTGAGAAGGAAAAAGAGAAAAATAATTATTAGCGTAAAGAAAGGAATAAACTTCAAAAACGTATGCTTTTTTTTTAAATATTTATGTATGAGTGCATGCAAATATATGTAAATATGCACTACTTCATATAATTACAAATATGAAATATTTTATTTATTTTAAATTCATTAGTGCTGTGATAATGTGCCATTTCTGTAAATCTTAGCGATATTTTTTCGAAATTATAGTATAACCTACATGTCTATTGAAATTTTTATCGAAATCGTCATCAAACCAATATTTATCGTTCATTCGTATGGTATTTTTATCGTTATTCATCGATATAAATGCATAAATAATTATCGATTTACTTATCGAACTCATTCTTCATAGTTTAAACAACATCATCATTATCGATTTACCGATCGAAATCGGTATCTAAACTACAATTCGACCTGTACTTATCCTTGATGTACTTGATTATGTAAATTGTTTTTTCCATATTCATCTGTAGATATCCACATACATTTATCGATATACGTGCACACATAATTTTCGATATTTATGTTACATTTATAAATTTATACTATGCGTGTGTTTACCATAGTCGTTATGGAAATCGCAGTCGAATTCTTTTTTACCATTGATGTTATAGATATTATTGGGCAGGGCATCTAGTGGCGCAGCTGGATGGTTCCAGTGGATGCAGCATCGATTACTGACACTTGCTGACACTATTAACAATATATTTATCGATATTACCCACCACATTTCGATACCGAAATTCATATTAATAATTTTTCAAATGTTTATCGAAACCATGATTGGCATATTGATCGAGATATCTTCTTCGAAATTGTAATCCAAGTTTTTTTTCATATTTTTGATAATACTCGTATAAAAATACACAAGTCATATTTTTGTATGTGAGATTAGCAGTGTTATCGCAACTTCGTTAAAAATTCGTAGCCAAAACTTTAACTTCACGTCGGCAAGGATTATCGCTATCCAACAGCAAACACTTTTTAGGTTTCTTAGTATACATTAGGGTGTAGCGAAAAAATACATTTTTTAATTTCGAGCTTTAGAGTTCCAAAAAATCTCCCAAATTGTTGTTTATTTATACTTTTTAGTATAATAAAAAGCTATTTTCAAGTTTTTAAGGAATCTTGTTAATTTTTGCAAATTTTTTTTTAAATTTTTTTCGTTGACGTAGTGCACCGAAAAATAAAATGTAATAAAATCATTGCTTAATGGTCGTGTACGCATTTTTAAATAAAAATTACGGCCCTACAAATAATACTTCACTAAAAAAAACCGTCCAAAGTAAAAAGAAAAGTCCCAAATTTATGTAAGTACCTAATTATTAACCGACTTCAAAAAAAGGAGGAGGTTATCAATTCGTCGGAATATATAGATATTTTTTTTATGTATATTACCGCATATCTTTGGACCACATCAACGGATTTTTTTCTTCGATTTTTTTGACTCTTTTTGCATCGGAGAGGTAGTGTCTCAGAGGTGGTCCCATACCAATCTGGTTTCGATCTCATTGGATCATGAAAAAATTAACGGTACTCCTAAATTTGTATATGAGATTGGAAGTCGGTTTTTTTTGCTTAAAAATTTTTTTTTAAATAGTACATACATATAGCTTAAATTTCACTGCGATAAATACTTAGAAGGAAAAATAAGATACGTGTCCAGCGTTACAGGTTCCACGACTTTTAGGAGTTTTTAGTAACATTGTCCAGTGTAACGGACGCTGAATAACGGTAAAACTACGAATTTTGTAAAATTTTTGATTTCATTTTTGAAATGAACGGCCAAAATTAGCAAATTTAAAATTTTTTAGATTCACCGCTTGATTTTTGTGCTGAAAGTGTTAAGAAAGTTTTAGTTTAAAAGTAGGAAATTAGATGCCTTTATCCGTGGAACGGCGCACATTTCCAGTGACAATTGCATTTGCGATTATGAATAATAAAGCGCTTGGACAGACATTGTGCAAAGTTCGACTATACCTTAAAGAGTACGCAGCTATGAATAGGTAAGGCATCTTCACTTTCTTAAAAATTAAGTTGGGTTCTCAGGTTTCTAGCAATACAAGATTAAATGTTCTTTTTCGCGAAGCTATCTAAACAAAATGTTGACCATTTCGGCCCCCTAAATACGGCCTTGCTTGCGATTTATCATGGTTCAATGTGATCATGTTTGGCAAATTTTCTGCGCTATTGGAATTTCGAAATCGAAAAAATATTCCACCCTATTGTTGTACATACAAACACATGTACATACACACTTAGCGCATACATATGGCGCACAAGAAATTTTGTTCTATGTTTTCAATAAATAATTTCATTTTTTGTTACTTGTCAACGAATTATGGCTCATGATGTCAGTTTAAGACATAAATTTATGTCAAACAAGAATTCCAAACAAGTTTGTAATTAAAATGCTATTAATAATACAACATTTCTGTATGTAAATATATATTTGCTTGCTTGTGTGTGCTTAGGTAAAAGCATAGTTTCGTATTTCATTTGACTAGCAAAATAAAAAATAATCAGTCAAATACATAATACAATAACTAAAGTTAAAAAAAAAATGACATAGCGACAAATCCTATGTACGTATGCGTGCTAAAAAAAAATGAATCTATAGAAGAGTTTGAAATGAAAATAATAGTTGCGGAATTGAAGAATATAATAAAATTATTAGCTGGGAACACCGAATTAATAATAATTATGCGGATATTCATTTACCAAAATATGTAAATGATATTTACAAACAAACATATACATACATATCGCACACCGTCTTCAAAAGAGTCACAACTCAAAATAATGCGTTCGTCAGAAAATTCGAAAAACTATTTCGTAGCACATGCTAATCATATGGGCAAGGGCGACTTTACCTTAGGTTTTGTTTTTAACAAATTAAAACAAATATTTGCTCCAGCTTTTGCTGAAAGGTAAATAAAAGTACTGTGTACATTTTTAGCGCATAATTTCAAAAATGCCAAATTTTCAGTTGTCACTCTTTTGAAGACGGTGTGCGATATGTATGGCGCGTTCCATACCAAAATGGACGGGGCTCACACCATGATAAAAAAATAGGAAGGTAAAACCGCTGAGAGGAATTTTTCAAATTCTTGACGTTTGCAAGCAATTTAATTTTAAAATTTTACATACAAACTCACACACACATTCTCATTTGAAAAAAAAAACCCTGCAAACCATTTTTCCAGAGTATTCTGCATTGTAAAGAAATTTTAAAGAAATCGTTAAGATTTAATTCGATTTGTTGCCGAATTTTCTAAAATGAAATAAATTACGCACACTTCCATTCTTTTACGAAATTTCGGAAGAAAATCTGTGAAGCAACGAAAATAATGCTGCTATGTGAAGAATATCTTTCAGAATTTTTCCAGAATTTTCTTTATTTTTCGTACAGAAATTTCTTTACGAGTTCGTGTCAACCCCTTCATATAATTTTCTTTGAAAATTCGTAAAAAAATCGTTAAAGAAATCAGATACTCCTAACGATTTCCTTAAGATTTCGGGAACTTTGGTTTGCAGGAAACACTCATACACAAGTCAAAATTGTTTTTGAAAATATGCCATCTCAAAAAAAAAAAATTTTTTAAAATCACAATGGTAGATCTGAGTATTGCGAATTTATGAATGCGTATGAGAATTAAATATGAATTTTTTTACACCGAAGTTGAGTAAAATGAGTACATTACGAATTTACAAATTTTTTAATATTTCTTTTTTGAATTGTTTTGAGTATGCAATTTCGTAGCCCATTAAATTTTAGTACAATAAAGTACAAGTTTTAAGCGATTGCAAAACTGGCGTTCATTTTTTTTTAATTTTCTTTGAAAACGGTTTTACGCATTTTCTACCATAGAAAAAAAGTGCAAAAAGCCGTTAGCATAAAAAATATTAAAAATCAACGAAATTTTGTAATAGCTTAAAACTTGCACTTTATTGTAGTTAAATTTAATGGGCTACAAAACTGCATACTCAAAAAAAAAAATTTAATTTGTAATGTACTCATTTTACTCAACTTCGTTACAAAAAAAATTCATAACTCAAATTATTGTAGAGTGCACCCCATGGTACTACATGAAATATTGCGCAATACTCAGAGCTACCATTGTTTTTTTTTTTTTTTGATATGGCATATTTTCAAAAACGAATTTTTTCAAGAAAAAAACATAAAAAATATTTCTTTTCATAGAGAATTTTGATGTTTGTATGTGTGATTTTTTTTTAATTTTTTCCTCGCCCGTTCTCGAGATATTTGGAAAACTATTGAATCGATTTGTTTTTGTGTTGTAAAGTTTTTAAAAATGTATTTATCAAGCTCAAATTTCATATTTTTTTACTACGTATTTTTATCTATCAATCTTAAAAATTTGAAACAAATCAAACACATGAAGTGTGAGTCCCGTCATTTTGGTATGGAATGCCCCATTTTCATAAGTGAACGTGCTGTTTCGTGTAATCCAATGCGGAAAGGTGCGAAAGCTTTAGAGCTTAAAATAAATAAATATATATATTTTATTTTTTTTAATATTTTGACATGTAACCGAGAACCAAATTATAGACATAAATTTACATGTTTACCTAATTATTATATTTTTTTCATCACCGTGTGCTTTAGGGCGAATTGTATACTATCAAAGGGAAATAAAATTCATGAGAATTACATTTGAAGGGCAAATTTGGAAAAAAAAAGATTTTAAATAGCGAAGTAAAAAATCACTACAACTACCGAAGAACCCTTCTACACTAATGAGTACTGAAAAGGGATCGGATTTTTCAGACGATATAACCTAAAGTAAAGAAAACGGCTACACGAGGTAACCCTCAGGCACTCAGGGTGTAGTTATTACTATCTCCTCAAAACGAATTATTGCTTCCTAACAACACTTCGAAAGTCATTAAAGTACAAAGTTTCGTACGCAGAAAGCATTTAACGATCTGGTAAGGTGGGCAAAAACAAACGGTCTGGGCACTAATTCATCCAAAAGTAAACTAGTTCTGTTCACGAAACAATATAAGATATACAGACGCTTTTTGAACTCCATTGCTCAATGCCACAAATCTTAAATTGTCGAAAGAAGCGATTTTTTAAAGGTAATTCAAAAATAAATATTTGCTATGTAGTGCTTGGTCGAGGTTCTCCTGCGATTTGTGGCGTGCGCTTGGTTTTGTCACACAAAGGGGAGGGACCTACACTTTTAGGCCGTCTCCGAACGGCAAATGGTTTAAATGAGAAGCCTGCCGAGAGCAACCGCTATTAGAAAAAACGTTTTTGTTTGGATGTTACTCGCACCGGGGATCGAACCCTGGACCTACCGAGTGACAATACGCACCTCTCGACCACGGCGGTGGAGGTTATTATCGACTCTTAACTTGTCTGAGAAAGAAATACTGAAGATCGGGGGGAAAATGGTTCAATTCGCTCTACTCCTTCCGGAGCACAATTGGAAAAGACTGGGAGCTTCGATCGCAAATAATGTAATGGATATACACCACGATACTAAGACCTCTTCTCACCCGTAGTATTTTGGGATGATGTTAGGCAGTTGACATCGAATCCTATCTAATGTATCTGCAATGGCACAACAACAAGCATAACGGCGGAATTTCGCTGGACGCCTAAAGCGGCGATAGAGACACAGGCGAAAAGGGCTGCAGCTAAAAGCGCTCTGAGGCCAGGGCTTCTTACAGTCGTTAAACAACTAACAGGGACAGTACTTCAATTTTAGAGAAAATCGGCAGAAATGTATGATAACTTTATTTTACAGATGGCTCCGATATGAACATTGAAATAGAATCTGGCATATTTTCTCAGGAATTGACTTTGAGAGAGGCCTATAGCCTGCGAGATTACTGCAGATTTTTTTTTGTAATCGTATGTTATTTTAACTTTCGCAGCTTTCTTCCGCTGCAAATCTTGATAGAGTGTCTCGAAAAATGTCGAGAAATAATGCCAACGAAATCGACAACGATTTTGCTCAAAAAGTCATATTTTCTGACCAAGCTTATTTTCATCTCGGTGGCTATATTAACAACCAACACTGGGGATTGGAAAACCCGTACGTATTCGTCGAGGAGCCAATGCATTCTTAGAGAGTGACAGTTTGGAGCGATGGCATCATTGGTTAATTTTTCCTAGGAAATGCTGCTAGAAACGCCATTTTGTCCAATATGAGCAGTACAGAGGCATGATAAACGATTATTTGTGATATATGTGCTATATTTTTTCCATGTGAAATCTGCTGTTCACACTTGACAATCAAATCGCCGTGTGCTGACAGAAGCATGGGAGTGAGTGGGGTGAGGCAAAGATCTAGAACAGTGTTGGCCTGCGAAAGCTTTGACACACGTGCCTATGAAGTGGCCATAATGGATCTAGAACGGTGGTGGACACCGGCCTGTATACAAAGCTTGAAAGAGCTTTGCACAAGTCCCCAGTATAGTACCCACCATTACCTTCGCTGAGGCGATATTATAATGTGTGGTTTCGAAAGGTTGGTTTTTAAGCTGGTGGGAGGGCAGGCACTGATGAGCATAGAGCCCAAAGTTTGAAAACTTGAATGTCATCGGGCACGAAGGTACTACAATGGATGGCATTTACTAGAGTTGGATTTTTTAGTTCACTTCTAGTTCGTTCAGCTCAATGAACTAGTTCTGCTGAATCTTAGTTCGTTCATCTTATTGAAGTATAGTTCACCCAATTGAACTAGGTTGCTTGTAGGAGCTGAGTTACACAACAACAAAAGATGTATGCTTTATAATACATACATATAAAAGATTGAAGAAATCTGTAAAGTAAATAAGTGAATAGTAAAAACAAATATTTTTAAAGCAATCTTTCTAAATATGAACGAAATGGGACCATAAATACTGGTTTGCTAAATATATCGCATCGTGCACCACCTATCGGCAAAATTTTTAGTGGAGTTATTCCTTTTCATGTTGTTAATATACCTTCTAAATATGAACAGAATCGATTAAAATGTCTATGAGAGCCATCGACATGGCTTACGGAAGCTCTGCAGTGCCTGCATTTCATTTTCTTGTCTTCTTGATCAAATTGCGCTTCGCTTTGCATCGCGAAAGTCTTTTGTTAGACAACAAATCCCAAAAACTCAACTCAAATATTAACTTTTTTACACAAATTGCACTAAACGATGTAAAACATTGGAAATTCATTGAAATCAAATGTCTTTTTAGCGTGAATTCCCAACTGATCGGAATTCTTCTATTTCTCTATGCCCTTACAACGAAAAACGAGATCCATTTTTATTGGAGTGTTGGCACAGAAAAGTTTAGTTCACTTCAATGAACGAACTAATGAACTAGTTCAATTAAATGAGCTGGCTCTTTCGCTCGTCAGTTCAAAAGCTTCCCAAGCCTAGTATTTACTCAATACTTTTTACTCTAAGTGCTGATCTCAGCACGATTATTTACACTTATTTTAATAAGTTATTTTATTAAGAGAATATTTGAAACAAATAAGCGTGGTTTCTTCCAATCAAATGAGATCTTATTAAGAATGCTTTCTTTAACCTTCGACAAAGCCTTCGTAGTTAATAGGAAGTGTAAATGACCCTATCTACAAACTTTTATAGCTGACCTTCAATCCAAAATGTATAGCACAAGTGATACAGTTAAACTATTAATCAATAACATCTGCATTTTGTATTATAAATAGTTTGCAATACTAACCACAACATCACCACAATCCAAAGGCCGATCAATCCAACAGCCAGCATGCCAAAGTACATTGGATTCTCCCAGAATGGTGTTAAAAAGGTGCGCTGCAAACATTCTTGACCGCTGTTGCCGATCACTGTGTAGCCATTCTAATTGATTTTATAGAAGAAAAAAACACAGAAATAAAAAAAGAAAATGGAAACAAAAAATCATTAACCACAAACGAGTACATATAACCGTAATAAAAATCCAATAAATAAATATCTAAGCGATTTACTCGTAGTAAATCAATTATTGCTGCAGCCACAAAACGTTTTACTATTCGCACAATTAGTCACGGCAGCAGCAGCAGCAACAACAACAACAGCATGCCAGCAACATGCCAATACATAATAACAAAAAAAAAAACACTGCAACAAACAACAACTTACCAGCGCCAACTTCACATTGCCCACACACTCCCGAAATGGCAGGGTGTTGAAGATGAACATGCCAATGTAGGCCACCGCCAAGACCGCTTGCAGTGATACCCAAATCGTCGACAGCCATGACGCGAATCGACTAATTATGCAGGCACCTGTGGAATAGCAGAGAAGTGTGATGGCATGGTGAGAAAATAAACTTACAAACGTGGTTTATGTGAATATGGATGTGTAGCTTTTTAGTTAATTGCTTTTATTTTAATTTATATTTAATAAGAAGCATTTATAATGATTAGATATACATACATTTGTATTTATGCATGTAGATTGATATGTCCATAACATTCATAGATGCATATATATTGCCAAATTCACAGTTAGTAGTTATCCACTGACAAGAGCTTAACTATTGAGTTTGATATTCACAATGCTCAGTTAAAAAAATTTTAAGCCAGCATGCCCCACAGTGGTAGAGCCCCATAAATTTGTTTGTATAAAATTATAATGAATCGACGTAGAAGCTCAATTTTCCGTGTTTAATATTTATGGACATAAATCAAAAAAATAAAATAAAAATGGCGTAATCAAATTAATTTAATCTATTAATTAATTAATTCTCATATAAACCTAACCTCAAAAACGTCTTAAAAATGCAATAAAAAGTGCACCGATGCATATATGAGTCCGATATTTTGTCCATACGTTTGTAATAACGTGGTTTATGAATTCCAAAAAAATGAACGTAACGATTTATTTTAAAGCATACCTCCCATACAAACCTAACCTCAAAATGCCTTAAAATAGCCTAAAAAACACATCAATGAATATATGACCCCAAAATATTGTCCATTTATTTTTAATAACGTTGTGTGTGAACCCTCAAAAATTGGTCGTAATCGGTTTATTTCAAAGCATACCACCCAAGCAATCCTAACGTCAAAAATACCTTAAAAAGGCCGTAAAAAGCGGACCAATGAAAAATTTGAAAGTATTTTTTTCATTATTTGTCGTATTGTCTTTTTTGCGATTTCTACTGCCTTTTTCTGTCAATTTCGTTATTTTATTTTGCCTTTTTTATAGGTTTTTAGGTCATAAAAATCCATTCCTTGGTAAAAAATATTATAAACAAACATCCAAAAAATGAGAGTAATGCGGTTTATTTTAACACATACCTCCCAAAAACGCCTTAAAAAATATTATGAATGCCATCATTACTATATAAGGTTACGTTAAAAGTCGCAAATATGCGCAAAATATTGTTTTCAGAAAGTGATAGTATATATTCCGGTCTTTCATTTTCTCTATGGTAGGAAGGCGAAGGAAGATTAAGGAAACAGTTTTTGTCCATCAAAAGTTTCAAAGTTAGCATTTATAAATTATTTTTTTGCTTAAATTTATAAAAATATTTGGTCGATTGCCCTGATTTTCTCTATTTGTCTACTAAGCGCTATATTTTCATATGAACCTACAACAAAAACAATAAAAACAAAAGTTGTAAGAAAAACACATTGCTTAAGTGAACAAAAATCTGAATCAGTTTTAGTTGAATAACAATAATGTGACTTTTGTTGCTTTTATTTTGTATAAAACTGGCAATTTCCCAATTCAAATATAAAAATTTAATAATCAAAAAATCTTATTTTTCCCGCCAAAACACCACTATGTGCCCCCATAGTGAAACTTTGTGAAATAAAATTTTTTTCGTGGAACGAATTTGAAATTTGTTTTGAAAAATATTGATTTTTAGAATTTGTATATTTTCCGGCGATATGATTTTCCACAATTTACTATGTGACTCTGAGTATAAATTCATAATTAAACTCTTGTTAGTGGTTAACTTAACAATGGTTTAACTAAGCACTGTGAAACCGGGCCTGAAAACTGAACTACATATAGCAAAAATTATGATATAAAAATAAAACCAAACAAGCATTACCTGTGTTACAAGTAAACAACGTAAAAAAGTAGTATGCTAACTGTGGGAATGCATGCCATTAAAACTATTCATTTTCGATATAACAAATTAAATAAGGCCATTGCCTTATCAGTGCCTGCACTAAAAGTGCGCATAGTATTGGATCTATAAGTAAGTTTTAAAGGATTTTTTCGCGCTTTCGAAACTTTACTGTATAAAATTGGTTGAATGTTATTTCACCGAAAGTTTTGCCCATCGCTAGCTATGACCCTTTTCCACTTTTCTGACAATGCCTTAATTTCGTGCCAATAAACTGCTCATCTTTGGAGAGTAGCCTACTCCCCTATGAGAGCAATCGAGGTAAGTGTTCACTACTTGTGCGACCTGCCGGCGAGCATTGTCATGGTGGAAGACGAATAACTCATGTCTCGTTGGCCATTCCGGCGTTTTTTTTGCAATTGCTCGTCTGTTTGACCACTTTTCAGATGCTATGATACATGATGATTCTCTTCTGGTCCCATCAAATGCAGTGCATTACCTCGCTGCCATAGATATTTGGCTTCGGCTTCGATGGTCCGGGTTTGCAGTGCTTAACATATGCCTTGTGGCGCTTTGGATTTCGGTAATGAATCCATTTTACATCGCCGTTGACAATACAAGAGAAAAACGACTTCGCTTTGTACCGTTGAAAGAGCAGTTGGGAAATAGGGACACGCCGTTTGATATCTCTCGATTTGAGCGCTTGAGGCACCCAGTTTCCGACTTGCTGGACCATACCAATGGCTTTCGATCGAAATGATATATCACGCCTAATATTACCGTTAGTTCATCTTGGGTTTGGCACGTGTCTTTGCCGAAAATTACCTATATATATTACATGATTTAAGATACAAATCATTAAACTACATCCAATTGGAATTTCGTTCAAATATTTTCTGAAAAAAAGGGCGATCACCAGTCTGTGCTCCGGCAGTTTGCCTTGTAATTTTTTTTATTTGCTTCCATTTGTTGCGCAGCTTTTTTTCATGTATGTTTTTTTTGTTAGTAGTAGTTTTTTTCATCTTGCCATTTTAGTTGGTGTTTGTATTTTTCATTTTTCATTTTGCTAGAATTTAATCTCAAACATCTATTGGTTTCAATTTTTGCAGATCCACATTTCGCCAACGCGTTGGCGCTTTTGTACTCTCGCGTCTTCTCTACAGCTCCGCGCAACAACTGCAAGGCGTACACACCACCGCTCATCACCCACAACTGCGCCAGCTTTGGGCACCGGCTGATATAGTGTGCGGGTGTGTTTGTGTTGCTGCTGCACCAACTGCGACGGCGTTTATGGACTTTCGTTTTTACACAAACGGGACACACGGATGCGATTTTTCCTGGTAGTTTTTGAAGTGGATTTTCCATTTTTGCATAGTTGGCTTCTTGCTGATGTACATATTTTTTTTTTAACATTTTGCATCTGATTAAATCTGATTTTACTAGTTTTAGTTTTTTCGCAAATTAGACTTTGTTCATTTTAGCGTTTGCCCTTTTGTGGCAGAGATTTTGCCTTAAGTCAGATTCAATTTTTGTTTTTGTTTTTTTGCCTGCTTGTGTGTGTGTCATTTTGAACTGTAAATCATTTTCCATTTTAGTTGACGAAAGTTTGCATTTGTATGTATGTTATAAATTCATTTCAATATCGTTTGCCAGTTTTCTTCAGTATTCAGTTTGTTTTAGTTACTTCAGTTGTATGTTAGTTAGGTGGCACAATTTTGAAACGGGTTGTGTCCAACCGATATGTACTGCGGAACACCAGACCGCCCCAATGCAACGCGAATTGAAGTTCTACTTATTCTATGCGGTGACGAAAATACTTCTGCGAATTGCAAACGGCTGTTGCAGCAGCAATGAAAATTGAGAATGCAAAAATTTTACTTCATTGGCGGCCAGGTAGGGAAAATTGGGCGGCAATGGGTGGTCAGATGGGGACTGAGTGTAAGTTGGCATGTTGGTCCTTGCATGCTGTATCCTGGCTTGCAATTTTCCTCCACCTCCTCTTCACTTGTTGCATGCGCACTGCAGTGTTGATAGTGTTTGTAGTGTCGGCGCACAGACGAGTGGGGCTGTGTGTTCGTTGTGCAAGTTAAACGAATGAATGCTGGTTGCCGAGCCGAATTGCTGTTGCGTTCGCCGCTGAAGTGGGTATACCTACAAAGGATGCGAGGCACTTGTGCCGGAGTATGTACGCACGTTCATATGCATTTAACATGAAAGCCATAATAAAATGTGTTGGATGCCTTTTTCAAAGAGGTATTTAAAAATTTTAAAAATTACTCAAAAGTGTTTAATTAACGAACTACTTAAATTTCTATGTTTCTTTCATAAAAAACACAAATTTCTTAACATAAAGATTTATAAAATTTTAATATTTCTTAATTTCAAAGAAAACAGCTGAATGGTTAAAAATCCGATTTCAAATTGGAATTGCCCATTTATGAATATAGACTACATTTTGACTGGTGCAAAATATTTTTTTCCAGCCGCCTACAAGAACTAAAGAATATCAAAACTAAGGCAACCCGTATTTTTATTTTGAAATCGACTGTTATTTAACCGTGCCTCCGCGCGCTATTTTATAACCTAATAATTTATATTTGAAATTTTTTTTTGGTCATGGGACGGTTATTATTGATTTTTTTTTTTTTTATTATTGTATTATATTACAGAAAAATTTAGCGGCCTTAAACTAAATACAAATTTTTCAAAAAATTTAAATATTTTCATTCGACTAAAAAATATTTATTTTTAAACGTTTTATAACAATTCACCGCCTCGGCATCATGTTAAAATATTAACCGATTTTAAATAGGTCTGCTTATTTTCCATTTTCTAAAATCACAAAACGTATGTGCACCTACATACACAGCAACTCTAGGCTGAAAAGTATGAAAGGTATATTCACTCGACGAAGTGTAAATGCTGCCCAAAACGAAATACCATGGCACTGCAGGCATCACGGCGAAACGTATAACGGAGGCTATAAGGACCTCCTGTGATGCATTAATGTCTCGAAAATCCTGCCAACAAAACCACAACAACGGTTTTGGGTGGAATGAACAAAAAGAGGTAATAAGCAAAAACTACCTAAAAGAGAAGAGCTAGTAGGTACCAGCGTTCGCGAAGGAGGGACAACTTTATAGAATGTCTGATCGAACGTTCTATCGAAGGACCCGTAATGCATTAAAAAAGGCCATCAAAGAAAGTAAAAAATTATTATTTTTTTAACTTTGCCACGATACAGAAAATAAGCCCTGAGGTTTTGCATACAAAATTGTTTTCAAGAAACTAGAAGCTAGAAGAATCCGTTTCATCGAAGGTTAGTGGAAATGCTATTTTCGAAACAAGGAACTGCCGTATCCGCCATCAGCATACATAAACGAAATATATACGAATCTGTTACGGCGAAAAAAATCCTGTAAAGGGGATTCTGGGCACAATGGAAGCAGCAAAATTTGGTACTACTATCACCCAAGATGCAGACCTATATGTCTACGGGACTCTGCCGTTGGGATTTCAGACTTACAGTTTAGGCATTAGATGGGGCAGATAGATGTACGGTCGAAGCCGTATCTACAGCAACACAGTTAGCAAATATGATCATAAGCGGATTCCTATGGCTAAGAGCTGACAAGGAATATTGCCTAATCCTAACACTAGACATTAAAAAATGAATTCGACAACGCAAACTAGGCGAAAATTCTTGATATCCTAAGGCAAAGTAGAGTATCTGAGTACTTGCACAGTCTAATCCGCAGTTACTTGAATAAACGGGTATGTACGAAAGGTACTATGAGCTTTGTTGTGAAATAGTGGAATATGATGTACGATGGTGTACTTCGAGTAAAGTCAATAAATCAGTGACGGCAGTCCAAACCTAGGTAACAAAACAGAGACGGCACTTAAAGTAAGAGGAGATAATATTTAAGCACGTCGCCTACAACATCTCCCCTAAACATCTCGGCATCATAATTGACAAAAGGCTAGCCTTCAAAGCGTATCTCGAATACGTAAAGGAAAAAGCAGTCGAACCTATAACAGCGTTCTCCGGATTAATGCTGAACACATTAAGTCCCAAACAAAAGGAAGGCAATTATTGACAGGAATAGTCCAAAGCCAGCTAACCAGTGTAGTATAACTTAAACAGTGTTTGATTCAAAATCATAAGTTTTTTGTTCTTAAAATTAATTTTAAAAAAGTTTAGTCAAAATTGACCCCCGCCCGTTTTTTAAGGCATGACAATTTTCCAAGCTCTCTAGTGATAGTGGGCACATTTTGATATCGAGCTTTTTTACTAAAATAAAAATATAAAAATGTAAATGACATTTCTTTTTAAAATGAATAAACAATTTATTTATTTTCTCAAGGTATGTCGATTTTTCAGTCTTGATGGGGTTAAAACAAAAACTCATCTACCGGGCCCACAAACGTTTTTGGATACATTAGCATGCTGATTACATTTTAAACAGTAATAGAATCTAGACCTCATAAGAAATACATTACATTCCCTATCACGCATGTAATGCATTACTACTTTTCCCACTCGGCATGTCTACATGAAAGTGTGTGTGAATGTGTTTGTTTGTACTTCAACCGGAAGATCAACAAACGCAAGCAAAGCGGATACGCTTGCTCTCAGCAATGCCATTCGCTACTTTATAGACAGCTATAGAAGTTCGTTGCCTACTTTTAGGCTAATGTTGAAATTATACAACCAAATAAGAAAATTTTGCTGCCAGATCTGTTTCATTTTTTTCCAAAAACTAAAAAATTTAATCAAATTAAAAATAAACAAACATTAACCGCCCAATTCTGAGTTTTCTTGATAAATTTTTTGTAAAGAAATTTTAACAAGATTTTTATCAAGTAAAAGCTTCCTTCGCATTCTGTGTCAATATTTATAAAACAAAAAGCTCTACGATTTCCACATTAGTGGAACTGATTTTCACATGAGTGGAACTGATTTCATTGTCACATATGAAGAATATGAATTTAAAAGCAAAAAATTTTTTGACTGCTGTAGCCGAGTAGGTAGAGATGTCGAATATAACTCCGTGTGTAGCAGGTTCAAATGCCGGCACATGGAGTATTTAATTGTTTTGTTAGAAACAAATTTATTTATAAAAAATGTATACATTTCGCACGAAATTTCAATTTGTTAATAGCATTTTCAATCTTGATAATTTATCAAGAAAAGAGCTTTTGATTTCTGTTATGGAATACCAATTCTTGATAAATAATAAAAAATTGACAAACTATAAAGCTTTTCAATTTATAAAGTGTACAGAATCGGCCTGTAAATACAGGAAATAATTTCGACTTTTAATATAAAATTGCCAGTAAATATGTTCATAATTTCCAATGAAATATGTATGCGAATAGTTACATACAAATGCAAGCAACTCTGCACATTTGCAAAAATAATAGACTTGTTTTTCTTTTGGCATAAACAAATGTGTGGCATACGACACACATCTCTTTTCGATTAAAATGTAACATTTTATTTATGTACATGGAATTATTCAAAAGCTATTCAAATAGTTTTGTGTTTTTATGGTTCAGTCAGTTTTTATTGTAATGCGTTTTAAATTTTACTTGAATTTTATTATGGGTCTACGTTTTATTAATTTTCTTACACTTACCTTTAAAGATGGGCGATGCTGTCCATGTATGCGCTGCACTTTGACCCAAAAATTGTCCAACCGATATCTCCAATAGAATGATGGGCAAACCGACTAGAAATAATAGCGTTATATATGGTATTAAATACGACGAGCCGTATCTATCCAATTCTCTGGGAAAACGGACTATATTAGCGTAGGTGACATTCAAGCAGATGCACAGCACAAGCCCACGAAATATCGAACATTTTGTCTGGAAAAAAGTAGGAAGAAGTGTGTTTATTAGTTTATGTTATTCTTTTTTAGTAATAATTTATTGGTAATAAAAGATGAAAAGGGTGGCATTTATTACTATTTCTATATGTATCTATGTAAGTTAGAATGTAGATAAATAGTCTGAATAAAGTAAGATAAGCGTAAAAGGAACAAAAAAATAAAATAATAAAATAAAACCTTTTAAGACTCTTCTCTCACCAAAAATAATGCATATCTTGAATAAAATAAATAAATTATAATAAAAAAATAATTACTTATTTATGTATATACTATACATTAGGACGTTCCGGAAAAAAGTTCGCCGCTCAGCCCTGAGTCTAAAGTATCTTTGCATGGCGAATGTGTGTTCGAACGTTTTTTACGTAGAATACGTCTTTAGTTTAGGTGTGAATGCCATGCTCAGTTGTAATTTTTAAAATTTTGTAACAATGCATACTCAGCGTGAAATAACAAAGCAATTTAAAAAATAAAATGCCAAGTTTACCGACAGATTCATTTTTGTAAGTGATCTGTTCGTTATCTGCCGCAGCCACATTGGTAAATACAGGCTTATTTTGGTGTAAATTTGGAGACTTCAAAGAACTTTAGCAACATTGGCATTTAAAGTCCAAACATTTTTAGAATAATTAGATTATTTTTTTATTTACAACAATGCTCGAAAACTGCTTCACCGATTTTGACCTTTTTTTTTTTAACAAAAACATAAGTTCTTTCCTTTCTCCTCAACCAACCTCATCCCAATTTACTTCACCTCACCTCAGCTCAACTTACCTCCACTCAACTCAACTCACCTAACCTCAACTAAACTCACGTCACCACACCCTACTTCACCTCAGCTCACCTCAATGCACCTCAATTCAACTCACCTCACCATAACTCAACTCACCTAAAGTCAGCTTAACTCACCTCAATTCATCTCAATTCACCTCATATAAACTTACCTTAACTATCCGCAATTCACCTCAACTCACCTCACCTCGTCTTATCCCAATTCACCTGACCTCACCTGACCTTAACTCACCTCACCTCACCACCCTGCTCAAATATTACCACCCTGATGTCAGTAAATTAAAGCCCGCCAAAAAATACACTGGATCACAAATTTGTGTTTTTTTATGTTCCACAGATGCCCCTATCTAATTCGTATGTAGAATTTCCGGCTGATTCGAAAATCAAGTAAATTTTTTTTTCTACGGATAAATTTCCGAGATATTTTCAATTCACCCTAAAAGAGTGATTCCCCGTAATCATGTATATCTTATGAAGATATTGCAGGATCTTAATATCAAGTATGGCAAAAGAACCTAACGATATCCTCCATAAACCGTGTATACATCACTTTTCGATAGGCTTGACAGTTTCTGAGAAATTAATTAATCATTAAAGATTTTTTATTTCTGTTTATGAAAAACTTAAAAATTCAAACTTTAACGAGAAAAAGCAGGAGACAATTTTTTTGTTCCAGTATTCATAGATCTCAGGTACTAGTTCTAGTACTTATTCTCCAGATCCCAGTTCTTATCACCCTAACGTGTAACCCTAACGTCAGTAAATTAAAGGCCGCCAAAAATCATTTAAGCTTAATACGTATTTTGATTTTTCCAGTGGAACTATTAAAAAAAATATTGCCGAATGCAGATGTCATCAAAAAATATAAAAAGAGCCCACTAGGTTCGGCGAACAATTTTTATATTATTTTTTTTAATTACCATGCAAATATACTTTACGCTTTAAGAACTTTTTTGTTTGCCTGTAAGGTGGTACGGTCTAATATAAATATTTGTTACTACTCGGTTATTTCTGCAGTATGTATGTATGTATGTCACATTAAGCCCTGGCAGCTACTTACATACTCGTATCCAAATGCAGCCATAGCAACGCCCTCAATAAGTAGTTAACACCAATCTTAAGTAACTACAAAAGCAAGTACTAAACGCACAACCATTTCGTATCTACATATACATACATACGTATGTACATATGTAGGTGCAAATATTAGCTTAAGGAGAAATTGAAAGTTTTGCGGTTATACACCGCATTGATGCTGAACGTTATTAAGATAACCCACAACCGGAAGAAGTGAAGCGAAGGGACAAAATAATGTTAAATAAATAAACAAAGCAAGGAGAATGTTAAAGAAAGCATACATACATATGTATGTATGTATGTAAGTATATAGAAAGAAATTTCGAAAATTTGCAACTAAGTAAGTAGCATCAACATCACAGTGACAACGCATTTACTTAAGTTAAGCAGCGTGCCTGCTACAGCAACAAAGAAAGTTACAGTGAAAGAAGCTACAAAAATAATTAAGAGAATGCGAGTATTTATCAACGCTTTCACAACCACTTAAGTAAGTAAGTAGCACCTACATATCATCTTTAAGCCGCTCGCTAAGCGTGTTGACAAGAATTTGAAAGCAACAATCACACTTTGGTGATTTTAGAAATACTTAACGAAACAAATTAAAGGCGATGAGTAGCAGAATTATAGCGCGCGTCAACTGAAGTGTTTAAAATTGCACTTAAGCAAAGCTTGTTTGAGCAGCCAAGTTAGAATCGGCTTACGAAATTCGCAATCAACTGAAAAGAAAAGAGCGATAAAAATAACAAATCATGTACGTGTGTATGTATGTATGTATGTATGTATGTATGTAGAAAAACTGCTAAGCCACCAGTATGCAAAGTGGCAAAATTAGCAAATTTTTGTGCAAAAATCAATTAACAACGTAGAATTAAAACGACGATTTCACGATTCCGATTTCAAACGTTTTCGATAATATGCTAAGTTAGACTTAACGAAATAATTGAACCTGGTTTGTTAGAAGCGGTTATCGAGATATAGTACCTTTGTAGTTATAAAGTGATCGGTGCCACGCCCTCTACCTAAAAGTCTATAGCAGTCATTTTATTCTTAAGAGATTGTTGTAGCCATTAACTTGGAGTAAATTAGCATCCCCCGTTATTGAAATATCGGAGTTTTCGTATTTCTGAAATTTACCGTTATACGGGAAGCGGATGTAATTTTAGTCCGATTTGAATAATTTTCAACAAATTGTTTTTCCGTACTAAGGTTATTACATGCACCGAGTTTGGTAGAAATTGATAAATCGGTTACCGAGGTACACAGTTGTGGCCGTTGATAATTTTCAGAAAGTCGCAAAAAAGGGGTCATTGACGAAAAAAAGGGTCACCATATTATTATTGCTTTTCTTTACTAGCAAAAGAATAACAGGTTGATTCTGAACAGAAACCCTCAGAGAGTTTTCACTCTTTTCCCTTTCCTCCTATCATGAATAAAAATTTCCTGCGCATTTTTTATATTTTAATTGCAGAGTTGAGCTCTTTTAAAAAAAGTGTCAAACAGCATTTTCGAAGTTTGAATTTCCTTCTATTGGAGGACTTCTTTCTGAGGAGAAACCAATTCCCGGAGAACAAACTCCCCGGGAGTATTATGATTTGGGCGGTAAATCTGTTGAATTTAAAAAGGAAATAGCGGGACAAGCGTTGCATTAAACAGGGTTGCAAACATACACATAAATCTAGTTGCTGCTGGGAGAAGGGTTGCATTTCCTTTAAACGTTTTAAGTGATGCATTTTTTAGTACTTTTAGGAGGAAATATTTTTTAATAGCATGGTTCTGTTAACATTTCGGAGCAAAAATCTCTGATGGCAATAGTTGCACATAATTTTGCAAAAGGGTCAAAAATCAAAATTTTCAAAAAGTAAGGTCAAAGGGTATTGGCGCTTAAAACGGGTCAAATTGCCGCTTTAGTCGCACAACAACAATACTGGTCATAAGAAGGCCACGCCCACTATCAAAAAATTTAAAATAATTTAATTTCCTGCTAAATGATTATTGCAGACACCGATTTTGAGTTTTCAGTAGTTATTGACTTATCGCAGTTTTCTGTAAATTGCTGTTATATGGGAGGTGGGCATAATTATTGCCCGATTTCAAAGATTTTCATCCTAAAAGAGGCCCGTACTGGATTGGTCAAGGAGCTACCGAGATACAGCATTTCATCATAAGTGGGCGGGGCCACGCCCATTTTTGTACCCAAATTTTAGTTCACATACTAATTTTCAGCAATTTAGAAGTAATATTTACTGAAATATAGCAGTTTTTGCATTTTTCGCAAATACCGTTATATGGGACGTGGGCGTGGTTACAGTCCGATTTCGCACATTTTCAATACCAACCTACCTTGGATAAAGGGTAACCTATGTCTCAAATCATCTCATTGCGATATCTCAGTTTTTGCTGGAGTTATAGCTTAGTCGACTTTTCTTTTCATTTTATTTTTTATATATCTATCTCGTTTCCTTTAGTCTTTTACAAACAACCGCTATGCGAATAAAGTTATGTATAAAAAGAGCAAGTTGTATTTTTTTGTTATTTTGTTTTCACTACTTTTTATAAAAATATGGTTTTTCCTCTAACAAAAACCGTATAAATCCTATTTTTAAATATTATGCAATATTAAAACAAGTAATTTTTAAGCAAAAAAGGACCATCGACATCAATTCTCATACAAAAATTTAAGAGTACCGTCAGCAAACTTTAATATAAACTTAAAGCTTTTCAATTTGATTTCTTAGAAAGATTTCGAGTATGCAGTTTTGTAATTTTAGTATAGTAAAATGCAGGGTTTCAAGCAGCTAGGATCTATTGTTGATTTTTAGCACTTTTGTGTAATTTCACAGTGTAGCACATCCCCTCTCACTGTGAAATATGACTTTCCATCAATTTTAAAAATTGAACTTTTATTACTTAGTAAGAGCAAAAAATTCCTTATTTTTGATTTTTAATAATTTTTTAATGAAGAAATAAAAGGCAAAGTTTTCGTGATAGGTATGCATTATTTACCAAAAACTGCGTGGGATTGCTTTTCCATATATTTTTTAAACATTACATATTTTAACGAATGAAACGTTTACACTTTTTAGGCGGTTTCCGAAAGTCATCTTTTTCAGTACCGATTACGTTTTTTTCGGAACCGTTGAGGGTGTTTTCGGAACCGCTCAGTATGTTTTTGGGACTGCTAAAGAGTTTTTCGGGATTGTTAAGTAATTTTTTGGGATTGTTAAGGAATTTTTCGGAACAGTTATTGTTTTTCAAGACTGTTGTATATATATTAGGGAGTATAAGAGGATTTTTTAGAGACAGTCAAGGATTTATTTTTTTTAATTTTTTCGTGATTTATTTTTGCGGTTATTTGGGATTTTCAAGATCTTATTGGTGTTTTAGTGACTTGTTCTGGGTTTTTTATGACTTTTCGGCCTTCTTCGTGTTTTGGCACCTTGTGTATTTTTCCTAGACATGTTCGACATTTTGGGTATTTTCTTGACGGGTTCACGAGCACATTTAAATTTTAATTTTAACTTGTATAAATGCCTTATAAATAAAATCTTACCGGCTATCATCTGCCCGAAAAATACCAGACATAAGTTTTAACCTAAAGTAATCTATGAAAAGTCGATGAAATTATTTACAAAAGAAGCTCGGTAGTTGGGTTCCACATGAATTAATTAGTAAAATATTTAAGCAACCAATTTTCATGCCAATCGCCACTAAAAATAATGAAATCAAGCCATGTTTTGATATGAATGATTTCAAACGATAGAAATTCCTTCATGGATCAAAATAATTTGGGTTGAAGGTTGAAGATGCTTCACTGACACTTGTGCTACTGCCAACAGCTACCTAGAAGAGGGACGTGAAATTAATTGTGGAAATATTTTTCCCTTTTGGATATGTTCTAATAGATTTCCTGGATCTTTCATAAAGTATATTACGTGAAACTGTTGTGGTGTAGTGGTTAGCAGTGCGCGCTTCCACTCCGCAGGGCCTGGGTTCAGGCCTGGTTCAACCCAAACTATAATATAAAACAAAAATAAAAAAAAAGGTTTTTTCATGAGATTCTATATCATAAGTATCCGCAACTATATTTATAAATTTTTTTCTTTTGTTTCCATTTTAAATTATTATGTATAAGTTATTTGTTTGCTTTATGCTTATATTATTTTGTTTAGTAAAATATAAAATTTGTATACAAAACATCATGCTAATTTAGTTGGATATTTATTACCTTCCTTTCTTTTGCGCACTCTTTTCCTATGTCTTTCAAAAGGCCATTGCCAACGACCTGGTTTTCACAAAATCGCCACAATCTTTAAATCGCATCAAATTTTTTTTTTATTTCGTTTATCGTTGTGTAGACGAAATAAAAAACCATTTCAAAGCATCGAAATACAATTAGTAAAGCGTTGTGTTACGGTATTTTAATCATATCGATGGTTGTAGAAAAGATTTGAATTGCTATACAATAAATGCAATTCAATAGCAAACAAAACATTTGTACTAAGCATTTCTTCCGTCACCATTACCGCTTAAACGAAATTTTATTCCCAGCAACTATGTATGTATGTATAGTACTGATTGCAATGTTAACATTGATGATTACATTACGAAGTGGTTGCTAATGAATTGCTGTCAATGACTTCAAGTGAAATTAACCGAATACCGTAATTCAATAGTACCAACTCACTTTGTCATTTACCAACCAACCGAACCAACCAACCAACGAACCAGTATAGGAACAATCAAAAGATTAGCGGGTGGTATGTATACAAAGAGCATATTTAAAAGTGTAAAATGCACATTGTACATAAAAATTGTGCCAAAGATTTCCTCAAAAATTTTGCTGAAAAGAGTACGGCAGTGATGGAAAGAATTGTTTTGGCGAAGCTTCAAAAAGAAAAGAGCCCTACGAGACCATTGGGCAATCAAAGTAGCATCACATTACGAAAGGCAAAACGATCACTCTGTGCTAGAAAATGTAAGATTCCGAACGGGTATAGACCGAAGCTAGGATTCAGCTGAAGCAAAGCACCAAGTAAGGCGTGCGTCTTGATGTGGTCACACAAAGGGCAGGGACCTATAGTTTTACGCCACTCCGAACGACCATTGTTTTTTATGAGAAAACCGTTTTTCCACGGCAGAAATGCATTCGGAGAATTGCCATTGTCTGCCGGGGGGCGACCGCTATTAGAAAAACAAAACTTTGAGGCGTCAAACAAAAAGCCTTGGACTGAAGATGTGCAATAAGGTTTTACTTTTTTGAAAAGAGTTACCACCTTTTAAAGAACTATATTATAATTATTTAAAAAAAAATAAATCAATTATTACAAACTGGGTATCAATCGAAATGGTTTTGAGAAGCTTTATTGCTTTGCTGTACCATAGGAGGCTTGCCACCTGTTAAAAAAAATCATATTAGGTAAGAGAAATATGCGTCACCATATGGGTGACATACGAAAGGGGTTTCAGAAAGTAGTAGTTTGAAAATATTTTTAAGAGGGTTGCCACCTGTTTGAAATGTCGAATTAGGTTTAGTTATTCACAAGTTATACAAAAATCAAAATATGGATGTCAAACGAAGGAATCTTAAGAAATCTTTAGTTTGAACACTAAGAACACTGTTTAAAAAGTTAAATTCAAATTATTTTGTAAGTTAAATGAATTATTAAAATGTGGGTATCAATCGAAGGGGGTTTGAAAAATGTTTGTTTCTGAACTGTATTTAGCGGGGTTGCCACATGTTTGAAAATTTAAATTCCACTTAATTCGTCAGCAGTGTCCGGCGAAGGAGAGTTAACAATGATTAAGCTTGACAATACTTTTGAAGAGGGCTGCCACCTGTTTTAATTAACTAATTCAAAAGGTATTTGAAATACCAAAATACCGTAGTCCAACCAAAGCATATTAAAAAATCTTTAGTTTGATCATTTCGAATGTTTAAAGAGAGTTGCCACGTGTTTAAAAAGTTACATTCAAATTATTCAGTAAAATGGATGAATTATTAAAAGATGGGTATAAATCGAAATGGATTTGAAAGGGATTTATTCCTGACCTGTATTTATGAGATCCATGATAAAGTTTTATTTTTTTAACTAACATCTTTTTTCGCCGATATAGGGTGATTTGAAATTCGATGGAAATAAAAACATGCACTATGCGAGACTGCTCTTCATTAAGAAACAGCTGCGCGGTTTTGAAGGAATATTGCATTCGGATCTCTTTTAACTGTGACTAACATTTGGAATATTTTTTAAGTTTTTGAAATTAAAATTTGGGCGTATTATCGCCATGCGGTCTACTGGTAGTAGGTTTTCTACCGAATCCGAAGTCAGTTGCCAAAATAAGGTGGAACAAATGGCTTCGGGTTGATAGGAAGACTGCAAATTAAACTCGTTTTCTTGAACGCTATCCCTGGTTCTAGATATAAGCTGCGATTTATTTTTTTGATCTTAAATGTCTTCTTCTTCGTGCCCGAAACAGCCCGAAATTTTCTTCCGGGCAGAAATGTGCAAGAAATCACTTTGAAATAACAGCTGTTGTTTGTTTACATCCGATAGCAAATTTGTAATACCAAAATAGAAAATAGCACTAAAAGTTCAGTAATGTAGGTATTTGCTAATTATACATATATAAGATAAATACAGATGAATTCATTGTTTAGAACTGATTTGTTGATTTCGGGCACGAAAAGTGGTTTTTTGCGTTCCTCACGATCTGGGGCACGTGTTGACACATTTTTGACACTTGTGAGAGAGTAACTTATTTTTACGCTCTAATTACCGAAACAGCCTGGAAAGCGTATGGAACAAACCTAATATAATCAAAAAAATCAAAAATGACGATCAAAAATTTGCCAAAAAAAAAAATAACAATCCAAAAATAACGATTATTCTTGATCTAGCGTTTCGATCAAATCATAAAATAAAAGTTAAGTTTTATAGGAAAAATATAAAACCGATTGCAGCGGCTAAATTATGATTTTCATTATAATGGTCATTACCGTAACGGTCTCTGGTATTTACAATCACAACGATACCGCCAAATACTAACAATTTTATAAATGCTTCATAAATTAATGCAACAGTATCGATGTCAAATTCGATAACTGTAACGATTACTTCTGTGTTCATATGGAAAAGTAGCTTATGTCGAAAGGCTGGCTTTAGTATAATGCGGCATTCCCTTTATTCTTTAAACTACAAGGAATTTTTTGATGAGACTTAATAAGAATATTGACTTGCTAGTATCGGAACTACTTCTTGCACGTTTATTTCCCAAAAGTTCTTCAACAACTCAGCGCCAGTAAGTCATTCGCAATCGTATGCTGTGAATGCCGATTTATACTAAAGCCAGCCTTTCGACATAAGCTACTTTTCCATACGAACACAGACTTTTATCGACAAATATTGTTATCAGTAAAAGTACCAATAAAGATGTCGACATAAATGCAAATGTTGATAAAAAGTTTAAAACTTTTTAAATCAGGTTTTTTAGAATTTTTACAGTTGATTTTTGGAAATTTTTTGTTCGCGCATTTTCTTCCAGTATGTTCGACAATTACTTTCATGGTATTTAGATAACGAGCCTACACTTTCATAAAGAAATTATAAACATTAAATAATCAAAAAAGAAAAGGCCAAAAAATGCTAAACTGTCTCTTCCATATCTATATTTTCGTATATATATATATGGATAAAGATTTTGATATCGACTTCGAAAAAAATCTTCATATTTGATCACGGCCATTTTTGAAAATTCCATAATAATCTTACTTCCTTTCAAAGAATTGTTGTTAGTACTTATAAATTTTCAGTAAATTAGCGTCCTTAAATTTCAAAATATCGAAGTTTCAAGCATTTCTGAAATTTACCGTTATATGAAAAGTGGGCGTAATTTTAGTCCGATTTCAATAATTTTCAACCTTTTGCTTTTAAGTCGAAAAAGATCGAATGATTACAGAGATACAAATACATACATATGTGGTCATAAGTGGGCGGTGCCACGCCCGTTTTCCAACATTTTATCATAAACGTATTTTTTGCTAAAGAATTATTGCAAACATCAATTTTAAGTACATTAGCTTCTGTATTTACTGATTTATCGAAGATTTCGTATTTCTCAAAATTACCGTTATAGGGGATGTGGGCGTGGTCATTGTCCGATTTTTTAAATTTTCAGCCGTGTGATATGCTGTACCAAAAACCCAACAACTGTGCCATGTTTGGGAGAAAGCGGTTAACAAGATATACATATGTAATCATAAGTGGGCGCGGCTACGCCCATTTTCCAAAAATTTATAATATTCTTATTTTTTGTAAAAAAAAAATCATTGTAAATATCAATTTTGAGTGAATAAGCTTCAGTAGTTACTAAAAGATCGCAGTTTTCGTATTTCTTAAAACTACCGTTATATGGGATGTAGGCGTTGTTATTGTCCGATTTTGCCCATTTTCAATACCATTCGTCCTACACTCAAAAGAAGTATACGTACCAAGTTTCGTTACAATATTTCAATTTTTACTCGAGTTATCGTGTGCAAAGACGGACAGACGGACGGACGGACAGTCACCGCTTAATCGTTTTGTTTTTCTCATTCTGATCATTTGTCTATATCTATCTCGATTCGTTTTGCCTGTTGCAAACAACCGTTATGTGAACAAAGTTATAATACCCTTGTGCACAAGTGCGCTCGGGTATAAAAGTGATCTGCGGAAAAATTTGTTCGCCAAATTTTGCTATACATAGGTCTCTGAAATTCTTCCACAGTGCTAGCACACTCTTCTAGCAAACGGTGAATATTTTGAAAACTAAATAAGTTTAAGTACACTTAACTTAGTTCCCACACACCTGCAGACACGCACTCACCTTCATTCACACATTCACACATTCCACTTACTTTGCGATAATAACGGAATGGCACATCCTCATGCACGACATATAGATAATCTGCTAGATACTTTGTTGTTGGTATCTCCATCTTTGGGCAGATTTTGTAGCGTTTGTATGCGCAGAAGAATTTGTCATTTTCTTGCATTACTCGGCGCTGGCGTACGCAACAAAAACGAACGTGTCACACTTTGATGAGCTCCAAAAACGCAACAAAGACACAAATATTTTCAACAATTTTAATTTTTTTTTTTTTGTCAATACTTGTATCACACTTTAACACTTCTTTCGTTGGCAATTTCTTATAATGAAAGGTCGCCATGCAGGTGAAAGTAAAATGCCTGGGTGTCTTTACCAACAAATATTTCACATGTTAACGCTGCTGAAAATATTAATTATTTAGTTAGTAAGTTAGGTCAAAACATTTTCACTCAATCACTTTTTTTCTGTTCAAAGACAGTCTTTATTGTTTATTTTTTTTTGGTGATTTTGTATTTTTTGTTTTTATTTTTTTATTTTTTATTTGTATTTTTTTAATGACCAATAGCGTTCATTTCACTTTCTTACGTCACTTCGATGAGTGTTTGCTTAATGACCATAAGAAAAATAAATAAATAAGCAGACGAAAATTTAAAGAGAAATAAAACTAAAAAATAGCTACACACAACTATAGGTTTTGGTATGATTTTTTTATGTCGTTTAAATGTGATTTTTTATTTTAATTAACATTTTGCAAGCACGTAGCCGGGGCATTTGATGAGCGTCCAAAACCGCAACTGCAACAAAACTAACAGAATGCGCAGGCGTAATATATCTGACTTAATGAGGGTATGTTTGTAGATGTATTTTTTTCTTATTGGTTTTTAGAAATGCAGTTCTGCAAGCCTAATCTTCGCATTAGTTAAATTTTGCTTTTGTTTTTTTTTTTTTTATCACCTTTTAATTCACGTTCGATTTCCGAGTGGGCGCTGCAAATCATTGCTACTTTAAAATCCTATAAACTCAAAGTCAAGGAGAAATCCATTAATTTGCTAATAATGACAAGCAGATCTATCCATTTTAAATGCATGGCAATGATAAAAGGCCATATCCGCTAAAATCAAAAGCCTTGCATAATTGTCGATTATTATTTTTTTATATGGCAATAGCTATTATGTATGCATTTAATCACCTCGACGACTGTAACGAATTTGGTGGTATTTTAACACATTCATAGAGTGTAAAAATTTTAGTGAAAATCGCGCCGTTTATCTTCGTTGAATTCAAAGCAACAAAACATTGCCTCTCTGAATTCCTAGGATGAATGCTTGAGGATGAAGAAGCGGTACGAGACAAGTGCTTAGTTACTAGGGTACCCTTCCGTATGCAGCTCTTTGATTTTGATGAAATGTTGTCCACAGATAACTTTTTGGATTTTAAGCTTATCTGAATAGGCATTATCTCCGAGGTTGCCACCTATTCGAAATTAGTTACAAACTAATTAAAACATCCTAATATGGGTATCAAGTGTAAGGTATTTTAAAGATCCCTAATTCAAAAATATTTCTAATAGGGTTGCCACCCATTTCGAATCGCATACTTATTTAATTTTTTGTTTGGAAAAAAAGTAAAATATTACTGTTCACGGGTGCCAAGAGAAGGTTCTTAAACAATGCTTTCCCTATATACAAAATGTTATCTCTATAGAATAATAGTATAAGGTTGCCACTTATTTTCCATTATTTTTCTAAAACATCGAAATATGGATATCAAATGAAAGGTATTGTTGAGAACTTTGGTCAGAAAATATTTTCCATCAGGGTTGCCACGCTGCTATGTAATGCAAATTTTTATTTTGTTAACTTCCATCGACATTTTTTTATGTCTACACAGTACATATACGCTCAAGATATGTACCATTCATTCCGGCGTATTTCGGAATAGGATTGCCACCTAAATTGTACAGTATGGAATTTACTTAATAGATATCGAAATCCTTTGTTTTTATTTATTTCCAAAATATTTTTTTTTAAGAATTGTTTGGGGCTTTTTTCGGTACTTTGTGAGATTTTTTTTTGTTTTCTAAACTTTTCGAATTGTTTCAAATGCAGCGGTGCAATTTCAGCTAAGTTTTTTCAAATTTTTCTCTTGATACTTTTTTAAAATTATTTGCAAAATTTTTTTATTGTTCCTTTTTGGTATTTTCTTGCCGCTTTTCTCGGTAAATAGCGGTTTTATTTGTGTCTTTCTCTGGACTTATCGGATTTCTTAAGATTCAACGAAGCGATATTTGAGATTTGTTGGTATTTTCAATATTTTCTGGAGATATTTCTGGGTACCTTTCGAATTTTCTTTCCAGACAATTTTTTATCGTTTCTGAAATTTTATCTTAGATGTTTTGAAGTTTTTCTCGGATTGTAGAGATTTCTGACAAACTTTTTCGGTATTTTCGTGAGATTTTTGGCTTCTTTTTGGGGTTTTTTTTTTTGATATATTTTTATGTTTTCTGAACTTGACGGATTGTCTAAGAGTCAAATTAGCAATTTCATCTCAGCTTTCTTTCAAATTTTTCTCGGATTTTTCCTGAATTTTTGAGACTTTTTGCTAAAAAAATTTGTATTGTTGTTTTCGGTATTTTCTTCAAGGAGGCGATAGGCCAATTGCACAGCATTGCTCTTTCGTATCGCATTGCAGATTAGCGCCCCAGGCTTTTTTGGTACTTCTTTGGGATTTGTTGCATGATTTTTTTTTGTGTTTCTATTTTAAGCTTTCAGGTGGTTTTTAGATTTGAGAGTGCGATTTTTTCTCAGTTTTTTGGAATTATTTCTCGGCCTTTTTGTTGTTTTAATTTTTTAAAAGTTTTTTTCTAAAAATTATTAGTATTGTTCCTTTCGATACCTATTTTCTTTGGGTTTTTTGTCGCTACTTTCCAGCATTTTTTCATATTCAGCGGTGCAACTTCTCGCAATTTTTTTAGATTTTTTTATTAATTTTCAGTGTATTGCTAAAAGTTTTTGGAAGTCTTTCTTTCTATATATGTATTTAGTTACTTGTACTTATTTATGTAAATGCATAGAACAGTTGTTAAGAACTTCAAACAATTAACTGGAACGATTGATGCAATACATAAGCACTCCCGCATTTTATACGAGCACTCTAATTCGATTATGTACCAAATTTGGCGTAAAAGACTTCAAGCCTAACAAAGCACAATGAATTTAAAAAAAAAAAAACAATAAATAATTTGCTAAAAACCCGCATTTGGCTTCAGCGAAAAAGGCACAACCGGAAATTAATTAATTTGCCAACTAAAAAGCGTTTGCAATATTTAAAAGCATTTTCAGCTTTTGCATACTCGTATTCGCCAAAATAGTTTATGTACATAACTATATTTATATGTAAATAAATTATGTATCAACACATGAGTATACATACATATACATATATGTATTATAAAGCAATATTTACCGATGTACAATATCAACTTGAAGATCAACTATTTGTTAATTCTTTGCAGTTTCGATTTTCATCTTCTTTTCATATTCTAATTTTAGCTGCTTCATTTGCATTTTCAAATTGAGCTACATATCTCTTCGTTAATTGTTTTTATTCGTATGCATGTGAATGTGTTTATATACATATATACGCCTCTGTTCGAATACATGTTACTGTTATTTTAGTTTGACATTTGTAGTTAACATTGTTTAATTTTTTATTGCTGTTCAATGAGCAAAACTGCAAAAGCAATACTGTTTGATTTTTTTTAATTGTATATTCATTCATAGTATGTATGTATGTAGTTACTTTTATTTTTATTCGCTTTAAAATATGTACGCCTAATATAATGGAGAACTGATTGAATGACGGGTTGAACTATATAGTTACCAGAATTAGGTTTCAAAGGTTTTTTAAAAATTTTTATTGAATTATAAGCCCTGGCAAAATTGTCTTTTCACTATAAATTTTCATGAAATTTAACTACCTTACTGTTCATCCAAAATGTTTCGAAAAAAATGCAGTCATTTAGAATAGTTCAGGTTGAAATACATAGCTGAAGAGCAGATGATACCCCACAATATTACCACGAAAGGCTCATTTTGATAACTTATGGAGTTACCAATCCCTTCCGATCTTCTGGGCATGGGAATGGCTACTGCCTCATATGCCGTGTAGTGTTCAAGGAGTCGAACATATGTCTCTAGCCTCAGATGACTGAGTCTCTCTTGAAGTTTAGAGTCATCTGTGTATAGATTTAAGTTCCTTGGCTGTATGGTTTTACCTCCCGACCGCAATATTATTAAATAGTGAAACGAGAGAAGTTAATATCCGAGCTGGCTAAACTTTAACATAAAGACGGTAGGGCAGCGGAAAAGAAAGTGTTGCGATAAATTAATAAAGAAAATTTAAATTAATAAAGAAAAAACTATTAAATTAAAAACAGCAGAAAATCCGCTGCGGGAGACTCGAACTCGGATCTTTCGAATGGCACGCCTGTGCTTTTCTCATTCGTCCATTGCAACTGCTGGAGCGACGCGAGCTAAATTATATAACAGTGCTTTCCCTCAAAATATCTTTTCCCGACGAGTAATGAATGAGAAAGCTTTTTCTAGGACTTTTGTGTTAGAATAGTAAAAATATGACGAAGCCGATGGTTCGTTTGATGAAGAAGAACTCGACCCAATGTTTAGAGGCAAACTCACGTACCTTTACTTGACCAAGAAGAAAGAAGAAGAAGATAGCTGAGCTGTTCATAGCCGACGGCGAAGACCTGTTCGGACGCATGTACCAACTGTTAAGAAGAATTTGGTCTGATGAATGCATGCCCGAAGACTGGAATCTCTGAGTGTATTTTCTCCACAATCCGCAAGAAGGCAGACTCCGCCGTTTACGTCTATTATAGCGGATTAGGCTTTCTTAACAGTACGTACTAGGTTCTGTGTGAAAGACTGAAACCATTCACGAATCAACTGAAGAGACCTTCTCATTGTGGTAAGTCCACAGTTTACCAGTTTTTCATAGCACATCAAATTCTGTCAAAGACACTGGCCATACAAATCGACACCTATCATATTTTTATCGATTTTAAAGCCGCTCTTGATAGCGCAAAGAGAAGCTGCCTGTGCGACGCCATGTCTAAATTTGGGATCCCCGCCAAACTAATACGGCTATATAGAGTGACGTTGAGCACAAAATTCAGCTCCATTCAAATTGGGAAAGACCCCTCCACACCATTTGAGACCAAACGAGCTTTTAAACAAGGAAATTCAATCTCGTACGATATTTTCATCCTGATGCTGGAAAGTGTAATAAGAGAGATTATGCTGGCTCGACAGTGAAAAGATCCTTTGACTGGGCAGCCATGGGTGGACAACGAAAGCAAACGCGCCCACGAACAAAATGGAAGAACCAAGTACAGAAGGGGATCTGTCTGCACGCGTAATGAACAAATTGCGCCAATTCGCAAAGGAGAGAGGCAATTGGCGAAGTTTTTTTGGTGTCGACAAGAATTTTATTATAAATTATTTCAATTACCTTTCAGATTTCTTCTCATGATTTATTCAGCGCTACCAAAAACATTTGCTAATCAAAAGGTGACCACGAGAGCGCTAAATTGGCAAAACAAATTTGGCAAATGCCATTTAAGTATTTATGTTAGTCACTTGGCTTTTTCAGCTTTGCTTAATTGAAAAAAAAAAAAATATTTCGAGACCATTTTTTTTTTTTTAACGATAACACATGCACACTATTCACTTAACAAGCAATAAAAAGCAACAAATTTTTAGATAATTTTGGTTGGACTATCGACTTAAGAGGCGCACAAAGTCCTAACATGGCAACACAAAAACAAAACAAAAAATTATATTAAGCCGCTTCTTGGAAACATAAGTAAGTATATCAACGCATTATATTTTTTTATTTTTTTATTTTTTTTTTTTACAATTGTATTAGAGCACATATTTATGTTAATATGTATATAAACATATGTATGCACATTGCCCACTCAACACTAAATTGAATTAGACGAGCGTTAATTAAATTCGAGAAGTCAGACGGCGCACGACATTTGAACTCACGACACTACACTACACCAAAAAAAAAAAAAACAACAACAGGCACAATAATCACAAGAAACACACAATAATAATATATGTTTCAGCCATGCTCAGTGAGAATGGGAATCGAAAAGAACTTTTTTTTTTTTTTAAGAATTTTCCAAATTATAGTTATGTCGAATTGTGGTGTAATTTATTTAAGTGTCAAGTTAACGACGCCGCTCACGTTAGATGGCGTTGGTGTTTTTGGTTTGTTTGATGCCGTCACCAGCAGGCGCGCATCTGTCCACCACTTCGGCTAAGTAACGCCTGATAGTAGTGCTGCGGGCCAAATGCTAGCAAAGGTCTGTTGTGCAGCCGAGGCAGTGGAAGATGCTTTTCGCATAGCCGGTTTCGTAGCTACATAGCTAACTAACTAACTGGTCATTGCCAAATAACTGTTGCTCAACAATAGACGCTATCACGTCGTCACGGTCATTGTTGCAATGTGTTGTTGTGTTGTTTTGTTGTTGACGCTTTGAAGATTTCGCTTTAAATGCGTCGTTTTTTTTTTCAAATACTGCCGCTGTCTTCTTTGTTCCTAAGGCATTGTCAAAGTCGCATTTTTTTTTGTTCAACGATTTTCTTGGAATTCTTTATAATTTTCATAAATGAAGTTTTGTTTTTTTTCTTTTTGCTGCGTGTTCATTTTTTAATTTTTTCACTGAAACTTTTCTTACTTTTTTTCGCTCAAAGAACTTCTCATTATTTCTTTGTTAGAACATTCAATTCTGCAATTATTATTTATTTGTAGCTTCTCTTTTTCGTTTTCTTTTTTCGTTTTTGTGTTGTTGTACACAAATTTCCAGTAATTATAAATTAAGTTACCGCACTGCTTGAACAACTGACACTCGCTCTCACCGGCGATAGTACAAAACTGACAGCGCATGCAAGAGCGTTGAAGGCCCAAAGCCCAACAGACAACAAACTCGAGTGGTTGGCGTACCGCCAGCGTATGTATGTACGACTTTAAAGCCACACACGTTACAGCGCGCCTATTACTGCATGCCCATACATATGTATGAAAGAGTGTAGATTTTTTCAAACAATCACCGCACACGCATTCATTCCCCTTAATTGTCTGAAAAACTTTGTTCGCGGCGTGCGAGAGAGTCGGCGCACCATCTTAGACGTACGGCTTTTTGGTAAGACTCACCAGCGGCTTGACGGCCTAAACGGTAACCACACGTTTGCGGCTCAAAGAACGGCGAAACCTTCATAGACGCAAGCTACTAACTAACTGCATACGAGGGGAGGGTGAAATGTTTTGAGTCTACGTAGCTTTAAGCGTCATTAAGGTCTTGTCCTGCGTGTCACTAACTGCTTATATCCTTGGTAGTACAAAAACCGAGTTCCACGCCTTTAACATCATTACGCTTTCAGTAATTGAGCCGTGTGTGAGTCATCCGCGCATTTTATGAAATTGAGCTACAAAGCTGTCAACAAATTCCTCACAAAGAAGAACAAAATGCCGACGGAAATATTTGTAGATAAGACTACAATGTATGGGGAGTCTGGACCTTTATTTGCCACCAGCAAACGTTGGAGCTGAGAATTTAAGTATGGCAGGGAATCGCTGGAAAATTATCACAGGCCAGGGCGTCCAAACCCTGCCGATACCGAAGAAAATATTAGAAAAGTCAAAAACTTTTTCTAGAAGATCGGCGAATCAAGTTGCGGGGCAGATAGCTGAAACCATAGGCCTTAGTAAAAAATTAATCGCCGACATTTTGCATAAAAATCTGCACATGAAAAAGTGTGCGCCCGATGGTTGCCGAAAATGCACTCTCCGTTGGGCAAACAGCGCGAGAAGTCACAACTTCAATGGAGTTTTTGGGCATTTCTGGCGTTAATCCAGACGACATTTTTTCTCGCGTTTGGACTGTGCATAAACCTTGAACCGGCAGCCAGAGTCAAAAGAGGAGTCTATGCGGTGGATAGAAAAGGAAGAAAAGCCGCCACGGAAATACAAAGTGGAAAAATCAGCATCTAAGCTCATGGCCAGTGCTTTTTGGGATTGAGAAGGCATTTTGTTCGTCAGCTATCTTCCTAAAAAAAACTATAACGACGGTGACTATTATGCCACATTGTTGACTAAAGTGCCTTAAGTTGTTGTCGAGTAACGGAAATGCAAACTGGCCAAAGGAATCCTTTTTTTGCGAGACAATGCACTCGGCGGGCCTTAGCCGAGACTGGATTTGAAGAAGTCAACCACTCATCTTGCAGTCAAGACTTGGACCCCAGCGATTCACCAATTTGAGGGAAAATGTTCGAGGACGAAGATTTTCGAGTGAAAAAAAATGAAGACGCCAAAGACGCTGAATATTCACTGGCTTAAAAGCCCTTTATGATAAATATAAGAAGTGTGTTGAAGTAGAAGGGAAATTATATAGAAAAATTAAATTTTTAAACACTTCTATCAGCTAATGCCTTAGGCTCAAAACTTTTTAACCTCCCCGCGTACATACAAACATATGTATAAAGCATAATAGAAAAAAGTAAAATAAATAACGATCGCGGTTTTTGCTCATTCAGTCAGTCCCTCCTCGCTCAAAACGCTAATACCGACTACATATACGTTTACTTGGCTAGTAGTGCCGTGTTGTGCCGGCCAGCAGTGTGACCAGATGTTCGCAAAAAGCGAAGCAAAATTCGTTTTTAAAAAAGGTTAGAAATAGTTAAATGCTATGAAAATTTAAGTCAAAAAGAAGTCCGTCATTCTTAAAAAGCATACATACTTAAATATATGCAAAAAGAAGTTCAGTTTACGATAAGAAAAATGCACAAATTTCAATATTGCAAATTTTAAAAATGCGATTTAAAGCTAAATTCTTGGTATTACATATTTTTTAAAAAGCAAGGAAAGTATTTTCTCAAAGGAATTGTGCTTTGCACTGTTATTGTAATATTTCAAGGGTATATAGTAGTTTTATAAATTTTAAAGCTTTTTAGTAGCTTAGTTACTTATTTTTATAGTTCCTGTACGAATTTTATCACTAATATTTTAAGTAAAAAAAGGCCAGAAAAAAGCTACGAAGTTAGATCTAAATTTCTGAGCCTATGGCATAAAAAGGCTTACCTGTTCACACTGCCGGCCAGTCAGCTAATTGTTTGCTTCTATATTACCTTTACAAAACATACATATATACACACTTCTATAGAAGTAAATCGACTTTGCACGCCTTATGCTTTGCTCTGTTTTGTTTCCGCTCTTCTAGCGTTTACCGCCGCTTCATATCAGCATGCGCCGCCGGCTTTGCTTTCTTACCCACAAGCTTCATAGCAAACTATTATACGTACATATCTTTGTAGGCTTGTAATATCCAAGCACATGGTATGCAGGTGTGTGTGTGTGTGCTTTCTTTCATTCATACAAACATTATTTTGCTCTTTACTTTTCTTATACTTTTTAATAATTAGCTACATTGCTATAATCTGCGCTTTCTTGATTTCTTTCTTCATTTGTTATTCTTTAAGATGTTCCGCGAACAGTGTGCGCGAAAGGTATGAGTACTGAGTTGGCGTCGATTGTCCTCATCATTATCATAGCCTGTGCGACTCCTACGGTGGCGTTTCTTTTACCATTTTTTACCTTAATTACTCGGAGTGCCTACGAATCAGTTAGACTTTTCGTCTGCCAAATCGCTTCCAAGCCGCTTCCAAGCTTAGATTTACGACATAGAGAATACGCTAGAAGACTGGACTAAATAGCATAGTTCCAGCCGAAAATAGTACTATCTTCATCGACATCCAAGTAGGTCAAGGAGAATCGGCTCTAGAAAAGTCCACTCACAGAGGCATATTGGACAGGATAAAACGGGCTGCCACAGTGAGGCTCTGAAAATTATATTGAATGTTCTACCCACTGAACTATACGGTAGACATCAAGAGCTCAAACATGTACAGACCTCATGTTCGGTCACTCGAAAAATCTGGGCACCATTTCAGCAACCCTACATAAGCGGGATTACACCAGCCCAAGTTTCTGCTTCGAGAAAACGTTTCAGAATTCGAGACAGAAGCGACTGGGTGAACCGCTCGGACTTATGTAGATCCAGGGTCTACCACTATCTTTACAGACGGGTCGAAGCGCGACAATAAAGTTGGAAGCGGAACTTAATCTAAAGACCTCTCGGTGGACCTTAGGAAGCGGCTCCCTGACCACTGCAGCGTTTTTCAGCCCTTCCTATGGCTTAAAAGCGGCGCAGCTTCTATACAATCCGTCACTATTTATTCTGACAACCCAAACAGCTATTAAATCTCTATAGTGAAGTAACATTAAACGAATCTGCCGCGAACTTTACCATTGACGTAGTGTGGGTACCCGAGCACGGTGAAATACCGGGAGCTCGCGTGTGGGAAACTGACCTACGCTCTGTAAACTCTGCTCACGATCAAGGCGTCGTCCCTCTGTCTTCGTGTGAGGACCGTCTGAAATCTATTTGCATTGAATCGGCCGACAAACCATGGGCGAAAGAACGAACTTCTTCCGTTACTAAACATATCTGACCAAATATTATATAATAATATTAATGAGAACATATCCAAAACTATTATAAAATCGATCGTGCCATTATTACCGTAGTTGTCGGTATTATTACAGGACACTGCCTAATGGGAGCGCATGCTAGGCGGGTGGGTTACCCCGCTAATGATTTCCGTCGTGCCTGCAGGACCGAGGAGGAGGTGTATTTTTAATGAATATTTCTCGACCCTTTGGACATCCGCGACCTTCCAAGGCATGTTAAAGGTACATGATGGTCCTATCAAGATTGTGGGGTGGTTTGGGACATGCTACGCAAATATCTCTTCCAATTTGAGAGCACAAACCTGGATGAAGGTGTGTCTTCCCTGACAACTTGTCAAAATGTAGGGGCGTGTCTAGTTACAACTTAAATTATGGCGAGATTCTTCAATAAATCATTCATTTGTCCTCACGCCTGGCTGGACGGCTTCTTTTTACTTGTAACCCGCTTAATAACGAGCGGTGTCCACATCAACACATAAAAATTGAGCTTGGTGGCATGAACTGCAGTGTCGTCAAAGAAGGTGTCTTTGGTCTAACAGTCGGCAAATTCAAACTACATGAGTTAATATCCGATAGCGACCCGTGGTTGATTAACATCGCTACGCCCCACGAAATATGGTAGTCTGTACAATTAGGTTCCTGCGCAAAAGCGTTTCCTTATTTAGGACGACTCCGGATCTATAAACGAGATTAATCAGTTAGTGATAGGAGGAAGAAGCGCTTCTTTTATTTTGGACGGAGCATTTAATATTTATTCAAATCATTATGATATTGCAGCGAAGATATGTGTGCATTCCGCCAGGCTGAATCCATTCACGCTGATCAATCAGTCCAAGCTAATGACCGCCTGAAGATTTCAGCATCAACCAGGCGGCAGCCCAACTAACCAACCCTCAGCCCAATACCTAGGGACTACTTTTCAATCAATAGATACACACTCGCAAGGAAAAAATTATATGGCACGGAAATGTCACGCCATTCAAACATTTATCGAAGCGCTACCCGCAGTGGAAAAAGAAAAATAAACAAATTAATCGAAGGAAGAAAAGATAACGCGAAATAAGTGAGTGCAAAGAGTTTTCAATGCTGGCTGTAAGGAAAAGTTCGGCGGCTCAAAGAAGGTTTGAAAACCGGGGTGAATTCTTTGAGGAACAAGAATGGCGTAGTAATGGTTGATGTCCGAGCCCACTTAGACTATGGACTAGACCAACTGCGGAAAGCGTAAAAAAAATTATGACAAAACTTGCAAAACCCCCATATCAATATTTTTTTGGACCAGCCAAATCAAGGGCACGATAAATTTTGAAAAATATCCCCGAAAAATTTCCTTATAAAATATTGTCCTTGGCAGTACGAAAAGAAGTTGCCTATTTGATAGAGATAACTTAATATCGTATACTTTAAAAAATAATTCGGCTGTGAAAAATAGCGTTGGGCAATACCACTAGCTCCGTTTGAATTTGGAAGGGTTTCTTTGAGCCGCTTGAAAACAAACGAGTATGCAACTGAGAAGTAAAGTTATGGTCTTCTCATCGAACAAGAATTACACTGGACAATGACATCCAATAAGGCAGCCCCTTGCACGACGTCGACGTAGTCTAATGCATTGAATGAGAAAAAAGCATTTAAAGCATCTTAAGATATTGTGACAAAAATCAAATGAGTTTTGTTTAAAAACAATTTTTTCCAAAATCTATGTCCACCTTTCTTTGCTATCGTTCAGATAGCATACGTTTTTAGTTTAAAACTGCATTATTCTTAATAATAATGCAATTAATTCAAACCATTTTCACGGTGCCGCAAGGTGTTGTAATGCGACGTTTGCATGTTGGCCACGTGATTCTTCATGTTCGACGCATCCGAGCGCGGATCTTGAACATTGAAGACACAACATAACGTGGTCACAATTCAGTGATTCTGCTGCTGCTACAAATTTTTAATTTGTTATTATTTGTGCACACATACATACGTGCATATATACATACATATATATATGATGTTATGCCTTTTTTTATTTTTTTTTTTTGAGCGTGAGTGACTGCATTTTTAGATTTTCGTATTAATGGCTCGTTCGAAAGACATAAGGCCAGATCAAACAATAAACTTATTTGTGTTTATGTGAAAACAAATGTGTGAAAGCAGCCAAATCAATATATATGTACATGGGTATGTGGGTTAGTCCATTTCCAATCGACGATTTTGGATGAAATTTGGGCAGAATTTTTCTTTTATCATATAAAAAGCCAAGCAAAATTGTAAATTTCGTAATTTTTGGGATTTTGCAAATATAAAACGTTAAAAAAAGTACACAATTTTGAAGCTAAAACTATCTTAAAAGCAAAAACCTCAATAAATTTTTGGCCAATTTTTTTTTGTATACAATACCTCTAACTGATTTTAAAAGATCCTGAAGCTTTGAATAATATGTTTCATTTTTAAGTTTTAAATTTAGAAAAAAAATTTGATTTATATTATATATGTGATTCATTTTTATTTTAGAGTTTGCCAAAAAATTTATTTTTTTTAAGTTAAAAAATTCTTATCTCAAAAAAAAAACAGACAAAACATCCTCTTGAAAATTTCAGGATCTCCTAAGATCAGTTAGAGGTATTGTTTAAAAAAAAAAACTTGGTTCAAAAATGTATATAAGTTTTTACTTTTTCGATGTTTCAAATTTTGGAATTTTTTTATTTTTAGAATTTTTTAATACATTTTTTTGTGTAACCCAGAACATCGCCTTTAAAACGAGACCTTTTCGCTAACTGTAGCAGTTGTTGAGAGTTGAGATGTTCAAGAAATAAACTTGCGAAAATCCGTAAATTGAGAAATTTAAAATTTTCATTTTTTCACTTGGCAGAAATTCGTTATATGATACAAGAAAAATTCTGATCAAAATTCATCATGTCTGTGAAGTTGGCATACGGTACGACGCAAAAAGATATTTTGGCAAAAAAAAAAATGTTTCCAAAAATTTTTATGCCAGATTCACGCAACATAGGGAAAATAAAAAGCTGTTGTGAATGGCTTTTCAATAGCTTTAGAGTTCTTGAAAGAGAAAATAATTCTGAATATGTTGACCAAAAAAAAATTTCAAAAAATTTCCAAAATTACGCAAAAAAAATGTTTTTCAAAAAAGTCGAAAAAATGAAATGTTTGAAAAAATAAAAACCAAATCTGTTCTGAGTAGCTTTCCAGTAGTTCTAAAGTTCCTGAATAGGAAAAAAATGTTCTGCAAAATTACGCCGAAAAAAAACATTTTTTTCCAGGGTATATCTGCAAAAAAGTGCAAATTTTATTAGCAATTTTTTTTTTTAATATAACTTAGTTTTTGAGAAATTGTCAGTTATGAGATGTAAATTTTTCTCCCATTTGCAAAAAAATAAATAAAAAATTAAAGCCATCAGCTGCACGCATCGAACCTTGAACTTGGGAGCCAGCTCTTATAATAAATTGATGCATAATTTTAGTTAAATGCGGTGTGTCAGTATAATACTAGTTTAATTATCTTACACTTGTTTCTTTTATTTTTTTCTCTTCCGCCTTTTTTCAAGCCTTATGGAATTTTCGTTACAAAACTCGATCCATGCCAAAGTACAAATTCAAAATAACGGCCAACTCTGGCGCGCATGCGCGTTAAGCTACTACAAATGAATGCAATAGCGATGTTCACTAAATACGTTTGAATGTGCAGCTGCAAGATCTTCTTTCACAGATAATATCAAAGCAGTTAGAATTTTAAACAATTACAAACCAGCAGCTTAGGCAGAACTAATAACAAAGCAAGTGTAGAGGAAGTTAAGCTGAGCGAAAAAGTATAAGATGCTATGCTATACACCAATTCAAGTTCAGAAACGGTAAATGCTTATGACTGCAATGGAAAAAATGTTAAATGAAGGAAGTTTCTTGTATCTATGAATTTATTTAAAAAAAAAAATGTAGCAAGGCCGCAGCCTAACAATGCAATTTGTAATATATAAAAAATATTTATAATACGATGCACTTTCGTATACTTACAAATCTATATATTTACATATATGTATATATGCGAGTGTGTATATATTTGTATACAGGTGATAGCGCACTTTAGTGCTCTGGGAATTTGTAATCAGATTCATTAGCATGTAAATAGCTGTAGCATCTTTGTTTTAACACTTTTGAGCACGCAAGCAATGAGCAGAGGCGTCTGTTAAACCAAAAAAAAAGTTAATTTGCTATTGTTTGCATAATTTTAAACGCACACTGTATATATGTATCTAGGTAAAAGAATGAATGATCATGTGCTTCTAGAGAA
>NW_023458565.1:11673587-11681644 GCF_013731165.1 Rhagoletis pomonella
TATATGTATCTAGGTAAAAGAATGAATGATCATGTGCTTCTAGAGAATAGAGCTAAAGTGACTGGAATAGCAGCGGAAAAATTGGTATGTGGAAGAGAATATACCCAATGCACGTTTTAGGAATATGAATTAATTTCTTTGTATTTGCCCCTTCATTCTTTCTATGGCACAATCGGATAAAATGTTTAATTGAACGGGGTGCTTCAAATATATGTAGCAAATTGTAAATTTGTAATATTGCTTTAAACCTTAAAACGAATGAATGCCTCGTATTTTGCAGAAGAATAGGAAAATGAAAACGAATGCGAATGCGAATGCGAATACGAATGCGAACACGAATACCAATACAAATGAGAGTATTAACTCAAATTTTAGGGTAAATACTAAAAATTTATTTCAAAGTATTGAGATATCGATAAATATATCGATATTTGTATGAAAATAAATTGATATATCGATGACAATACGAGCAAATTCTTTTCTCTTAAATCAAATCAATGAAATTTATCGATAAGTTAATCGATAAATATGTTTATCGATAACATTTTCTACAATGCTGTTCTACACTAACCATTAAAAAGATCAATAAAAATATATGAATATTATTAAATATATTTTGGACGGACTGAAATGAGGTTACATTCGAATCTTTCAGATGTTCCACGTGTTTTGCGAACAAAATTTCTGGCAACTGTTATGGTTTAAGGAGTTGTAAATGCTATTGCATATGTCGAAGATCAAGGCCGTATTCCACCAGATTCCGTCAAGTGGAAATAAATCTTAATGTAATTTTTCAATTTCATTCAGCTTTTTATTTAGGTGAGTTAAAGTATGGCAGCACCGTGCGTAAAGCAGTGTATGTATACAAGAAATCAGCTGACATTGTTCACTGAAAATGGAAAACTTGCTGACCAAAAATTTGTCTTCAGAAAAAATATAAATTCTCATGAGCTTTCATGTCACTCTCGCCTTAATCCATTCCTTTTAAATAATATTTTATTTTGCGCATTGCTTGCAGAATGAAACTGGTATGTGTGCGTATAGTGATCAGCTGAGTAAACGTATGAAATCTCTAAAACTGCACACAGAGTGGTTACTCTGATTTAAATTTTATTTAAGTGGAGAGCATATCGTCACCTGAAATGCAAAAGAACGTAACAACATCGTAAATGAAATGGAAAAAGTCGTGATTAATATTTTTTTTTCATAAAATGATGTTGGTAGTTGTAATTCGATGGAATCCATCACATAAATCCAAAAGTGAATTTTAAATTTTTTATTAGTTATGGCTTTTTGCATTTCAACGATGATGTTTGTTACGTCTTTTTGCATTTCAGATGACGATATGTCACTTAAATCAAAATTAAAAACAAATTGATTGGTGAAACCAAAAATTCTAAAATTAAAATAATTGTCTCTTAAATGGATCTGGTGAAACGCGGCCGAAGAAGAAGATGTGAAACCCTGGATACTCTAACAGTACTCTGTTCTTCACAAAAGGCCGTGAAGGCGCAAAATTGAAAATCCGAGAATTTTTATGACCCACCCACCATACTTTCAAAGCTATGGCCACCGGGATCTTAATCGTTTGGATGTCTATTTATGGAACGGGAGCCAATAGACGTTCTCATAATTCCTCTGATTATCTAAAAAAAAACTAACTATTAGCTTAATGACGCTATGGACAAGCATTTTCTAAGAACTGCACTAATTTAAGTCGCCCGTTCGATAATATGATCGACATATGTACATATGTACATTAGGGTGCCCATCGAAAATGCTTTTTTTTTTGGAAATTTCAATACCCTACCCCCTAATTTTATTCGTTTTTATGAGAAATATTATTGCCTATTTTTATAGATTTTTTAAAGGTCATTTAGAGGTCGCGACCTGTCGATTTAGATCAGAAAATATAACTTATGAGTTTTTGATGCCTATTTTTCATTCGATTTCAAAGATTGTATATGATATGAGAAAAATATATATAAGCCTTTAAAACGGTATATAATAATATATTTTCGGACTAGGCTTGTTGAGATTTTTTATCGGTTAATTTAAAAAAGACCCATATTTCTCTAAATTTTTTTTTGAATTTTGACCATCGATAATTTCTACAATTTCAAAATATGGAGTACTATCTAAAATTAAATCTACAATGTACATGAATTTCAGATTTTTTGAGCAGTGTGGCGTTGATGATAAATATAATGACATCGTTATATTTAACAATAATCATCTTTTTGTTTTAAAATCAAATAATGTTTTATTAGACTTTTCTGTATTATGTATGTTTCAGCCACGTAATTATTAAAAAAATATGACAAAATCTCTTGCAAAATGTTTCTTTGTCCATTTCTTTCACAAAGATTCTTACTGTTTCCTATAAGTTGGCTTTAATTTACACGCTTTTTCCAGGGTTACTTTTCCTCTTCTCATTACCAGTGATCACTTTATATAGCCAGCTTAGATTTTTAGTATTTATTTGGTTTTTATGTGCTAATGAAGCTCGATCTTAAACTATTTTTTTTATATTATGACTAATTAGTACAGAAGCTACAAAAAGAAGTTTCCAGTATTTAGTGGTCGATATTTTTGATATTCTAAGCCGCTGTTTTGCGAGGGGCATAATAAAATGTTAACCATCTGATCTAGTGTATGGTCTTTGTGAAGAAACATGTAAATTAGAAGTAAAAAAACCAAGTCTATACAATTAAAAGTTGCGTCATGTTTACTAAGATACATACATATGTATGCCCCATACATAATATAAACACATACACAGGTACATGTGCACATATTGTACATACTTACATGCTCATATAATTCGTATGCATGCTACTAATATTCGATAATCTAGCGCAATAATGTAATATAACGTTTTCCAACGAAGAAGTCAAGCACCAGTGCGTTGAGAATGCAAAAGTTTATTGAGAATATGCGAAGCAAATGTAAAAAAGTATTATGAAATAGAAGAAAATGCCATTAATTTATCAGCGTTCATAATTTTCTGGGCTGCTCCATGGGCTATAAAGAGGTACGAAACTTTATCCACATATCTTTAATACAAAAAAAATTAATAATAATAATAGGTTATATGTTAAGGCTTTTTCTACTCAAAATTAGTTCCACTTACATATATTAATTCGTAAATCGTTTGAAATTAAAAAAAAATCGGTTTGTCGGTCTATGCATAGTAATTTCTTTATACCCCCTTCGCGTCTTACATGTCGTATGAGTAACTAATTATATGCATCACTCCTACGCACCGCTTTAGAATACAAATGAGCTTTTCACTGCCAACGCAAGTGGACAAGAAACCATAATCGATTAGGAGTTCGAACGCATTAATTTAGATATGTATGTACGATTTAAATGGCAATTTGTGCTTAGTTTGGTTTTGGCATGAGTTGAAGATACTATTTACCAAATTTGCTGGAGTCATTAATGCATACTAGAATGAATTGTGGCTTCAGCATGACAAAGGCTTATCCCCTTTGAATACATTTCAACTATTTTCCTATGATAAATTTCAAGAAAAGCTTATAGGTGAAGTTTTGTGAATGGAGTAGCGGCAGGAGAGTTGAGAAGAACTTCACTGAAATATATACTTACGCCTCCAGTAATTGAGGTCCAATTTGTGCACCAAACGGGCAACATATACCTATATATTTGCAGGCTAGTAGGTATTTCCACCTGCGGTTAGCTACATTTTGCCAGTGCAGAGAAAAGCAGCTGTTAACATACATACGTAGCTCAGAGGTACACTAACCTGCCACTGCGATAACCAGAGCTGACCAATTTTAGGCTAACTCCGCGGAAGTTTCGTTGCCATGAATGCTACTGTCCCCACCTGGGCATGCCCCTATACCAAAATTCATTTTTAAGAAAACCGTAAAAATACACGCTTCGAGGCAATGGGTGAAAAGTAGGCACAATAGTGCCATTTTTGGCATTTTCATTCAAAGAGGCACTTTCGGCACAATTCATTCAGTTTTAGCAAAATCATAAATTTTAGTAGTTAAGCATAATATGCCAGTATGTATATAACAGGCAATATATAACTTATAGATTCAAAAAGTGAAAATTAAAATCACTGAAAAATTAAAATGTAGGGGCATTAATCAATTTTATAGATTTTGATCAAAGCGCAACACCCTCCACAAAAAAAAACTTCTAAAAAATCAAAGGTAATTTTTAGCGACTTGAAACCTGCACCTTGTTTTACTAAAATTTATTGGGCTACAAAATTGCATAGGTACTTGATAATTTTCTAAATATTCTGAATACAATTTTTTGAATTTTGTTGAGAATTTTGTGATTTTTTGTGAACTTCCTATAAAGTGTGAAACCTACATTTATATGGTTTATGTTATAGAATGAACTATAATTTCGTAAATAATTAATTAAAAAATGTTTTGTGAATATTATAAAATAACAAGGTGTACGCTATTTTAAACTGACTGTAGGTATACATATGGGTAAACAGGCCAGAAAGCTATATTTCAGCGTTTTTCCCCTTTGGGGTATTTGGAATATTGTTATTTTACTATGATTTTACTGTAATGATTCAATGAATTAATAACTAATATATTAATTCAGTGTACTTTAAAAATACTATTTCCGAAAATACATATGTATATTGTTCTTAAAAAGCCTTAAAAGTAATTTTAATTTTATGGCACATTTATCTCCTCTTCGGCACTATTTTTTCAGTTCATTAGGCACATTTTTAAACTTGGAAATTCTATCACTCCTTTTACTCTTTCAATTAAGCTGAAGTGTATCGAACTTTTCATTAGTACTTTGCGCTTTAAAAGAATCCAGGACACGTACATGCCCATATGTTCATTATTTTCATAGACGCACTTTTATTAAACTTTGTTTATTTTTAAGAATGTTTAATGAAACTACAGTTCATTCTCTAACGACGATTTTGTTATCGATATTGTTATTTGTTTTGCTATGGATATTGTTATAGATTTTCTTATCGATTCTTTATCGATTTTGTTATCAATTATTTATCGATTTTGTTATAGATATTTTTATCGATTTTGTTATCGATTATTTATCGATTTTGTTATGGATTTTGTTATCGATTTTTTTATCAATCTTGTTATCGATATTGTTAGATTATTTATCGATGTTGTTATCGATTATTTATCTATTTTGGTATCGATATTTTTATCGATTTTGTTATCGATGGAAATTTTTTTCGATTTACGTTATCGATTATTTATCGATTTTGTTATCGATTTTCTAATTGATTTTGCTACCAATAGTATTATCGATTTTGCAATCGCAATTTTTATTTTTTAATTTTTTTTTGAAAAAGGAAAAATTAAAACCTTAAGCAAAAGCAGATGTATGTATGTATTTACATATGTATGTATATTAGTTATGAGACAAAATAGATATGTTTCACTACTCCAGTGTGGCCCAGGCGCACTTACTTTTTTTCCCCATATAACAAATAGAAAATGAACTAAGTGGCATGCAATATCACTTTGAAATGGGTCTGCTATTTATATAACCAATACTGAATACATCATTAGCTGTAGTCTTTAGGCAAAATTTCAATCACACGAAGTTCTCTAACGGTGTAATCAATATTTTTTACACATTCTGTGTATGGTCACTCGACTGCAGAATTTTCAAATACATACATATATGTAGGTAAAAATAAACGGAGTCATGGTACGTTAGAAGCTACTGCGCATTTATAATTCAAAAAAAACAAAATTTATTTGGGAATGAGTAGAATGCGAATTTGATTAGCTAAGCGCTTCAAGCGATGGAAGCTTGGCTTAAACTCATTTATTTTACTAATATTTTTAGGGTGTGTTGCACTGACCGTTAAGAATGCCAAATTACTTTCTCGTTTGTGGCCAAATAAAGAAAATAACTTTGAATTTAAAGTGGAATTGGACGACGATTTGAATGACTAAGAGGCGTGACTGAAAAAAAAAGAAAAGAACTTAATTACAATGAAGTGCCAAATACCTGAAAATAAAAGCACACAAAAAACAACTAATTTTACCGGTAACTAATTATGAACTAAAATCTAAATAATAAAATGTAGATACTAGTTTACGAATTGAACTAATTAATAGGTGAACTAGAACTAAGTTTATTCCTCTCAAAATTACTAATTTTGTTGAACGTTCATTTGCTTGCCATTTGGTGTCCTCGTACTGTGTTTTTGGAAAGTTGTTTAAATTTGAGAAAACTTTGCAAAGAGCAGAAACTTAGAAGACAAATTTCAATACATTTTCCGATTGAGCAAAAGCTTTAGAAACATTTTTCGTTTTTGTCACCAAGAAGAATTTTATAAATCAGGAAGACTTTCTTAAAAGTATATGCTACATAATAGGTCGCTCCTTAGAACAGATAGGAATGCTAATTCACTGCCTCTGTTTTGGATATGAAGACTTTCTGATTAATTCCTTGAAAAAAATTTGGGGTTTTTAAGTCTCTCATAATTTTATATTTAATTCCGGCTTGAGTAACCATAGATATATACAGATATATTTATATGCAAATCCTTTCACTTTCTGTATTTGCCCAATAAGCAACTATTGTTTTATTTTTATCTATATATACACACAAAAAAAATACATATAAGGCAAACAAGAAGTAATTCCATATGCACAAGTCCAAAACTAGATATGAAACTGACGCAACAAAAAACACCGTAAACCAAGATATCAAATACGCGGTATAATATCTATACACATATGTATATAACACAGCAAAAACAACTGATATACATAAGAAGAAACTGAAGCGTATTCACGTACGGACACGCATCAGAGCGTTTTTAGTTTAGTGACAACTCTTTTTTTGCTTAGTAAGTTAGTATGTATGGATGTATGTACATATGTACTATACATTGGCATTGTAGAAACCAAATTGTTATAAAATAAAATATACGATTTTAAGAAAATTTTAAGTCGAAACCATAACTGCTGGGTTCAAAGGATCCAGATTGAAAAGAAACTTTCAAAAAGTTCATTATACTTAACAAATCATCAGGCTGTTGTTATAATAGATTTTATCGGCAACGTTTTTAGCAGGTCACGTACTAGCAGACAACAGAATCACTGATTGTGGGTAAGATAGGTTTAGGTTAGGAGTTAGTCCCCAGTTGGAGACACATATGACTACTATATTAGTGGTCCTTGGGGATATCATTCGATTTTAAATGGTAACCACTACCAAATTGATGAAACTACGCGATTCAACACGAAATTACAGAGATGGTTAGTACTAATTCGCAAGTGTTTCTCTGCATTGGTTTTTAAGTGTGAGCCAAGTTAATTTAATCTTAGCCCCAAGAAGGCTGCGTAGCCTATTAGGTAATTTCACTTCATCATTATCCAGGCAACTGCGGCAGTATAAGCAATTGAGGCCTTCTAGACTTTTTTCCAAGGTTTGATTTCGATTCAACTTCCTGCCCTGCCTAACATCAAAACCATGTACTTGACCCTATCGGAAAGCTGCAGGCGAACACGCCTTATTGAGAAAAAATTTGGGTTGGAAATCTTGTAATTCCTAGTAAATACTAACAGCTCTATCTTACTAGGCTCGATGGAAAAGCCACTATTAACTCCCATTTATTCACAATGGGCAGGACATCTTCCTCAACTCTTGTAACAAGTCGTTTACGACCACTATTTAGAGCATAGGTAAAAGGATCCCAATTTCAGGCTGCCTCAGTTAAGTCTAAGTAAGAGGTTTCAAGGAAGGCCTTAAGTGCTAAATCTGAATGAGTGAAGGCTTGCTCTATCCGCTTTACTGTACCCTGTATGCAGGGCAGTTTACACAAACACTCTTTTATTGTAAGCATGCTAAGGAGCAATCCTGTTTTTATGTGCTTCGCCGCCATTTGTAGCTTAGCAGGAATGATGTCATCAGGTGCCGAAAACTTGTAGCGTGTGAATTGGTTTATTGTCGCTATTGTCTTGTCCCGACTAAAGCTTCACCTGTGAATCTATTTCAAAAAAAAATTGCCATCAAGGAGAAGTCTCTCTTATATCCCAAGGGAGTGGGGCAGGGAT
>NW_023458565.1:11681744-11689717 GCF_013731165.1 Rhagoletis pomonella
ATCCCTGCCCCACTCCCTTGGGATATAAGAGAGACTTCTCCTTGATGACAATTTTTTTTTGAAATAGATTCACAGGTGAAGCTTTAGTCGGGACAAGACAGTAGCGGCGACAAACCAATTCACACGCTACAAGTTCTCGGCACCAGATGACATCATTCCTGCTGAGCTACAAATGGCGGTGAAGGTGCCATGCAGCGGGAGAGTTTTCCTCGAAGGCCGGGAAGAGCTCTCATGTCTACATAAGAAGACGCCAGAGAGCCCAACTGACTTGTACATAAAAACAGGATTGCTCCTTAGCACGCTTACAATAAAAGAGTGTTTGTGTAAACTGCCCTGCATACAGGGTACAGTAAAGTGGATAGAGCAAGCCTTCACTCATTCAGATTTAGCACTCCTCCTTGAAACCTCTTGGAAGCGTAGACTTAACTGAGGCAGCCTGAAATTGGAATCCTTTTACCTATGCTCTAAATAATGGTCGTAAACGACTTGTTACAAGAGCTGAAAAAGATTTCCTACACATTGTAAATAAATGCGAGTTAATAACGGATTCTCCGTCGATCCTAGTAAGATAGAGCTGGTAGTATTTACTAGGAATTACAATATTCCCAACCCAAATTTTTTCACAATAGGGCGTGTTCGCCTTCTGCTTCCCGACAGGGTCAAGTACATGGTTTTGATGTTAGGCAGGAAGTTTAATGGAAATCAAACCTTGGAAAAAAGTATGGAAGGCGTCACTGCCGCAGTTGTCTGGATAATGATGAAGTGAAATTACCTAATAGGCTACGCAGCCTTCGCGGGGCTAAGATTAAATTAACTTGGCTCACACTTAAAAACCAATACAGAGAAACAATTGCGGATTATTACTAACCATATCTGTAATTTCGTGTTGAATCGCGGAGTTTCATCGATTTAGTAGTGGTTACCATTTGAAACCGAATGTTAACTCCAAGGACCACCAGTATAGTAGCCATATGTGTCTCCAACTGGGGACTAACTCCTAACCTAAACTTATCTTACCGACAATCAGTGATTCCGTTCTCTGCTAGTGCGTGACCTGCTGAAAACGTTGCCGATCAAATCTATTATAACAACATCCTGATGATTTGTTAAGTATAATAAATTTTTTGAAAGTTTCTTTTCAATGTGGATCCTTTGAACCCCGCAGTTATGATTTCGACTTAAAATTTTCTTAAAATCAGATATGTTATTTTATTACAATTTGGTTTCTACAATGCCAATGTATAGTACATATGTACATACATCCATACATACTAACTTATTAAGCAAAAAAGAGTTGTCACTAAACTAAAAATGCTCTGATGCGTGTCCGTACGTGAATACGCTTCAGTTTCTTCTTATATGTATCAGTTGTTTTTGCTGTGTTATATACATATGTGTATAGATATTATACCGCGTATTTGATATCTTGGTTTACGGTGTTTTTTGTTGCGTCAGTGGCATATCTAGTTTTGGATTTGTGCATATGGAATTACTTCTTGTTTGCCTTATATGTATTTTTGTGTATATATAGATAAAAAAAACAATATTTGCTTATTGGTCAAATACAGAAAGTGAAAGGTTTCGCATATAAATATATCTGTATATATCTATGGTAGCTTAAGTCGGATTTAAATATAATAAAATTATTAAAAACTTAAAAAACTCAAATTTCTTTCAAGGAATTAATCAGGAAGTCTTCATATCTAAAACAAAGGCAGTGAATTAGCATTCCTATCTGTTCTAAAGAGTGACCTATTATGTAGCATATACTCTTAAGAAAGTCTTCATAATTTATACAAAACTCCTTGGTGAAACGAAAAATGATTCTAAAGCATTTACAAAGTTTTCTCAAATTTAAATAACTTTCCAAAAACACAGCACAAGGAGACCAAATGGCGCGAGCCTCTTCAAAGAAATGAACTTTCAACAACGAAACAAATAAAATGAGTAATTTTTAGAGGAATGAACTTAGTTCCAGTTCACCTATTAATTAGCGAATTCGTAAATTATTATCTACTTTTTATTACTTAGATTTTAGTTCATAATTAGTTACCGGTAAAATTTATTTTTTTTTTGTGCTTTTATTTGCAGGTATTCGGCATTTTATTGTAATTATTGTGAAACTAATTTCTTTTTTTTGTTTGCTTTTCTTTACAGTTTTTGAGCAATTTATTACAATTATTATGAAATTAAGTTCTTTTCTTTTTTTCAGTTACGCCTCTTAGTCATACAAATCGTCGTCCAATTCCACTTTAAATTCAAAGTTATTTTCTTTATTTGGCCACAAACGAGAAAGTAATTTGGCATTCTTAACGGTCAGTGCAACACACCCAAAAAATGTTAAAAAATTAATGAGTGTAAGCCAAGCTTCCATCGCTTGAAGCGCTTAGCTAATCAAATTCGCATTCTACTCATTCCCAAATAAATTTTGTTTGTATTGAATTATAAATGCGCAGTAGCTTCTTACATACCATGACTCCGTTTATTTTCACATACATACATATGTATATGTATTTGAAAATTCTGCAGTCGAGTGACCATACACAGAATGTGTAAAAAATATTGATTACAGCGTTAGAGAACTTCGTGTGATTGAAAATTTTGCCTAAAGACTACAGCTAATGATGTATTCAGTATTGGTTATATAAATAGCAGACCAATTTCAAAGTGATATTGTTTACCACTTAGTTCATTCTCCATTCGTTATATGGGGAAAAAAAGTAAGTGCGCCTGGGCCACTTTGGAGAAGTGAAACTTACGTTACATATCTATTTTGTCTCATAACCAATATACATACATAAATATGTATGAATATACATACATACATACATCTGCTTTTGCTTTAGGTTATACTTTTTGTCTTTCTTCATGTAGATACCTACCTCTACCCCTGTTCGGTCTAATAACATTTATGCTATTCTGTTTTCCTTTATCTTCATTATTATCTTTGTACTCTATCGATAACAAAGTCGATGACAAATTCGATAAAAATTTCGATAGCAAAATCGATAATACTATTGGTAGCAAAATCGATTAGAAAATCGATAACAAAGTCGATAAATAATCGACAACAAAAGCCGATAAAAGTGTCGACAAAAATCTCGATAACAAAATCGATCAATAATCTAACAACGTCGATAACGAAATCGATAGAAAATCGATCAAATATCGATAAAAAAGCGATAAAAATATCAATAGCAAATTCGATAAAAATATCGATAACAAAAACGATAAATAATTGATAACAAAATCCATAACAAAATCGTTAAATAATCGTTAAAAATTTCCATAACAAAATCGATAAATAATTGATTACAAAATCGATAAAAAAAATCTATAGCAATATCGATAACAAAATCGTCGTTAGAGAATGAACCGTATTTTAATTAAATATTCTTAAAAATAAACAAAGTTTAATATAGGTGCGTCTATGAAAATAATAAACATATGGGCATGTACGTATCCTGTAATCTTTTAACACTCAAAGTACTAGTGAAAAGTTCGATACACTTCAGCATAATTGAAAGAGTAAAAGGAGTGAGAGAATTTCCAAGTTTAAAAATGTGCCTAATGAACTGCAAAATGCGCCATAAAATTAAAATTGCTTTTAAGGCTTTTTAAGAACAATATACATACGTATCAGCAAAATGCAAAACCGCGAAGAAATTATTTTCTAGAGCGTAAAAACACTCAAATTTCAAAATGGCTATCTTTTTTATAAAGCAATCGCATTTCTGACTAGTATATTTCAGGACGAATGGATAAGGATTGAGCCAAGAGCTTGTGTGAGCAAATCCAATTTTTGGCAGCAAATGTCAGTTACGCGGTTTTGCAGAATGACGATACGCGGTTTTGTACCTTAAACGACGATATTTATTTTCAAAAATAGTATTTAATTATTAATTCATTGAACTATTACAGTAAAATCATAGTAAAATAACAATGTTCCAATTACAAAGGGGAAAAACGCTGAAATATAGCTTTTCTGACCTAAGTATTTACACATATGTATACCTACAGTCAGCTTAAAATGTTAGCGTACACCTTGTTCTTTTATAATATTCACAATTATTTTCATAAAACATTTTTTTAATTAATTATTTATGAAAATATAGTTCATTCTATAACATAAACCATATAAATGAAGGTTTCACACTTTATAGGAAGTTCACAAAAGTTGAAAAAGATTGTAATAAAAAAAAAATCTAATTCAGAATATTTAGAAAATTCTCAAGTATGCAATTTTGTAGCCCAATAAATTTTAGTAAAACAAAGTGCAAGTTTCAAGTCGCTAAAAATTATCTTTGATTTTTTAGAATTTTTTTGTGGAGGGTGTTGCGCGTTGATTAAAATCTATAAAATTGATTAATGCCCCTTATTTTAATTTTTAGGTGATTTTAATTTTCACTTTTTGAATCTATAAGTTATATATTGGCTGCGTTTCTTTATACATTCCGGATAATCCCATTTCACAGCCGGAATAAACAGAATGCGTTTGAAATATACGTCAACATATCATCAGGAACGTTCTAAAGAATATATAAACAAAAAAGTTTATTCCAAACGTTCAGAATGAATAAAGAAATGCAGCCATTGTCTGTTATATACATATTGGCATATTATGCTAAACTACTAAAATTTATGATTTTGCCAAAACTGAATGAATTGTGCCGAATGTGCCTCTTTGAATGAAATTGCCAAAAATGGCACCACTGCCTCGAAGCTTGTATTTTTACAGTTTTCTTAAAAATGAATTTTGGTATAGGGGCACGCCCAGGTGGGGACAGTAGCATTCATCAACGAAACTTCCGACGAGTTAGCCTAAAATTGGTCAGCTCTGGTTATCGCAGTGGCAGGTTAGTGTACCTCTGAGCTACGTATGTATGTATGTTAACAGCTGCTTTTCTCAGCACTGACAAAATGTAGCTAACCGCAGGTGGAAATACCTACTAGCCTGCAAATATATAAGTGCATGGTGCTCATTTGGTGCACAAATAGGACCTCAATTACTATCATATTGGGAAAACCGTGCTAGCCCTAATTTGCAGGATTATGTGAATGGCTGAGTAAAAATAATTTGATGGAAGCAAAGGACACCCTTATTTTTTTAGATTTTGTTTGTAGATGGAGCCGTAATTATATATTTCAGTGAAGTTCTTCTCAACTCTCCTGCCGCTACTCCATTCACAAAACTTCACCTAAAAGTTTTTCTTGAAATTTATCAGAGGAAAATAGTTAAAATGTATTCAGGGGGGATAAGCCTTTGTCAAGCTGAAGCCACAATTCATTTTAGTATGCATTAATGACTGCAGTAAATTTGGTAAATAGTATCTTCAACTCATGCCAGAACCAAACTAAGCACAAATTGCCATTTAAATTGTACATACATACATAGCAAATTAATGCGTTCGAACTCCTAACCGATTATGGTTTCTCGTCCACTTGCGTTGGCAGTAAAAAGCTCATTTGTATTCTAAAGCGGTGCGTAGGAGTGATTCATATAACTAGTTACTCATACGACATGTAAAACGCGAAGGGGGTAAAAAGAAATTACTTATGTATATGCATAGACATACATATTTTGGGCTTGTGTGTAAACCGCGTTTTTTTTTAATTTCAAACGATTTACAAATTAATATATGTATGTAAATGAAACTCATTTTGAGTAGGAAAAGCCTTAACATATAATCTATTATTATTATTGATATGTTTTTTTTGTATTAAAGATATGTGGAAAAAGTTTCGTACCTCTTTATAGTCCATGGAGCATGCCAGAACATTATGAACGCTGATAAATTAATGACATTTTCTTCTATTTCATAATACTTCTTTACATTTGCTTCGCATATTCTCAATAAACTTTTGCATTCTCAACGCACTGGTGCTTGACTTCTTCGTTGGAAAACGTTATATTACATTATTGCGCTAGATTATCGAATATTAGTAGCATATACACAATTTATATGTACCTGTGTATGTGCTTATATTATGTATGCATGGAGCATACATACATACATATGTATGTATCTTAGTAAACATGACGCAACTTTTAATTGTATAGACTTGTTTTTTTTCTATTTTTCCTTTGCATGCTTCTTCACAAAGAACAGACACTAAATCAGATGGTTAACATTTTATTATGCCCATCGCAAAACTAGCGGCAATTATATTCTATAGAGCAGAAGGACAGTCCCAGCATATCAAAAATATCGACCACTAAGTATTGGAAACTTCCTTTTGTAGCTTCTGCACTAATTAATCATGATATAAAAAAATTAGTTTAAGGTCGAGCTTTATTAGCACATAAAAATTAAATAAATACAAAAATCTAAGTTGGCTATATAAAGTGATCACTGGTAAAAGGAAGAAAAATAACCCTGGAAAAGCGTGAAACATACATAACATAGAAAAGTCGAATAAAAAATTGTTTGCTTTTAAAACAAAAAGATGATTATCGATAAATATAACGATATCATTATATATATTCTCAATGCCACACTGCTCAAAAAATCTGAAATTCCGGTACATTCACATTCGCCCAAATTCGACAATTTTTAAGCGATTGCAATAAATGAGGTATCAGTTTATTTGAAATTAGATTTAATTTCAGGTAGTACTCCATATTTTGAAATTGTAGAAATTATCGATGGCCAGAATTTAAAAAATTTACAGAAATATGGTTCTTTTTAATTTAACCGATAAAAAATCTCTAGTCCGAAAATAGATTATTATATACCGTTTTAAAGGCTTATATATATGTTCTTCTCAGATCATATTCAATCTTTGAAATCGAATGAAAAATAGTCATTCAAAAACTCATAAATCATATTTTCTGATCTAAATCGACAGGTCGCGACCTCTAAATGACCTTTAAAAAACCTATAAAAATAGGCAATCATATTTCTCATAAAAACAAATAAAATTAGGGGGTAGGGTCTTGAAATTTCCAAAAAACAAACATTTTCGATGGGTACCCTAATGTACATATGTATATATGTCGATCATATTATCGAACGGGCAACTTAAATTAGTGCAGTTCTTAGAAAATTCTTGTCCATAGCGTCATTATAATAGTTCATTTTTTTTTAGATAATCAGGGGAATTATTTATGAGAACGTCTATTGGCTCCCGTTCCATAAATAGACATCCAAACGATTAAGATCCCGGTGGCGTTAGCTTGCCATACTTTATTTCACTTAGATAAAAAGCTTAATGAAAGTGAAAAGTTAAATTGAAATTTATTTCCACTTAAATAAATCTGGTATGTATATATATAATAGCATTTATAACTCCTTAAACCATAACAGTTGCCAAAAATTTTGTTTGCAAAACATATGGAACATCTGAAAGATTCGAATGTAACCTCATTTCAGTCCGTTCAAAATATATTTTATAATGTTCATATATTTTTATCGATTTTTTAAACGGTTAGTGTAGAATAGCGTTGTAGAAAATGTTATCGATAGACATATTTATCGATAAATTTGATTGATTTAATTTAAGAGAAATGAATTTGCCGGTATTGTCATCGAGCAATATACAAATATCGATATATTTATCGACACCTCAGTCTCTTGAAATAAATTTACCCTAAAATTTGAGTTCAAACTCTCATTTGTATTGGTATCCGTATTCGTATTCGTATTCGCATTCGCTTTCGCATTCGCTTTTGCATTTATTTTCATTTTCCCATTCGTCTGCAAAATACGAAGCATTCATTTGTTTTAAGGTTTAAAGCAATATTAAAAATTTACAATATAATACATATATTTGGAGCCGGGGTGCTTCAATTAAACATTTTATCCGATTGTGCCATAGAAAACATGAGGGGTCAAAGAAATTAATTCATATTCCTAAAACGTGCATTGGGTATATTCTCTTCCACATACCAATTTTTCCGCTGCTATTCCAGTCACTTTTGCTCTGTTCTCTAGAAGCACATGATCATTCATTCTTTTACCTAGATACATATA
>NW_023458565.1:11689817-11748225 GCF_013731165.1 Rhagoletis pomonella
CATCAAGGAGAAGTCTCTCTTATATCCCAAGGGAGTGGGGCAGGGATGAAAAAGTAGATACAATTGTACCTTTTTCCGACGTTTGATGACTTAAAGGTACATTAGGTACAGTCAGTAGATTTTAGGTACAATTATTATTATTGACCCATATTCGCTTTTTGATTTCTGGAAATATATTTAAAATGCTTTCGAAGTTACTTACGGCAATTTGATTATTTTCTCTAGACTTGTTGCACCTATGAAAAGGAATCGGATAAATTAGCAGACTTTTCGTGTTGTTGCTGGATAAATAAGTATACTTCGCAAAGTGCGTTTTCGCCAATATTTTTCAGTAGTCAAAATTAGACAAAAACAACGCTTCTCCGATTCCCATTAGACTATAGTCTATAGATATAGGCTCAGTTAAAAAATAAAATCGAATCATGTTTAAAATACATCCATCCTTAGTATTCATGTTTTAAATAAAATTTATAAAAAAACTACAAATGAATGATGTAACTTTATTTAGGTACAATCTGTCTCATTTAGGTACATTTATTTTATGATATTAGGTACAATCTGAAATTTCCATTTTTCATCCCTGGAGTGGGGTATCTCGCAAGACAGAATCTATATCTTTAACTTCTTTTTGGTTGTTTGTGTTTCCGACAAGGTAAGAGTGTGATGTATCGACGGAAAATCTTTCCACAATACATAACGTGCTGCTCATTTGCTTTCCTATCAACAAATTGTCGAACGTATTTCGGCTCGCATAAATATGGTAACCGTAATTACATATACTGCAAGTGTATGTGGCACACAAAAATTGCAATACAATTTGAAATTATGTAGAACTCAAAAACCATTATTACTTGCTACCAATTGCTTTTGGTTTGCCGGGGCGTATGACTAACAAAAAGTGAAAATTGACTAGCTGATGTTATGTAATTATGTACAAATGTATTCGCATATTTGGCTCACTTCTAAAGGTGTGATATGCATAGTTGCGGTAAACGACAACTTCGTACAACTCTTGTAATACATGCATACCCACGTACAACAACACGTCAACACAAAACGCAAAAAATACAGGCGTATGTATGTATGTATGTGGGTACATTTCTTTAGCAACCTGCGTACAACAGTTGGCATCGCACGATATTCGATGTCCAGTAGTTTCACACTCTAATTTCCTACAACAATTCATTTAAGACTATCTGTTAAGAAAAACTATACATATACATTCATATATACATCTGCATATATACATTCATAAATGTACATACATAGGTATGTATATTTATGTGATACCATATGTTGCAAGTAAATCACAGAGCGTAGCAAAAATGTAGAAAAGCTTTGAAAAGAAGCATGATAGCATTGTACATATATACATATGCACGTGCATACATATCTATGTGTATCAAAAATAGTCGTCATTAAAGGGAACGTTGGCAATGTATGGCAGTGTCGCATTTCATTGTTACCTCATTCATTTTTGACCACACTTATATAGCCAGAAACAAATATCAAATGCGAATGTATAGCAATAAAGCGGAATTTTATTGAAATACTCGATAGTAAAAAATCGCCTGCATTGACAACAACCACCGTTATAAGCTGCCAGTGGTCGTTTTCAAATGATCAAGGTCTGTAAGTGTGTACCTTCTGAATAGACCTACATATGTATGTACGTATGTATGTAGTTCTATTTATGCGTAAATGCTACAACAAATGCATAGCTATTTGAATGCCTTTTTTTTATAGAATTTAAGCTTTTACATGTCAACTTGGAAAATTAATTGTTTTGGGTTTGCCATTCAGAATTTATAGCCTTGAATGGTTCTTTAAAAAAAAAAGTAAATGACTGCACGTTTGGACTATTTTTGGCATAGTTTTAAATTTTCGGGTTAATTAACCCTCGAAATTTCACGAGATTCACATTTTACAAGTTCCGAATTTAGTTCATTGTATCCACATATGTATGCATATAAAATCATGGGATAGATGCATATGTCAAATACTATTTTTTGCTCAATAAAGTATAGTTCGGCTTCGAGTAGGCTATTACAGTGGCTCGACTACATATGTATACTCAATTGCAGCTCTTGCGCGCCCGCTTGCGTGCCCTGGGCAACGTGAGCAACCCATGAGCGAGATAGATAACCAACCTGAATTTTTGCTCATTTTTAATTGATAACACAGCCCAGCAAAAATAGAAACAAATTTTGGCACGGCAAATGTTAAAGCTATTTTTGATAGACTTTTTGTACTGATTACGAATCCATGAGCATAAAATTTCCATCAGCTCCAGATTTTGAAAGAAAAAGTGGTCAAAGTGTCAAAAATTCGCGTTTTTTTGCAATATTTCAAAAGCTCTAGCAAAGAAACAAAAGGTGATAGAACCTTCCTGGCTTAAATTAAAGCTAGAACTCTAGACAACTATCTCTGAAAAAACCACTCCTGATGGCCACTTAGTCATTTGTTATATACTTTTATTTGTTTTTAATTTATTTTAGAAAAAATGAGGAAGTTAAATCAAATTTTTTTACTTTTATTATAGGTTTCAAAAAAAGTGTCATTGAAATTGGTTGTTGTGGTACACCAACTGTACATTGAATTCTTGTACAAAAATATATCTTTCCCATGATTCCAGAAAATTATAAAAATAATACAATATTTAAAACTATTAGTACCAATAGCTAACTGTATACTCGCTAGTATAATTTTTTAATTTGACACGCAAGTAGGCACACATCTATGCGATTCTATCGCAACAACAAATGTCATTTTATAAACAAACAAACAAAATATTTTTTGGCGAAAAATAAAATTCTTAGCTTTCCTGACCAAAGTTTTCGAATAAGAAATCCGTCACTTACCCAAATATGTATATTTTCAATATTAGATCATACCACCTTAAAATAAAACAAACAAAGTTCGCCGTACACCCCTAAGCTTCAAAGGCAATTTTTTTGAAGTGAAACTTCTTTAGCGGCGGTTGGTTGGTTGGGGGTAAATTGGCGAATTCAACGGAAATTGCACACGGAAATGGTGCAACGGAAATGGTGCAACAAAAATGGTTGGGGCTAAAACAAGTGCTTCTTGTGTGTATGCAGATGGTTTTAATTTAACAAAAAAATGCTAATAAAAGGTTAAAGAATAGAAAAAGACCAATACATGAATGAAAATAAAAGTGACTACGTACATATGTAGATAAAGAAAAGGATAAAGGCAAAGGTAAAAATAAAAATAAAAACAAAGATGCGTAAAGATAAAGGCAAAAATGAAGATCAAAGTAAATTTAAACACTTTACATACTTATATAAGGGCAAAGGTGAAGGGGAATATGTAGAAGAAGAAAATGATAAACATAAAAGTAAAAATAAAGAAAAAGATGAGAATGAAGATACCGATAAAAGTGAAGATGAAGATAGAGGAAGAAAGATTAAAATAAGGGTAATTATAGAGAAAAGAATATAGATGGAGACCCAGAGACTCAATGTGTAAACTATTTGGGATTTTAGAGATTTTCGGGAATCTCGGGTCTCATCGATAAAACAATCGATATTTTTATCGGTTTTGTTATCGATATTGTTACCGATTTTGCTATCGATATCTTCGGAACTTGTCTATATAATATTTTTATGGATTTTGTTATCGATATTTTTATCGATTTAGTTATCGATACTTTTAACGATTATGTTATCGATATTGTTATTTTATAATCGATTTTGCTACCAATATTATTATCGATTTTGCTATCCAAATTTTTTTCGAATTTTTTATCGGTTTTGTTATCGATATTTTTATTAGTTTTGTTAAAGGTATTTTGTTGGATGTTACTATCGATTTTGTTATCGATGGAGTATTAAGATAAAAATTAGGATAAATTAAAACAGAATAACATAAATGTCATTAGAACGAACAGGGGTAGAGGTAGGGATCTAGATAGGAAAAAGACAAAAAATATAACCTTAAGCAAAAGCAGATGTATGTACATATGTATGTATGTATTTTGGTTATGAGACAAGCTAGATATGTAAAGTAAGTTTCACTTCTCCAGTGTGGCCCAGGCGCACTTACTTTTTTCTTTTTGCCGAACCTAGGAGTTGCCTTTTTAAATTTTTCGATCATACCTACATCATACATTCGGCAATAAAAAGCTTCTTTTAATAATAATTAATAGTTCAACTGGAATAATCGAAATACTTTCTTAGCAAAAAGTGTAATGATTTTTGTTGAGCTTTAATTGGCTGGCATTAAGGTGGTACGTTAGGCTAATAAGAACTGAAATCTAGTGGGTAAGTCCTAGAATGAGGTACTTGGGGACAATGAACTTTGGAACAAGAACATAGATATGCCATACTTAACGATCCGACTGTAAATGCCGAAGATAGGGCGAAAAATGTAAAAGGCAACCCCTACTTTCGGCTATAAAACAACAAAATTTCAAAATTGCCTTGCAAAAATACTTTACATTCGTAGGTGTACTTTTTTTCTGCTACAGTTTAATGTGCATATATACAAAGAAAATAAATTCCTACAGTTCCTAAGTAGCACGCGCCAATGCTAACGCTAAGCGCTGCCAAAATCAATAAAAACCAACTACATCTATTTCTATCAATCAATTTCAGTTTCAGCGAATGTTCAGTTTTTTTTTGCAGTACTAATTTTGACAAAGCGATAACAAAAACAGCTCCCGCTGAGCGCATGCCAATCGCACTTGTGCTGCCGTTATTTATTCACTATTTACCTTATTTTTTAACTCGTACCACTCGCTGTTTGGGCCACTCAAAGCGAATACTCCCTCGAGCTCTGTGCTTACGAAAATCACAAAGTCAATGAAGTAACTGGGGTCTTAACGCTGGCCAAAACAAATATGAAAAAAAAAACTAGAAAAATATGTATATGCTTTAAATAATCAGCGCAAGTAAGGCTGGCAAAAGGCAGACGAACTTTACAATCAGATACATACATACATACATACATTCGTATATGTATGTAGCTTTAGTGATTAATATGTATACAAAAAAAGTAGCGCAGTCCGCAGATTACTCATCCAAGTGTGTAGCTAAATTGCATTATACAACACAAATTAAGTATCAAAACTATTTTTTAATTTTTTTAATTTCTTAACGAATATTTTATATACCATTTATAGTATAAATAGCATGTATAGTATGTTTTTTTTCTGCAACTTACGCTATGAACGCTTGTATTTGAATTATAATTACCGGCTTAGTAAGGGGGCGATGTGATTAAATCGATCAGCTTTATCGAATGTTTAGCGAATTTAAAACAAAATATGTATTTTAAAGAGATTGCTGTTGAAAAGATAAATATACATATATATCTACCTACATATGTACATATGTACATACATACATATGCTTGGTTTTGTTAAGTTATTTTCTCAATTTTTTGCTGCAATTTATTGCGCTGGCGCCACTTGCTTAACAATATTTCTATATACATATGTGTATGTATGTATATGTGTGCCTATGTATGTATGTACGAACTAATAGTTGTTGTGCGCTCAAGTGTTGCCTTGAAAATCAAATAATCGAAAGAGGGTAAAGCAAAATGTGTAGCAACAATCAATAAGGCATTTCAGTGAAGCGGAATACTTTTACTTTAATGGAGCTGCTGTTTGTATTTTTGCTATTAATATGTATGTAGTTAGTAGTTTGGCGTACCTTGTGCTACACAATACACAGAAATCTAAACAAATTTAGTAGCATCTGGTAGCAAATATTTCTGTATATTAAATGAAAAATTTCATTAGAATCCAAACTGCCAAACTGAGTAGCTAATCGCTTAAAGTAGCAATAAGCCCGAGTTATTAACCATTTCAATCCAAAAAGTGCTAAGTCAAGATAATTTGCTTTAACAAAATTGCGCAAGTATCTTTATCTGGAAAGATATCTATATACGGCTAACTGCTTGTACATTTACATTCATTTTATGTATGCATGTATAATAGTCTCGCCTTATTTTCACCAGTTTTTTCTTTATTTCTTTGGTTTAATAAGTTTTTAATATCTTTTTATAAAAGTCTAGCTAGCGATACAACAAACACCATATAAATCGGCATTTTAAACATTGTACGAAAATTATAAAAATTCAACAAATTTTCACCATAATGTCAAATTTCGTATACAGAATTTTTAGACAATTTTTTGGTATTCAATTTTATCGCCATATACTGCAAGTTTCAAGCGGTTCTAGGCGTTCCCTTTCATAAAAAAAAATTCGAGCATACTTTGTATGGAAAAAATGCGTGACACCGTCAGCAAAAAATAAAAAGATTAAAAATCAACGGTATTTTGTAGCCACTTGAAACTTGCACTTTATTATACTAAAATTGCATTTGTTAAAATTTTTGGTGAAAATTCGTTGAATTTGTATAATTATTGCACAAAGTTTGAACTGTGGATTTAGCCACTTTTATAAAAAAAAACTTTTATAAAAAAAAAAAATATTAAACATTAAATAAACCAAAGAAACAGGGCTGATATACAAATTGAAACAGGTTATTTTACATATGGATCCAGTTTGCTGTTTGTTTTTTGCTTAACCAAAAATAAATTCGCACACAAAAAACGAAAGACTTAAGAAGCGAACTTAGTTTCACAGTTTTATTTATATGTACAAGAAATGTATGTATTCAAAGAAGTTATATGCTCATTTAAATTGCTTATTCGCTCTCTACTAAATCATCTTCATATGAATTACTTTAAGTATTTGTAATTAATTTATAATCTAAGGCGAATGTCGCTAAAAGTCGATCGTACACCAAATGATCGCAACTATTCATAAACATACATATTGTATGCCTAAATACAGGCAACAATCGTAACTATATACAGCTTCGGTAAGAAATATTTATACTGCTAGTCAATATAATACATTGCATACATTTAGGCTGCAAAAGTTGCTGTGCTAGTACTTTTTCTGTTTGGAAGGCATGCCGTTGCGCTGTGTTGAGACTTACGTATGTACATATGTTTAAATTTGTGTATGCTTACCCTGATGTTTTGCGCACTTTTCATCTAACGCAATGAACACAGTTTCTTTTATATGAAAGAAAATACGCAATCCATAGCGAAAAAAATTCTTAAAAATCAACGGCAAAAATATCGCTGAAAATTTCGATTTTGTTCGATGCATTGATGTTTTTTCGGCATCCCTAGCTAGCACTGATTTAATCATTTAGGCGATTTTATGTTCAAAAACTATCTACTACTTTTTCATAAACTGGATGTCAAACAATCTTGATATTTTATATTGACGCGAGTGTTGTTCACGGTTTGTGAATGAAAATCAGCAATAGAAATTTCTGAGGAAGCGAAATCAAATGTTTTGAGATACGCTTCCGATTAGCAGCACCATTTCAAAAAGGTATTGAACTGTTAAATCATATTTTGTTGCGCCTAACTACGCATTCCTTTTATTTCGCACTGCATGCATTTCAATTCAATTGTAATCATCTAAATACATATGTACATACATGTGTACACATGTGCATTCATATAAAGAACTAAAGACACAAGCTTGCTTTTTTACTGCCCTACAGTAGCAACTAATTGAAATGTTATGGTCTTTAATTGGCGCAGCTAATTATTCAATTGCAATTGCCTGCATTACAAATGAATGTACAAATATGCAACGCTACAACAAGACAAAAAAAAATAAATGATACGCATGTTTATGTAAATACTGCAATCATTTGTCACCCGCCACCAGCCAACAAGTCAGCAGTCAACAGCAATCAACAAATTCATAACTTATTTACTCGTAAGCCGCTTGTGGAGCACGTCTGCATTTACGCCACTTTATTTATGGGTATACATTTATACATACACACGTAGGTATGTATGTATGCAAGCAAGCAAGTTTTGCGCGCTTTATCTATATTTAGCTCAGACACATATCCAAATTCATGTTTGTTGGATGAACTTTGATTTTCTTGCTGGCATTACATGTGTTTGAATGCATTGGACTGAGTACTTAGGTAAATATAGTATGTAACTGCACAAATTTAAGCATGTATGTATGTACATAGATGTGTGTCTGCTCTTTACTTGACAGCTTTGAATTAATCGCAATCGGTTTTAATTGAGTTCAATTAAAACTAGTTTGAGTTTATTCTCGCTTTTACAAAATCCGAAGTTCAGTTTCGTTCTTTACAGATTTACTAGCTGTAATTTGTTTCTACAATTATCCTGGTATTAGGATTGCTCGAATTAAAATGCGGAAATTTTATTTATTTTTTTTTTAAATGTTGCACAAAGATTGAATCTTGGATTTATATGGTTTTTATTAACGAATATACGTTATTTTTATAACAAACTCGCACACCCGGCGAACTTCGTCCCGCCCAAATTTAATTTTTTTACTGAAATATTTTGGTCCAACGTTTTCACCAACAATTCACGTTCACTATTTCCAGTGAAACATTTATCTGCTAATATTACGGTTTGGTGGTTGTCGCGAAAGTGTATTTTAGTGAAGGAGTTCTTGAAATTCTCCAATGATCTGGCGTTTCACAGCACGGTTAATCGCACAACGAAATAAATTTCAAGAACTTTTTCCCAAGCACCCCCTGGCAGCAACAATGATCAGGTTCGATGGTGAATCTGTCCTTGAAACTGTATGGTATAGGTGATAGCAATCTAAAAATTGGGGAGTATCGTTGTTCTAGTATGTATGTAGTAGTATGTTCGAATACTCAACCATGAACACTTCCAGAGATGTGCAGTATGAAAAATTCGGTTTATTTGAGTAGAGTAGAATATTTGACTACAATGAACATGTATGAGAGCCACGCCCCTTTTCCAATAACATAAATTTTTTTTATGAGTATGCGATTAATTTCGTATAGGAGATGCCACGCCCCCTCTTTCAATAGCTCAAATTTTTCTCCAAGTGTAAGCGATTGATTGCATATATATCCCTACCAAGCTCCAGTACTCTACCATGAATACTTCCAGAGATATGCGGCATGAAAAATTCGGTTTTCCATTTTTCGATTGATTTCATATATTTCCAAATATATACAAAAAATGTCATACAAATCGGTCAAGTCGTTTCGGAGCAGCTGACCACAAACACCGTGACATGAGATTTTATTCGAATGCTGGCAACCCTATGCAAATTTTTTCTGTTTTAAATGTTTTCATACATTCGCAGTGGAATAGCATTATTGCAGCTTATTTGAATTAAGTTTTCTTTTTGATACAGCAATATATTTTCATATATAAAGATTTTATCGAATGGTGGCAACCTTATCAAAATTTGTTTCTATATTAAATTTGTTATGCATTCTCAGTGAAATATAACTACTGCGGTTTTTTTCATTTCATTTTTTTGTTTTTTTGATATTTCATATATCTGGCAACACCGGTTTTTAAATTTTTCTTTGCAAACCTTCTACAGATAAAGAGAAACAAAATGAAATAAAAACAAAGCAACCCCGTTGAGCCGTTCTTGAGTTATGCGATAACACACGAGCTACAATTCATTTTTATATATAAAGATTTTTTAGAGTGTGGGCAACCCTATTGATTTTTTTTTATTAAATTTGTTTATAAATTCTCAGTAAAGTACATTATTGCGGCGTATGTAAATTTAATCATTTTTTTATATTTGAAATATGTGGCAACATCAGTGATCTATTTTTCCCCCTTACATTCATTCTACAGACAGAAAGACACAAATGAAAATTAAAGCGAAGCAGATCCCTAGAGCCGTTCTTGAGTTATGCCTACCAAAATTGTTTTCTGAATTATATTTTTTTATACATTCTCAGTAAAAAAGCATAAGATAAAACAAAAAAAAATATAATAAAAAATTGTTTAAATATTTTGACCTAAAAAACCATTAAAAGACATCATTTCAAATATCAAAAACATCATGGGAAAAATTTTATAATCATAGGGAATTGCATAAATTTCAATTATTTCCTAAATATGGCAATCATTTTTCAGCATCCCAAATTTTTATTACTGCATTTTTGCATTAGTTATATTTCGAAATACGAATTTTTTTCTCACCATGCTATTGCCACGAAAGCCTGCGGCTAATTATTACTACTTTGCTGAGATTATCTCGAAATGACGTAAAAACTACCTTCACAATTTCCTATGGCAATGCAAAGCCGCCGCCATGAACATATAAATAAACAAATTATTGTGCAATTAAAATTGAAATATCAAACTACTTATAAACAATAAGCGAAAGAACAATGACGCCAAACAAAAAATGCAAATGGCAAAACAAAAACAAAAATGAAAAAAGACAAAATATTTAAAGTCAATAAAGATGACACTTAAGTAAACCCAACTACAAATGCATTTGTATATTTGTATGCAAGTATGTGTTGAGGCATGTAAAATTTATTTGAATGTAGGTAAGTAATGCGTTTATGTAAAACACAATCCCACATTTCCGTAGAATTTGAGATTTCGTGTATATAAATTGTAATGGAAACCATTACCGCAAAAACCACACCAACCACCCCTTAGAATCACTGGCTGGCAGGCGGCTATTAAAATCCCCACTGCCACCGCATAGCAACACATCCGCAAGATCGCGCACACACCAAGCCGCTGTCGTAGCCGCCCTCAGCCTCTGCCGCGGCTGCTTGCGCTGCATATATGTACATATGTACTCGTATCATCGCGTTTCGTGCGTCGCCAATATCGCATTTCAGCTAAACAATTCACGTCATTTCAATTATTTGCATTTTAACGGTGTTTATTTTTATATCTTTACAAAGTGGGTTTTTTTTCTACGCTTTGTTTGAGCGTTTGTCTGAATTATATTATCATTTTTATGTGCTACCAACGTACAGTGGTACAAAACTGGAATTTACTGTTATAAACAGTTCAGAGCCTGCATATTTGAACCGATTTGATAAGCTTATTTTAGATGAAAGCTAATAAACTTTAGAAGACACTTGTTGAGCCCGATTTTCGAATTTTTATTTGTTAATATTACATTTTTTAGTGCAGAGTGCAGAGAAAGTAGCAATTTTAAAGAAAATTTATTCTCGTGTTTCTGTTAATAAATGTTACATAATACATAATAAAAAATAATTCGAAAATGTTATGTTAAATTTATAAAAAAAAAATCCCCACAATTGAAATTTTTTTGCGAACTTTTAGAAAAATTTTAGCTAAGAATTTAATAGGCAAATAAGTTTTAATGCCATAAAGTGCGAACTTTAAGTGGCTTGATTTTTAATACCTTTTTTTGCTGACTTTTCGAGCACACTTTATGTATGCATTTATAAAAAAAATGCTTAACACCGCCAAAAAAAATATATACATACTTTAAAAATCAAAACGAATTCTTAGCCACTCGAAACTTTCGCTTTATTAACTACTAAAAATTAGTAAGCCTAAAAACTGCTCAACTAGAACTTTTCTAAAAATTAAAAAAAATTTAAAAAAAATATTTTGGTAAAAAAAAAATTTATAACATTTCTAGTTTTTTTATGATTTTTGTTTTTACTTGGAGAAAGCCTACAATTATTTTCAACTTGTTTTTAGCACTTTACGCTTAATAACATATACAAATAAAAATTCAAAATCGGTATCAACAATTCTCTTCTAAATTTTATTAGCTTTCATCTGGACTACATATGTATGTATTATGAATTGAGTAAATTTCAGTTTTGCATCACTGTGCAACGCTATCATTTGCGTGTGCTCACAGCATTTGATTTACTATCGCGCACCTGTACCGCGCGTGTGCATCTGCATTTATTCACGCTTCCTCTCTGTATGCTATATCTATGAGCTATGAAATCGTAAACGCTTATGTAAGCGCCTAGGCTGGCGTGATGATTAGCAATGCACTTTACTGCTATCGGCCACCCGCGCCTTTTTAGTGAGCATTCGAGCTTTTTGTTAGAGTTTTATTAGCGCTCAATTGATTTGCTCACATTTGTATCGGCGGTATTGATTATATCGACTACCAACACATACATGTGTACATAAATATGTTTAAGTAAACTAGAAACTTTCGGGAACGAAAGAATGAAGAAAATGGAGCTTTATGAGGCTCCCTGAGCCAAACACGAGATTTACATATTTCGGGGGAACGAACGGGCACAGAACTATTGACACAAGTTATAGTGACATTCTTTAAGATCCGTAACTCCAATCGAACATCTCCTATACCCAACAAAGCGATTCAGACTTTTAAGAAGAGCATTTCAGGGACGATTTGGACAGTTTGATTGAGAGAGTTGTTTTTAATCGCCAAATATCGAGACAATTTTGTGGGCATGTAAAGATAGGTCTGATCAAATGTTCTTTCTCTAAAAGCGTAAACAGACGGCAGGGTTAATCCGGATCAACTCGGGAATTTACTGCAGTTGATCCGGGTTAAGTCAGAGATAGTCCGGATCAACGCTGCCGTCTGTTTAAGCTTTAAGCTTCTCTCTAAAAATTTGGGCATAATAATCGTATATATGAATTCAGGAAGGTAATATTTTAAAATATCTTAACTGAACTGTTTTGGTACGTACATAACGGCATAGGAAGTGAAAAACGTCGGACGGTCAACCGGTCCATACACTGTGAGACATTAACGGGGTTATTTTGGCAACTGCCTTTCAACTCACCACAGTATTTCGAAAGACAAAAGCCAATTATGGCAACAAAAGTCAATTCTGGCAACTATCTTGGAAGTTCTTTTCTGCCTTTCGAAAGACTATTTGAAAGATCTGCTAACGAGAAGAGCTTAGCGTTATTCTCATTTTCTTTTAGCAATAAGTTTTCAAAAAATTAAATGAAATTAGAAAAATATATATTTTTCTTTTTAAACCCATAAAGTTTAAAAACTAAAATTTAAATTTAAAAAAGTAAAATAGTTTCTAAAAAGTAAATGAAATTTTAAAAATTATTTATCTTTAAAAAAAATATCTATAATCTAATGGCCTTATTCATAAAAAATAAAGTAGGTTTGAAGAGCTTTATAAATTGACGTTTTCATACATTTTTCAATTTACAAACCTTTTATAAAGCTACTTTATTTTTGATGAATAAGGCCATAAAAGTTAAAGAAAGTTAAATTAAAAAAAATTTAAACTAAAGAAAAATATAATAAGTTACTAAAAATTAAATGAACTTCGAAAAATATAACCTTCTTAAAACAAAATAAGCCAAAACTCCAAAGAAAATTTAATTAAAAAAAAAAGAAAAAATAAAATAAGTTCCTACATAATAAATGACATACACAAAAATATATATTTTTCTTTTTAAACCAATGAAATTACAAAATATAAAAAAAAATATAAAAAATATCTTATCTCCTTATAAAAATATATATCTCCTTATAAAAAATATATAGATATACATAAAAATCAAATGGAATTGAAACAAAAATATTTTCTTTTTAAATAAAATAAACTGAAAATTTAAAAGGAATTTTACTTAGAATAAAATAAAATAAGTTCGCTAATATTAAACTCAATTTAAATAATTCTTTTTAAGACAATTAAATTAAAAAAGCAAAAAAATACTTATGTTTCAAAAAATTAAATAAAATTAAAAAAATTATGAATTTTTTAAAACAATAAAACTAAAGATCAAAAGCAAATGTATTTAAAAAAGAAAAAATACATGCACAGAAAATTCCGCCCGCCGAGAAACTTGAACCTCAGACCTCTCGAATGGAACGGCAGTGTTTTGCTCACTCGGCCATTGCGACTGTTGGAGCAGCGCCAGCAAAATGATATACAAGTGTTGCCTATCAAAAGAGCTTTTCACTATGAAAGTTGGCAAAGGAGCTTTTTTTCTAAGATATTCGTGCTAAAATGAAAAACGTCTTTCGAACTAATTTGTCAATTGTCTTTCAATTGTCTTACAAAAGACTTTCAACTATCTTAGCCAGAATTGCCCTGGAAATTTGAAAAACATCGTCAGAACCGGAAACGTTTATGTATACGGTTATGTATACAAAAAATGGTTAAAAATATGTGGCTTCAGAGCTTCCAAACTCTACTTTAAGACGAAAGCGATCAGAATTTATTGCCGTATTCCGGAAGGGTTTTCGGACACTGATGCCTGTTTCTTCGAACTACTCACTATATTTATATTTATTCACTATAACGTACACAAAATACTTAGTAGTATGTAGAATACGTAGCAACAGAGTCGATCGATAAGCCAGCCTTAAAGTAAGATGCAAAGAAATATAAACATTGGTCAACTTCACTCACCTGCTGATTGGAATCATCGTCCGTCACCGGCAGCAACTTCACCGTACTGCCATTGGTCATATTAAAGCTGCCACTGCTCGAAAGATTCTTCATGTGCGGTGTGGATGCCACAACAGTGTTGGAATAATGAAAATCACTAGTGCTAGCCGCCTCATGACTATGATAATCGGATATTATATCGTTTAGTGTATTGTTGCTACCGCTGATGGTAGTAGCACCACTAGTGCTGATGCGTCCCGAAGCGGCAGTTGTGCGACCGCTTAATGTGCCATTACCATTACCCATATGACCGCCACTTCTACTCCTAATTGTGCCACTGCCACCACCAGCACCACCGCTACCACCTGTGCCGGTTGTGGCTGTCATTGTGGAAACTGTAGAGATATAACTGCGCGTTGTTTGTGGTGATGGAGTTATAGTCACAGCGCTTCTACCATCATGCTCACCATGCAGCGCAGTCGCATCATCAGCATCACCAAATCGACGCATATTCACCCAGGATAAACGATTGCGCTGTTTACGTTCCATTGTTGCTGGATTACTATCCGACTGTGTAACGCTGCTGGTAGCCGTTACAGGGCCATTGTGGCTGGACGTTGCGTCTGCGCCAATCACATAAATGCTGGTCGCATTCGAATCAGTACGCAACCGCATGGCTTCTGATGGCGGCGGTGGTGGTGGTGGTGTTGCTGGTAAGACTATATTGTGAACGCCGCTTATATGTCGACGTGTATTATTCATTACCATTGGCATTGCTTGTTGACGTTGCTGCTGTTGCTGTAACTTTAAATGTTCGTCGAGTGCTTCGTCACTGGATCTGCTGCGATATGATGTTGCTATCTGCATATTTAGCTGCTTGTGCCGCACCAGCAACACTGCAGAATATTTCACACTACTCTGTGGCAAAATGTGCAAAATACGCAGTGGGTGACTGAACTGAACTGAACTGGATTGGATTGCTGCGCCGCTGATGGACACAAAGAGATAACTGTTATATGGATTCCTTGTACTTCAACTCAACACAGCTGAAATGAAAGAGCAGATTGAGAATGCTATGAGTTCGGGGCATTTTGTTGTGATTTGCTTGAGATGTGATGAGTCCCTTAAAGAATCACAAGAATAAAAAAGTGATTCATTGAATTCAGAGGAAGTAAAGCATGCGTGTCTCGGTTATTTTTGTTTGTTCTTTTTTTTTTTTTTAATTCACATTAGTATGCAGCCTCACAAACCGATTTGTCTTGCCACACTTGCGCTCAAAGACAAAGCTATAACCAGTTCTTTGCTTCGTGCTTTTTCTCCATCTGTTTTCAATGCGGATTTTTGCACAGATCGCATTTGAGCGCGTGTATATAAACACTTATACACATATGTACATATGCATGTTTATATGGCTATCTCCACACCTAAGACAAAAAGCTTGTTTGATTAGTTCGCAAATGGCTGTGATTAGCGCTTAGCACGCCGATGCAGTGGCGTTGATGATAATTAATTTCATTTGGCTCCCTGCTCTGTGCTAACATAACATAATCAACAAAGTTAATGATTCACACATTTGTATGTTTTCCTTTGAAAATGCTGTTTTTTTTCTACTTCTGCTCACCCATTAAAGCTGCTTATCTGCTAAAGCTGCATAGGGAATTCCAAATGTCAACAGCAGTGACGGAAAGTACTCGCAGCATGGCACCATCACTTTTGCTATCGTTTCGTTTATCTTTTATTTAACTTTTGATATGACAACATGACTTTTATTAAGATACAGATTTCTCGGAAGAATATTAATGAACACTAGGGTGGACCAAATAAAGTAAAGTCGGAATTATAAAGCTTTGGCCCCCCCTATTTATATATATTTATTTATGTATGTTAAACAAGAGCATGTACTGTAAAGAAAGATATCTAAATATCTAAACATTAGAGTGGTACAGAAAAGCATTTGAAAAAAGCAAAGTGCGAATTTAAATGCTCTCATCCCTTAGTATTGTCCAATATCGAAAAATATACCCACTTTTTTGTCTTTGAAGTCACAAAAAAAAATATTTAGAAGTCACTCAAAGTGCTCAAAGTTTCACATGTATTTTATATGAAAAAAAAAACAATTTTGTGTAGAAATAATAAAGAATCCTTAAAAATCTTCAAGAAAGAAAGAGACTCAAATTTTAGTGTTAAATTTTTTATTGGTTCCCTAAAACCCTAAAAACTTCGAGCGCTTCTAAATATTTTGTATTAAAAAAAAAAAACACATGGTATATTTTTTCGATCTAGAACCATCCTAGATGGTGAGAGCATTGAAATTCCGACTTTAACTCTTCAAATTGATTTTTGGGCCACCCTAAAGCATATATGAATACAAATATTTATTTACATATCTTTCTGTACAACACAGGCACTTGTTTAACATAAATAAATGTAAATATGCGCTTGAATAAAATGCAGGGGCATTGTCACAACAGCTTAGTGGCGAGAGTGGCTATTGGAAGACGGGTGCCTCTGAATGCTTGAATTAAATGGCTTTCAGCAGCATTTATGACTATTAAAAGATAAATATAGTATAATGATAAGCTAAGTGATGCGTTTTCACTTTATAATGATGACGGAATCTAGGCTCTTTATAAAAGCATTTCATACTTACTTCGACGACTTTTTAATCTCATTATTAAAAGGTTCTTTCACTTCAAAAAAGCAAGAGTATATTTTAGATAAGAGTTCTGTGAGTGTACACACTAACTATACATACATACATACAATAATAATAGCAGTATCCGGCCACGCCTTGATGCCGATCAGTCTGGCTTAGAGAAACGAAAGCACTTATTTCTTACAAATGCAAATGTCTAATCTCATAATTCATTTGATCACAAATCAATGCCAAAATAAATCGAATTAAAATACTCCAAATAAAGAAATAGAAATCGTGATACTAAAATTGTTGCGGATTAGTGGATTTTTTTTTTTTAATTTCGATGTCAAATGAATATTAGTTTTCACTATAACCTCTATACCATTCTGTATGGGAGTAGAACTCTTGAGCCACCATTTAAGTCAAGTTTGGCGAACCTAGTTTAGGTTATGTTAGGTTAAAGTGGTTGCCACTGGACAAAGGGTGCACTTAGAGCATACGCATTGGTCCTTTGTAAAACTGTAGGCGTATGTGTTTGAAGCGCTAGACTATCTCCGAAATACCCGCAGCAGCACAGGTTCCTGCCATTGTCCAGCCTACGCTGAGTTGACACGAGGCCCATCTTTCCAAGAGTACTTCACAATTAGTCCAAAGTACCTACAGTTCATCGTGTTTTTCATTTTACTTGTATATTTCTCTGATCATTGATTCATGTGATAGGAATCTTGTTTTCTTACAAGCCTAACTATCTGAGTGTTAGATTAGCCTGAGGCTCAGTGGTGGAATTTAGAACTGTAATACTTTAATTAAATTTTTAAATAGAAGAAAGTCTGTTTTTTGGGATTAGCATTTAGTAAGGCCTGTAATTGTATTCGTCCCGGTAAGTATATCCACTGAAATGACTCTGCAATTCCCCAGCCATGGCAGCTCTCCAGATATATAGACAACTCTCTGGTTATCGTCGTCCATCATCTACTCTCCTGCAGGATGCTAGGACCAGCTACGACTGGATTATTTCTTTTAAGAACCTGGTGCAAATTACCACCTCTTTTTAGCCTTTTAACTACTTAGATGATACCAACCTAATTTTCAAAAATGCGGCAAAATAGTCGAGGAGGAGTTCTATACAGTAAGCTGTTCTGGAATGACAGACATCGACATGCACTAAGGAAGGCGCAACGGTACTTGCAAACAAAAAGAAAGATATGTATATCAAAAGCACTCTTTCCGAAGATAGTACACCGTCCACCGAATATATTATATTTATTACGACCGTAAAACTTAAGGAAGCTCTTTTTGTATAATCTTAGGACTTTCCAGTTATACCAGATATGTTGGCGGCAATCTCGTCAAATATTATTTTTGACTATTCTTTACAACCCCATCCACTTTCGATAAGAAATACAAAGCTGTTTTGCCAACACGACAAGATCTCAGCATATGACTACCCACAAGGTCGGGGGAGTAGCCAAAAAAAAATGTACTTCGGGAAAAGGGCACGGTCGGTATACTAATAGCTATAGTACAGAGTTTTTTAGACATTAAACCTATCTAGTCGCCAATTTACGTTGAAACAGTTCCTATTCAGTGTAACCTTCAGCATTACCAGGATCTTCTTATTATCAGCAACGCACTTCATTCCTCGTAAGTATAAACTCTCATGGGTCACTTGCTCCCCTTTGGCTTATATGTCACAAGGAGAGAGGTACAGAGATCTCTTAGGTGGAAATAGGTAAGAGCTTTGGCAAAGTTCATAGCCTCAGCAAGGTGGTTTGTACCCCAGTGAGCTTTTTGGTATCAATCTACACACCAATCTACGCTCCAAGCGTTACGAACTAACCTTACCTATTGTTCATGTGCAGCAAAAGTTAATTTTGGGCTCGGAGCAAGGTATTTTATGAGCAAAGTCGGTTTTAACCAGGGACCAAGAACAAAAGTTATGTTCGAAACTAAATGTCGTTCTCGTAGTTTTGTTCCCAATAACGCTTTAAAAAAAAACTCCAACTGAGAAACTGTAAAGGACGTTCTCAATGGGAATTATATAAGAACAAACTGTGGAACGTTCCCAAAGAGAACAGAATGCGAACAATACTTTCATGAATATTTCTAAGAGAACAAAAGTCTACGGAATATTTTGGCAAAGAACAAAACGGGAACTAAAGTCTCAGGAACTTTCTAACAGCGAACGAAACGAGAACAAATTTTCTCTGAACTATTCGCCAAGAATGGAAGCGAGAACAAAATTTTCATCATAGCGTTCTATTAGTTTGAAATATTTGAATATTAAAATTACTCAAAATAGAACTCAAAGATGATTATGCAAATAAAGTAAACGAAAGACTTAAGACACGAACTTTCTTGCACATGAAAAAAAATTCCTCCATAAATGAACAGTTCACCCTAATGACAAATTATCTGGAAGTTGGAATGATCCAGATTTCCACTGGCTTGGAATTAACAATCATGATTGTCACTGAAACGATTTTTCGTTCCAACACGCAGACGCCCCTCTCATTCGTAACGTTATGTTCTCAAAACTTTTTTTCTGGTTTTGTTCTCTAGTGGAACGTTCCCCAGACTTTTGTTCTTAATTGTTCCTCCTTAAAAACGTTTCCTCAATACTTTCGTTCTTAATGTATTCTCATTGCAAACGTTAACGAAAGTTTCGTTCTCATTCTGTTATTCATAAGAACATTCCCGAGAGTTTTATTTGCATTCTGTTCTTTATGGAAACGTTCCACAAGCTTTTGTTCTCACTTTGTTCCCCTTCAAACTGCTTTCATTACTTTTGTTCCCGTTTGGCTCTTTGTGGGAACGTTCTTGACATAACGTTTTGTTCTCATGCATAACTAAACCAGAAATGGAACTCGTTCTCAGACTCTGGTTTAACTCAAAATAAAACACTTATAGAGGGGAACGGTCTAAGTGTAGCTGCCTGAAATTGCTTTAGTAATTATAAAGCGACTTTTTTGTAACGACTTTAAGTAAGTATGGATTTGAGAACAAGAAATACGATTATGAAAATACCTGTTTTTTCTTCAACAAAGCGCTGATTTTCATTCTTTCCATTGTTGTATTAAATTATTTTCATTAAGAAAGACTAGCACTAAGCGTAGAGCAAATATGCTTGAAAACACTTCATAAATGAGGGAGCTTCATTTTAACTTAGTTCGATCCGTCCGGTGCGTCTTTATTGTCTTTATTATCTGAGTCATACACTTTCACACATATATATATATATTTACATACACTAAATTAATTAAATATTTTTAACTAAACAAATAATTCCCACGAATTGTGTGTAATCACAGTGTAATGCTTATCAACATTTTATTACATGTACAAGAGTAAACATTTAAATAAACACAGTGCAAGAAATCAGTGTAGAAATCTGATTTCAAGCAAATATTAAATGTTGGTAAATAGTGAGTGCTTGTTTACGCTGACTAATAGATGCCACCACCCGCACGCAACAAATTCTATGAATGTGTAGATTAAAAAATAGCCAATAAAAAAGGACGCTTATCATTTGAAATGTTACCTTTGATCGTCAAGTAAAATCATGTAAGGCAAAATACTTAAATATGCTCACACAGAAAAATTGGAGAAAAAGTGTGAAGTAATCACTGTCAAGGTTACCAAAAAAAAAAGTGAATTGTATATTTTTCACAACCATGAAAATGTGTGATGAGCCATATGCAATTATTTACTATTAATTATCATGCACAAGTGCAAATGACAAGAATAAATGCAATGCGTTGTATAAACATAAATCAATGCAATAATGACTAATATTTATTTATGTGTCTACTTTACGAGTATGTACATACTCAATGATAATATTTTTTCGCTGATACGGCATTGACTGAACGCAATCACGAAAACCTAAAACACATTCAAAATTAAGATGCGCTATTTGTTTGTTAAGTACATATTCACTGATTGAAAGTTAGCAAATTGCCACAAGAAAATCTTTTAGGCCTTCAAAACACCGAATTAATTTGATCGCGTGGATGCGAAAATGCTCTAAAAAAACAAACAAAATTCAATATTTGTGTTTGTTTTAAATATTGTGTCAAATTAAGTTCAAATTGCTTGCGCGGCCAGCAAGCAAATCGTAAATTTATTTAATGTTCATTAAAGGCGATTAAATTAAAATTGTTGCTTGGTGTTCGCTTTGTCGTTCGGTACCTTGTGCGGTGGTGGCGCCATAAGTTAAATAAGCAAATATAGCCAAGCCAGATGCCTAGTTGTGATTTTTTGAATAGTTGGCAATTTGTGCATTTGTTTAAAATATAATTTTGTATAACCAGGGGCCGTTATGCATATTTTTTTATTATCTATATATTAACACGCTAACATAAATATTGTCGTTTGGCGATTCTGCCGAGTCGATTTCAAAACCATAACACTATTGGAAATGCATCTTTCTGTAGATGAGGAGAGTTTTTATGGTTTCAAGATTGATTGAAATTGACGGCGAAATTCGTCGTTTAAAAATTTCCATATTTGTATATATTTGTATTTAAGACAAAAAAAATTAAGGCAAAATTTAAGAAAAGACAAACATGAAAACAATGAAAAATACATAGATAAGAATTAGGTTAACTGAAAGTGATCGATATTTATTGAACTATCATTATTTATAGATTTGACGAAATTTATCGAGTTATCGTAATGCATCGAGTTCTTTCAACTTATAGAGCTATCGCTAATTACTGATTTAATGAAATGTGTCAATTTATCGAATCAAAGTTTTTGGAATTTTTAAAATATATCGAGTTATCGAAATATAAGTCGAATTTTATCGTCTTATCAGAGCGTAACGAGTTATAGAAATTTGTCGATAGCTTTCGAAAACTATGGATTTATCGAAATTTATAGAGTTATCCAAAGTTTATTGAGTTATATCGACACAGACATTTTTGAATTATGGACATGTATCGAACCCCCCAATCGCACAGTTATCGAAATTTATCGAAAATCATCGAAATTAGTCGAGTTATCGAGTTTTCTATAGTTACGATCTCATTTTGAAGGTGATAATAACGCCATAAGAAAAGTATATGTATATTTAAAAAATGTACAGAATTTTGAAATTAAAAAAATCGTAAAAGCAAAAACTTATAAAAAATTTGGATACATTTTGTTTTATACATTACCTCCAACTGATCTTAAGAGATCCTGATACAAGAAGGTGTTTTGATTTTATAAAGATATCTATAAATTTTGAACTTTGAAAGAAAACGTTTTGGGAGTTTGCAAAAATACATTTTTAATTATCCAAAATTCATATCTTCAAAAACGCCTTTTTGGAAACTTCAGAATCTTTTAAATATAAAAAAAAAACTTTGCCAAAAATTTATATAAGTTTTTGCATTAACAACATTTAAAATTCAAACTTCTGTAACTTTTTTTTTCGAGTCCTTCAATATATTTTTTATATATCTCAAATATCACCTTCAAAATGAGATCAGAACCAGCTATAATAGTTTTTGAGATATTCAAAAAATAAACTTTTAAAATACTGAAAATTGTGAAATTTTTAACGTTCGAAAAAAACAAATTTCCTTGGCAGAACTCCGTCATATGAAGATAGGAAAACTTGTATACATATGATCCTCATTCCATATTTCGGTTATGCAAATATACAAAAAAAAATAAAGCTGTCAGCTTCAAGAAGGCGGCTGTCTGCTCCTTTTTCGAAAATGAGACTAATATCTGGCGAAATTTTTTAGATTAGAAACAAAACGATTCGTTGTTGGTATGGAAATATAACCAGGAAGAGCAAAGACATATATATGCCACCTATTTGTCTATTTTAAGAGCTTTTCTTATCGATGACCGTTATTCTGGATGTTTACGAAATTTTGCTGTGATTTTTTTTTTAATTTTCGTACAATCAAAGTATTAAAACAAAAATAATTAAACGTTAATTTTCGACATAAGGTTAAATGCACTTGTTGCTCTTTTGGGGATCATTAATCATTCATTGTGCATATTTGTAAGTGTGAAAACCTAAAAGCAAGAAACATGTAATTGAGCCGAAATGTGGAATTGAAGCAGAGTATCGTATAAGCATGAATTAACATAAAGAAAAGTATATATGTAAAAATAAATACATATCTATGTATCATATATGTATACAGTAAGTATAAGTAGCGATTGCACGTCTTCCATAACCATGAAAGTAGTGAGAAAAATCTATATTGGGATTCATTACCGCAATCAACCAAGCATAACCTAATTTAATTTTTAAACTAACGAAACACACACACTAAACTAATGTGTATAAGACGCAATCTTGAATGAAATAAATTATTTAAGCGTTAACAGGTAGCCCAGTGGCTCATAGGTAAGAAACTATAAGAGCGAAAAGCAACAACTGGAACATAAAGTCGAGCTTGTACTTGCGCTACTACGTGATAAGCCAACTGTGAAACTATTTATTTGTGCATACGAACATTCATGAACAACTAAGCAACTATAAATAGGTTAAAAACATCCCGTTTTACTCTAATGATTTGCTCCCTTACGTGTGTGGCTTTCTACAAGACCTTTCTTTAGTCAACAAACCGCAAAGAAATAGGGAGTTCATAATACCTGTTGAGTTTAATAAACAAGTACATATATAACTAATGTAGTATAGTATGAACGAGTATATTCTGAGTTGTTTGTGGGCATCGGACTTTTTTCGCTTTTGTTTTGTTCATTCAATACGAACGAAAAATGTTTAATAAGAGTTCTAAAAAATGCCCGTCAACCGCAGCCATGCGTAACACGCGAGCAATTGTAAGACTAACCGGGCCAGTGTCAAGTTGGAATTGTTTGTTTGCAACAACAAAAACTAGATGTACCTCAAAATGCATATTACAAGCTAGAAAAAGCGACAAAAGAAAAGCCGGCAAAAGCAAAATTGCTGTATGTTTAAGTATACATGCATATGTATGTACGTAGGTGCATACTATTTAGGTCTCTATGTACATACCTATTTATAGTACGCCCTATGTAAACCCAGCAGCAAAAATTTTAATATGTCGCATCAAATTTTTAGTCTTTGTTACTTTATTTATCGCATAACTGTACACACCCCGTGTCATATTTATAAGCGCTCCACATGTTGACAAGTTTCAGCAATTTATCTTTTTGTTATTTCATTTTAGTTATTTTTTTATAAAACTATTGTTTCGAACTATGTGCAATATCTAACAAAAAAAATTTAAATTTTGAGCTCTTTAATTAGATTTTGAGTATGCAATTTCGTAGCCCACTCAATCTTAATAAAGTGGAAGTTTGAGGTACCTAGAGCGCAATGTCGATTTTTGACAATTTAATTTTTTTTTTTGTTGACAGTATCGGCCATTTTCTTCCATACGACGTGTGTTCGATAATTTTTTTTTTTATATGGAGAAAATTAGCAACGCCTTAAACCAAAAAAAAAATTTCAAAAATCAACGGCAAGTCCTAGCAACTTCAAACTTCCAATTTAAAAGCTCGAAATTTTTAGGAAAGTTTTTGAATTCTATTAAAAATTAGACATAGTTTGAAACTTGGATTTATTCGGTCTTTGTTAAAAAATAAATTATCTTTTTATAAAAAAATAACTAAAATAAAATAACAAAAAAATAAATGGTTAACTTGTCAATATGTGGTACGTTTATATATAGATGACACAGGCTGTATATGTATGTATGTGCATATGTATGTAAGTATGTTTAAATACATACATATATGTTTCAAACTCAAATTCCACTTTCAAGAAGAGGTCATGACGCAGAGTTCATTCTACCTGTTAGTTACTTAAATATGTATGTATGTATAAGATATATTATTAGTTTTATTATAACTTGATACTTATGAATACAGGAGGTTGTTTAAAAGAAAAAGACTTAATCAATTTTATAGTCAAGCCATATAATGCAGAGATCATGACAACTTCTAGGTCTACAAAATACCTAGGGGTGAAGCTTGACAGCAAACTCACATTCTGGGAACACATTCAAGGAGTATGTGAAAAAGCTGCGCAGAGCACGGTGGCTATAATCCGGCTGATGGTGAACGTGGGCGGCCCGAAGCAATGCCGTAGGAAACTTTTGATGGCAGCAGTCCAGTCAGTGCTCCCGTATGGGGCAGAAATATGGGCCGACGCATTGAAAGCCTAAAAATATCGGATTCAAATGTCTTCGGTCCAGCGTAGTGCCCGCATTGCTTCTGCATACCATACAGTGTCCGCGGACGCGGTTCTAGTTATTTCTATTCTGAGCTGCTTACTTACGAGCGAAAAGAGATTTACAATCTCAGTGCCGAGATAGGCCGTGCAGCTGTCGCGGCAAAGGCACGCGAGCAACTAAACCAGCAATGGCAACAAAACTGGAACGCGAGCACAAAAGGTCGATGGGGAAGTCGATTTCTACCTGACGCAATTCCTCACCGGTCATGGTTACTTCCGAGAATATCTTCATAGAATGGGCAGGGTAGACTCACCGTTCTGTCACTACTGTGGAAACGTCGAAGATAACGTATTTACACCATACATTCTTCACTTGCGAACACTTCTTGTCTTTGCGCAGAATGTTGGAAGAAAGATACGGAGACATAAACCGAACTACGTAATTGGGGTAATGATATCCAGTGTGGAAAACTGGGAAGCAGTTGCGAGATACGTGAAATTTATACTCCGCTGCAAATGAGAAGACGGATTTCTACTGAGGACACCCGAATGAAACGCCCCTACAAAAGAGCAGCCTTGAGGCTCAAGTAGCGCGCTCCTACATCTGAAGACATGCATAATTGCGGTGCCAGATGTGGGATTCTTGGGCGGGCGGTGGGAGTTTGGGTTTTAGTGGGTAGCCCAACACGTTTCGGTGGGAGTCCCACACTCGGGGGAAGGTAGTACAAAGACTAGCGCCCCCGGTCAATGCATAAGAAATGCATCCATTTTCCCTTTCTTTATTTCCTCTTTCAATAATATTGAAATAATTAGACGTTTAATGTTAAGGTCAACGCTAAGTCGCAGACAAGAGATATTCGTTGATGGTTAATGAAAAATAAGTGTGCCCAGCTACCTTAAGATCTATTATGCCCTCCAACTATCACAACACCTCGTTCAGTCGTATAATCCCCAGACAGTTTTTAAGAAGTTTTAGAGGCAGGAAATGTATGTGCTTATCGTGTGGCTACAATGAGTCCAGACATTTTTCTCGTTGTCTCATCACTACCTTATACCTTAGTGGCCGAGTCGCAAAACTGACAAAGGTCATTTGACCAGATTCCTAGCTTGAGTCTGCAGTACCCTGTGATCCTCAATTCCTCATTTGGCAGATCTAGAAAATCTATTCCCACCATTTTAAATCGCGACCTTTATCTATATAATACGAGAAAAAGTCATGGTTTAAATCACCATGAAGTGATTGCAAAATTTATTGGCTAGCCTTTGTGTAAGTCAAATATAAAAAATGCATACATACATACATACATACATACATATGTACATTAGACCGAACCATCTTAGAAGCAAACAAAAAAAATTCGCCATACAACCTTGAGTCTAAAGTATTTTTGCAAGGCAATAAGCTCTACTGGAATAATCGAAATACTTCCTTAGCAAAAGTTGAAAGACTTTTGGTGAGTTTTAATTTACTGGCATTAGGGTGGCACGTTATAATTGACGTCAGGTGGGTACTTGAGGTCAATGCACTTTGGTGCAAAAAAAACCTCCAAGACAAGTACATGAAGCTTTTGTTTGAGAAGACCCCCTGGTAATATTTTTCCGAAGAATAATTTTCTATAACATCGTGGGTAAATTATAGTAAAACTGCGTACTTCGTTTTTCTCTCTGGCATCAGGATTTTTTTTAAAGGACTTTGAAATTTAAAAAATATTATTATTTCAAAAAATTATAAAAAAAATTCAGTACAATGTAGGATAACAATAACGGTATCATAGAAAGGAAAAAATTGTGTAGAATTTTAACAGAATACATTTTATGATGAAGGATGGATGGGTATGGACTAACAAACATCATCGAATTTTGTCCTGCCAACTTGATTTACTTAAAAAGATCAAAGTTATTAAAAGGGCATTTCAATACCCATTCGCACTTGTAGACCAAAAAAAATAATTATTATTTTTAAATTTTACAGAATTTTCTATCTCATTTGGTACCAATATTGTAATTCTACATTGCACTGACTTTTTTAAATATTTGTTTTGAATTAATCATATCATTAAAATTTCGAAGTCCTTTGAAAATATTCTTGACGTCAGAGTGAAAAACTAAAAACGCAGTTTTACTCGACATGGCCCATAGTTTCGTTATTATATTTTGTTTTTGTCGCACAGTGTAATATATCAATCATCCAACGACCTTCCAAATTTGCTTTTTACAGGGTTTCTTGAAGTAAGGGTCAACACGACCCTTTTAGACGGGAGCTAATGGGTTAAAATGTTCTACGAAAATATTTCGCATGAAATTCTACTATTTATGTGTATATATCTTAACCTTTAATTTCGCTCAGACATTTATTTTAGCTAGTTCTTCCACTTTTTTGAAAACTACTTAGGCCGGGACATGAAAACTTTAGTAGGCCATAAAATAAAAATACTAGCTTACTGTTGCAAATTCATTGAGGGTTTTACTGCTGGATGGGTATACTTTCAAAAAATGTTAACAAAGTCCGGGCTGGTTTCGGCTGTCGCATTAAGATTCGACTGTAAATGCTGAAATACTTTTTGTTTTGGTTCGGTCTAATGTACATACATATGTACATCTACGTGCCATGTATGTATGTACTCATGCCCATTGGTTTATGTTTTTTTGCGCACTGAATATTATTGCAATTGTTTGACTTTGCATAGTCACACAAAAAGTTTAGAGAAAAAATAAATAAAAAGGTATTTGTTGTAAATGGTAAATTGGTGAAAATTGAAACTGGGTTAGTAAAACTTTAAATACTACAATGCGTCTGTTAAGCGCTGGAGCGTATTGTACTTATGATTAGGAGTGCACATATGTACATACATATCTTTACATATGTACATACATATGCTTGATCTATTTACTCTTTTGAGTCTATTGATAGGTGATTACAATAGCTTTTATTTTCATTGAAATAAAGTAGCTTTTTATTTCTTTCGTATATTACAATTCCTTTTGTTTGTTATTGTTTTTGGGTTTGCTATTCCGTAAAGCATTATACGGCCCATTTGAAACTTCAGCTTTAAAAACGAAGTTTTGTATGCGTAAAGTATAAGTAAGTTGTTAGTTTACAAAATTTGTATTCAATTCGATCTCTTGAAATCTTTTATTTAAAGCGGAATTCATTTTACTTTCATCCGCAACAAATTTAAATTTGTATTAAATATTTCTTCATCATGCCAAACAAAAGTTTTATTCATAGCGAGTTACAACAAATAAATAAATACATACATATTTGCGTGTTAAAAAACAATACAGCTCGTCTGAAAAAGTTTTTGAAGCACTGAAAGTCTTCAAGCTAAATAATTGATTTCTTCAGAGGCTATGGCATCACTGGTATTTACAGATCTCCTTCAAACTAATTGGGTTCCGAGGTAGTCAGAATCTAGTAACGTGTTATCTGACTATTTGGCTAAAAGGGGCTCAGTCCGGGTATTACTTTATCCGAAACTAGTTAGAGTACTCGGAAGTTCGATTGGAAGCCACCATCAGAAATTAGATGAGCATTTCACTCATAATAAAGCTGCAGGGTCTGTGACTCAAACAACGTGCTCTTTTTTTTTTAAATATTCGTAATATTTTTCCAGCAAAATTTTTTTTTTATTATTTTTATATAAAAATATCGTCTAATCTTTAAACAAAACCGTGTAAATACAATTTCAAACTTTATACAAAATTTAGGAAAATTCAAGAAATTTTCGTCAAAATTTCAACTTTTTATTTTGAATTTATTTTAAATTTTTGGGTATGCAGTTTTATAGCCCATAAAACTTTAGTCGAATGAAGTGCAAGTTTCAAACGGCTAAAAAATCAAATCTAAAAATTCAGAATAAAAAGTTGAAATTTGTGGGGCGACCGCTGTTAAATAAAAACAAAAAAAAACCTTTTTCTTTTATTTTTTTTTGTATCTTGCTTTGACCAGTGATCGAATCTTGTTTCTAAGGAGTGGTAGTACGCAACACTAATTACTCGGCTACAGTGGCCGGCAGTGTAAGAGGACTATAGGCAAAAATGGAATAGAAAAGCAAAATTTTGTTTTAATTTCGTAAATATAATTCCCTTAAACTAGAAAAAATTTTGAAAACCTAAAAAAAAAAATTCTACGAAAAATTATTTTCGAGTTTATAGTTTTTTAACTTAACATATTTAACACATATTTTAAAAGTTAACTATTAATCACCAAATGACCATCAAAATCCCATTGAATGAATGTGCTGAACATTCTAAGGCAATAAAGAGGTGTTACAGTTTAAACAAATGTCTGTCATTACTGGCCAACTAATGTGATTTTCATGCAGAATTTGTTATATCTCATAGGTGAACCTACTTATGTGTAGATGTTAATTATTTCTGAACCTTATACAACCTTTACAACACTTTCCAACTTTCCGACTTTGGTTTGGCCGTGTGACACTTTCGCATAAAAATTGCTAAAACAGGAAAATAAAAAGCTTTATGTGAAAATCTGTACCTTTTTACGACTATCTATGTACGTATATGTATATGTATATCACATATAAATACGTAAATATATGCAGGTACTTACACATGTGTTTGCATGCATGAACATTAAGTTGATGCGCTTATATGTAATGGAAATTGCTGGCAATGTTGCGCTATGTATTGCAGCGAATTAATTATCACAGTTTGACATGCGACACTCGCAAGTCAGTTGTGGTATTTTGTGCAAGCTCGCCTTAGTAGAGGCCCACCGCACCGTAAATACATGCGAATGTATGTATGTAGTATGAAATGCAAGATTCACCGACTAACCGATTAGCCAAGCTGATGAGTGACTGAGTTAGTGCGCCAAATTTTTTTTAAATTACTATTCAACCACTAGTCTACGCTCTGATGTAACAAGTTTAACTGATTAAATTCGTTTTTAATTACTATGGTTTAAGGCAGTTAGCACTTTGACTTTTTCGACTTTTTCGTAGTAAAATGGTTTTTATGCGCAAGCATGCAGAAGTTTTGAAAGAAAACTTGCGAAAGTTTTTTGTGAGAGTTAGCCTGCCGTTATCGATTTCTTTAAGTAAGCATAAGTTAATGAGAAAGGGCAAGGCAAATAAAAGTATGAAACACTAAGAAGGACAAAGGAATAAGTATTTGAAGTGCTTCAAGAAAGGGAGTGGAACTGCTATAACCACAGCGTTTTTAATTGGCATAAGCTGACACAAAAGAGAAATGACTGGCGTGCGTTATTGAAACATGAAGAAGAAATACATATATGCTTGGTAGTAAAATATTTTTGATATCAATGTTCGTTGATTTCTCCTTAACAACTTTTCAAAATTTCAAGCAAAAGCATAGCATTTTATATTTTTTTATTTACATATTGAGCCCTAACCGCCAAAACAACGTAAGCGACATTTTTCTTTTAATTTTCTCTTTGATGCAGAAAAGTTTCTAGATGCATTTGCGCATCAAAAAAAAATTAAAAAAGAAATGTCGCTTACGTCTTTTTGGCGGTTAGGCTCGATATGTATGTATATGGGGTCATAAAAAAGTCGCTGCGGATTTTAGGCACTATTTGGTGTTGATGACCATACATCTGGCAACATTCATGCAATGGCGCCAAACCGACGTGCGTTTGAAAGTGACATTCCAGACATATTTTAATAACAGGTTAAATTTTGAAAGACTTTTTAAAATCCATTTATCAATTTTAGTCAAATGAAATACATTTTTTCAAATAATTTTACATAAAACCTACCACTTAACTTCTCAATTAAATTCGTACTTTTACTTCTGTAAATAATATAAATTAAATAATAAAAATGATAGCCTTAGTTGATAGTTAGGCAACGATACTCAAAAACTTGTTAGTGTTGAAGCTTGTTCAAACACCTTCCGTTTGATGCCCGTATTGTGATATTAAATAAGCATATAATTTTTAATAAAAGTAACTGCAGCTTTTTAGAAAGGTGGCAACCCCACTCCAAAATTGTTGTTTCTCTTCAAACGGTTTTTGTTTTACTATAGAAATTGAAGTACGCTGTGGAGCCCTTGAATGATTACAAATTTTCATATATATATGTATATGAATATATTTGGCAACCCTGTTTTAAATTTTTTTTCTCCAGAAACTTTCGACAGACAATACCAAGTAGAATGGAAGAAAATAGAACAAATCCGTTGAGTTGTTAATGCGTTTAAAGCTGTTAAAGTTTCAAAAAATCCAAAATAAGTGTCTTCTTGGATTTTTTATAAGTTTTTAACTCTGGTACTTTTCGATATACCACTGATTTTGATACCTTAGATAATAAACTATACCATAAAAACATGTTTTCTGATTTTTTTTTCACGTTTAAATAGCCAGGCAACAATTTTGGTTACTTTTTCTCTCTTCTGTCCCACTGTACAACGTGGCGAAACGATGAATTCGTTGCTCTACAGCGCGCAACTCGACCGTTTAAGCGAAGTCATCAAGAAAGAGCGACCAAAATTTACCAACAGAAAACGAGTTGTGTTCCATCATGACAACGCCAAGCCGCACATATCTCTGACGACTCGGAACAAATTGACGGGACTTAATTGGGAAGTTGGTTTTAATGCGTCCACCGTTTAGCCCGGACCTTGCACCGCCTGACTTATAAAGCTGTTTAAATTACCCCCTAGTACAAATGACAGTTTTTTCGCAATTTCAAACAAAAAAATTATATGAAACTGAATTTCATTAAAAAAAAAAATCGTTTTTGAAGGTTGCACGTTTGGGTCGTCGAAAATACAGTTTATTGGTGACATTTACAGTTTCTGAAAAACAAAATCTGGCAACACTGTAGACAATAATATCTAATATGTACGAGATTAAATTTGATTTTCAATAAGGATTTTTTTTTTTCAAAAATGTACGCAAAAAAATCACAGAGACCTTTCATATGACCCAATATTTTGTCGTTTATTTTGCTTACACCAATCGTTACTATGGTAATGTGTATTTCAGAAACTAAAATGTAATTTACGCTGCACTTAAGCTGTGCAATAAAATTATCTACCCGTATTAGCATTGACACATTTTAAGCTTTAATTGCACCGGTTCTTTGGCAGTGATAAGTTTAGTTTACTGATGTATGAATATTAAAATTTAACAAAATTTTTTAATTTGCAAAATTTTTGAAATGTATTTCAACTTACCTTGAATAGTACAACTGAACAAATATTTGGCTGACAGCTAAAAAAACCGTAAGAAATTTACACAGCTGCAATTACTGTAAGCATTGCATATAAATATAAAATACCAGGGGTACCAATGTATATGTATGTATGGATGTGAATGCATGCATGCGGACCGACCGTCATAGATCAGAAATTAGCTAATTTTAATATTAGTTTGAGCATGTGCGACAATTTAAGTGCACGCATTTTTTTTTTTTACCGTCAAAACAAAGCCACTGCACACCAGCAACCAACCGGCAGTGTGATGGCGACGCTGCTGGCTAGACCAGACTGTTGTTGCTGCTTCTGGGTCAAGATCGTTCATTGCATCAGTAACCAGAAAAAAAATAGTTAGTGGCCCCAGCATGAGGTAGCAACAGTAGCCACAGTAGCTACAACAATAAAATGCAGCTAAGCGAACGCTTTAAAAAACAAATTTGAATTGTTAATTTTGAAATTTCAATATTACTTGAGCGTTGGAACGGCCTTTAGAGCGTAAAATTGCAATAATCATATGCATAGGCTTGGTATGTGTGTGTGTTTATATGATTATGTCTACGTAGGTACACACATACATACATACATAAGTGCATATGTATAAATGTATGTATGTAAGTCAACTAGAATATGAATCGAGTCTTAATTGCCATATTGTTGTTGTTCTTTATTGAAGTCAATTTGCCTTGGGTTGACATGAACCTGCTGCAGCGCGATAGCGACAAAAACAGCTGCAATAAAACTTAGTTTTTTTTGCAAATTTTTTTTTGATTTCGTAAACCTTTATTAGTAAGCGCACTCAAGCGACCAATGAATATTCTAACATTTCTTAATCTTTTAACCTTTAACTGTGCACAAGGGGTCTCACACAACTTGTGATCTCATGTCAAAGAAGACTGAAAGCGCTATGTGTATTGGCATTGATAATATTCGTTGATCCTTACAATAAAAATGAGGTTGAGACCTATTTACCGCCTTTTATATTTAGTCTTTGTTTATAAAATTTACTTATAATTGCTGTAAATTTTTCTCGCAGACTTATGAGTCTGTGCGACCCAATGTCTAGGCTAGTGTTACGGAAAAATAATATCCATACTAAAAGGTGAAGGTGCCGTCCTACACTCACTAACTAAGAGCGACATTTTAACGACACCGAAAGAAGAACAGTTAGGAGGTATGTATGTACGTCTTTTCAAGAAGAAGAAATTAGAGGCAGTAGGACATGACTGCGAAGCACTTGAAACGGTGGCAGGTTGGGATGCGTTCAGCAGTGAAACGGTTACAAGACCGGGGCTAGCCCCTGCAAATACGAAGATCAAAATCTGGTAACAGAAGTTCAGAGCGCACTCAGGATATGGAGGGATCTCTTTTAGACGATTTTAAATGGTGACCAAAAATTTTACAAAGGTGGTGAAAATCTTTGACAGAAATTATTTGTGTTACATACATCTTGCGATTTGACCACATTGGATTTCTTCCTCTGGGGCTACGTGAAAAATATGGTCTCTGCCAATAAGCCTGAGACCGTTTCAGAGCTGAAGAACCGTACCATACGCGTTATAAATGATATACAGCCCAAGTTATGCCAAAAAGTTATGGAAAATTTTGATATGCGCCGCCTGTGTTGCCAGAGGATTCGTAGTGTGCATTTCACGGATATTAGTTTTCATACATAAATGCTATAGACTTAAAAAATATGATGAAATTAAAGAAATCATTTCGCCAAAAATTGAGTCACCCTTTACATGTAACGGCGAAACTCACAACAAAGCCTCCGCAGCTCTTTTTAACTACCACGCGGTAAGCCTCCTGGGAACCCTGAAAAACTAATATAGCTACGAACAGTGCGCAAACCAGGTCTTCCGAAGAGTGACTCACTGTATGTGACCTTTGTTCTGGGTAATTGCAAACATGTTTTCGCGAACCACTCTAATGTTAATTGCCACATACAAACATACATATACCTAAATTTTTTAGGCACAGCGATTCAGCTAAATTATCAAATTTAATCGGATTTGTAGTTCTACGAATACTGTACCTACTTATTTCTTAATGTAAGTACCACGCCCAGAAACATTTCTTACAAGATAATCACACAAATGCACATTACATGTATCTTTATATATTAGTATGCCTCACCAAAAATAAATTGCGGGTTCTTCACCGGAATTGTAAATTTTTTTATTTATTAAGACTTCCGCCAAAATATTTGGTTGAAATATTAAGACTTATGTGTGCTGAACCAATTTAAAAATAGCATCAAAAATCGCATTATTATAGTTGAGTTTTATAATATTTTTAAAAATTTGTATGCAGACCTTTTAACTTAAAATTTTTTAAACTTGAATTCTTCTATCAGCTGAGGTAATTTTTTGGAAAAAATATTTTTAAAAACTAATTTTATTGGATATTTTCAAATCGGTCCAGCTCACGTAAATCTTAATATCTTGCCAAAACATTTTGGCGGAAGTCTTAAAATATACCAAATTTTATAATTCCTATGGAAGAACAGTAACGATTTTTGTTTTTATGGAAAGTGATGCGCCCTAGTGTATCTACATCCATACACATTTATATATGTATGTATATGCATGATGAAAATCAAATGAAAAATCAACGAGGAATTTCCTTCAATGACTAGTTCAAATTCTTTTGCAATAGATTTTGATTAAAAATTCTTGGAAGTAGCTCAAAACGATAATAAACACTTTCAATTGTTGCTCAACTTTCTAAGAACTGCACCTTAAATATTCTTATCTGTCATGCCGCCAAAAACGTAATACTAAGACCAATACTATATAGGATGAATGAATAGATGAGTTCATGCACCTTGATATATTTATTGGCTGTTGTCACATAAATTGCTTTAATTGAGCGCAACGAATTTGGGCATAAAAAAGATGGCAGTAAGCAATCAATAGGACACACGAATACATTCATATTTTTTCATACAAAAGAAAAAGAATGATAAAACAAGCAAAATTTTTAAACACCGCGCTATTTGTGTAATACATACATACGCACATACATACATACGCATGTACATAAGGGGATGCCTGTATCGAATAAGTGAAACCTCAAAAGTTTGCCTTCCATGCCACTGCACGGGAACAAGTTGTATTAAGTTCCATATAGTATTTGCTCATATTCATAGTCACATTTTTCGATCCGGCAGCAAAAACAAAGGAAAACTATTAAAAACCAGTAAGGAAAATGTGGTCTCGGCTATGCCGAAGGCTTCATACCATTCATAAATGTAGGGAAAATTAAGTTTTTCATATTCTCAGCTGCCGATAAATTACAAAAATAAGCCCATGTTCTAAATTTCGAGCGTATATCTGGAATACTGAGAGACCAGTTTGTGTTAAAATAGAAAGCCAGTTAGAGGGGCATGGCTACCTAGCTCGTCATTCGATATACTTTTTTATGAGTCTATCGCTTTTTCTTCTGTTAATTACAAACAACGGACCAAAGTTATAACACCATTTCATGTTAATAAAAGGTATAAAAACAACTCATTAATATACGCAAATCACTCTGCCACAAACGTTTGTATGTATGTACATATGTATGTAAGAACACTAGAGTGGTCCGAGAATTCATGTGAAAAATTAACGTCTAAATTGTATAGCTCTCACCCCTTAGAATTATTCTATACCGAAAAAAAAATTATACACCTGTTTTTTATTTTGTCATGAAAAAATATTTAAAGGTCGCTCAAAGCACTCAAAGTTTTCCATGTATTTTATACGGGGAAAAAAGTTTTCGTAGAAATGGTATAAAATCCTTGAAAGCAATATTTTTTGGTCGGAAGATTTTTTCTCTTCAGGATACTACCAATAATAATACACAGCTATTAATTCTACCATTTTTTAATGCTAGTGGTTTTTTATGGGTACCCCCATTGCATTTTCTGAAGCTTTTAGTGGTCCCATAAAAAATATTTAATAATAGAAAATTGTTAAATATAATATAGGGTGTTATTTTTGAAAGTTTTCTCAAGAGAAACAAAGTTTTCGGATCGAAAAATATTGATTTTCAAGAATTCCATACCCTTTCTATGAAATCTTGTTATTCCCCATATAAAATACATAGCAAACTTCGGACGCTTCGAGCGTCCTCTAAATATTTTTTGATTCAAAAATAAAAACAGGGGCATACTTTTTCAAGTACAGAACAGTGCTAGGGGCTGAGAGTATTAAAATTCCGACTTTACTTTTTTTTTTTTGGGCCACCCTAATGTGCATAACTGGCGTGTTTGATTTGAGCCCGAGAAAATAATTGTCATTGCGGTAGCGTTTGATTTGTTTATCAAACACGAATCATTTGACGCTTGGCAGTGAATGTCAGATACATGCACATGAGTACGTACATTCGTACAAAAAATAATCATTCCAATTACTTCTTGTGCTTTTTCATTCGACTGCATCTAAATAACACATTTCATTTGATAAAAAAAAAACGAAGAAGCATCAGCAAAACACAGATACGCTAATGCATACAAACAAACATTTTCATCTTACATACATATGTATTTGTTATGACCCTTGTGGAAACATCTGGCGTACTAAAAATTCTTGATAATAGAAATACATATTTCAATATATTGATATCCATAAGTAAATGGAATTAGATGGCTAAGAAGTTATTCCATCAAAACGTGAAAAACTAGCAGCTTCAGAGCAAGTTTAAACTTAGATCGCGTAAACTGCGTTTATCTTGAACAGCTGGCTGACTGACTGATTGGCTTATGCCAAATTGGAAGCCAGATCGACCGAGAACATCGCATTTATCTTGTGCAGGAGAGCCCGAAGGAGTCCATTCCACACCGTGCTTAAGAACACGGCCTTTCACAGACTTAAACTTGAGCCGGATTGGACGATATGGACGAAGACGAGAATGTGGTTTCGACACGTTGGCGCTACGTTTCACACAGCGAATGCCACAAAGCACGAACTGAGGGTATGGAAATATCTCGATCACGTGGTGTGAATTAGCCACCAGGATCGTGCGATTACTACCCGCTAGATATTTTCTGGTGCGGATTCCTGAAATCGGCCGATGTTCTGAGAGTCAACATAACCCAGACCATCGCCCAGATTCAGCCTGATCTAAGCGGCATAGTCATTGAAAAGCAGATCAGACGAATCCATACTATGGTGCAAAGCCGCCGTGGTTATTTTATACCCTTTAAACAACTACAATCTCTTATTCTTAATCTAAGAGTACGGAGTGGGACACTATCGAAGGACCTCTCTGTATTCCTCTATTTTAGGCTACAAGATCACTGCATTGTCTTCTAAACAGAGCTCGGGGTCATAAAAGAGGCTGCATTTTGGCTTATCGAATCTGCTCTTAATCTGCCATCCGTAGCCGTATACTCCGATTGCCAAGCAGCTATTATGTCAATGGACTGCTGTGAAACTTCGTCAAAAATAGCGATGGGATGAAGAAAAGCCCTCAACGTGTTAGCTTCAAAATCTTTCACCCACATTGTGTGGGGCCAGGTCACAGAAATAAAATGTAACTGTATAGCAGGCGAGCTTGCGAGGATACAGGCAGCTGCTTCAACCTAACCCAACCTAAAAGAGCTTCTTAAGCTTAAACATGCGGCAGGAGCCGTTAACAGCTCACCAATCAATAGGAACTTGTACGACTTAACATCATCGAGATGAAATCATCTCAGCACTTTCTTCTCAGCTACCCGACTTTCCATTGGCTAAGATTTAAACACCTATAAAAGTATTTTATTAAAACGCACGAAGAACTCTCCGGAGTAGACATTAGCCGCCTATTCAGTACAAATCAAATTTTAAGTCAAGCGGACTAGAAGAATATAATATTACAACATTACAAAACACGGAGCAAGTCTACTGCGTTCGGAGGTAAGTCCGAAAGCTGCGCAAAATGGGAATCTAAAGTTTGAATTCACAATTTGACTCGTTTTTTCTTTCGAACCTCAAAAGGTCTACTTTTTCAAGTTTTTGAGCCAAGAAAAGCAAAATTCGAAATTCTAACTTCGAATATGGAATCCGCGATCTGGAATCTATCAGTTTATTGGCTACTAAAAAAAAAAGTAATTTTGACCTCCACAATAAAAGCTACCAAGTCTATCGAAATTTTTTGGACATCAAGGACCTAACAATATTCCTGCAGGGTTGCTTATTTGGCGCATTTCCATTAGCAATTACAGATGACAAACAGCAATTATGCAGAACCACATGTTTATCTAAACACCTGTTTTAGCAAAGTGGTGTGTGTGAGTAAATACGAGTATACTAAGTATGTGTGTACATTAGTGTGCATCACCAAAAAAAAATTGTTGGCTTTCCACCGGAATCATAAAGTTTATTATACATATCTTAAGACTTCCGCCTAAATATTTCGGAAAAATATTAAGATTTACGTGAGCTAGACCGATTTGAAAATACCTCCAAAAATCTTATCATTTTCATTACTTTGAAAATTTTTTTTTACATTTCTATGCAAACCTCTTAAGCTTAAACTCTTCTATCATCTGAGTTGATTTTTTTTTTTTTTAATTAAAAAACTAATTTTATTAAAAAAAATTCCAGCTATTTTGACAAATATTTTGGCGGAAATCTTAAAGCACAATAAATTTTAAATTTCGGATGGAAAAAAGTACAGATTTTTTTTTTATGGACAGTGATGCCCCCCAATGTACGAGTACATATTTAAAATGTAAAAATACATATGTCATTTTTAAATGACTTTGTCTGCATATCAAAATTCGTTAGTAATTACCGCGATTCTGCGCACATCTGCATACACACACATCTGTATGTTTGCACTTAATTGCTGGCGGTATCAGCTTTCTACTAAGATAGCGCATCACAGCTGTGCACAACAAACTTTAGAAAATTTCACTTACTTTATCAAGAAATCGAGAAAGAATATTTTGCACGTATGTACACAGCTTACTCCTCCGGTTTGGTTCTTTTTGCGTTTTTTTTTTGTTTTTTTTCGCTTTTATTTTATATTCCACTTATTGCACAAAAGACACAATAACCTATTAAATTCTCGGCGTACACGTTGCAATTTTTAGCGATATTTTTTGTTGATGTGTTTTAATGTTTATTTTTTCGACTCTTTTCCAGTCATATTCCTGCTTTTAGCGAGTAAGAATATAGAAAAGTAAAAATGCAATTAAGCACACTGTGCTAAACAAAATTACCTACTCACACTTTTTTTGCATAATTTTTTTTTTTCAAAAAATTATGTTAAGTGCTTAAGGCGGTCATTTGTATGTACATACACTTTTATCACTTTTCTATGAATGCTTAAATTCTCTAGCAATTTTTTCCACAAATCTGTTTGCAAATTCTTGCTGAATTTCCCACATTCACCATATGTCACTTGGAGCGGAAAATGTAATTTAAGAATATTCCATTAATCTGCGTACTTATTTCCTGGAAACCGAGCCAATAGCATTGCTAAAACAAATAAATATTTTAAATATCGCATTACACACTTGCACTGCTCCGCTCCGTTTTGTATGTTTCGAGCTCAGCAGCTATTCTAGTCGTTCTGCTGCTTCATTTTCATTTGTACATTGAATTGGTTTCTATTTTTACATACACACAGCTCCGGTGTACGCTACGTTTGGCTTTTCTGATTATGTACCTTTTTTGCATTTGCTTTGCTTTGCTTTACTTAACTTATTGTTTGTTGTGTTTGTCTGTGACAAGAAGTGAAAAATCGGGATCCCAAAGAACCAAATTGAGCGAGCGAACATGCGATCTACCGACTTCAGCTGTACTTCACCTGTAGGCTAACGTAACATAACACACAGACGCGCATACACCGATTGACTTGGCCCACGGACCGAATGACGACTGTCGTCTACCTGTGAAGGCTGAAACCCGCAGCGGAAATATGAAATCTCCCCCAACAGCAGCAGGCAGGTCTGACAGTGCATTTTGCTTGGTTTGTTTACTAGCCGTGTTCGAGTTGGGTTGTTGTGTTTTTCCACTGCTTCACTTTACCCTCTCTCGCTCTCTATCTCTCTCGCTGGCGCTCACTGATGTGAGTTGCTTTTTATTGAAGTGTGTTTGTAGTGACTGGTGTACTTTAATAGCCGCTTATTTGCTCATTTCAATTGTTGTTCACCCAATTCGACATTACTCATTCGTCTTCTACTTCAACTTCTACCTGCATACTGCGCCTACAGTGTTGTTCGAATAAATAGCATACCAGGATTTTCAGGAATTTATCAATGAGAATATATTAGGTGGACTCCGTTGCACGGATTGCACGGTAAAACTCCGGTTGGCTATGGCGAAGCTTTCAAATCCGTGCACAGTGCAAGGGCTTTGCAAGACTTCGGAAATCTCCCTATTGCAATTGCCCTTTCTACTTCTTGCTTGCTAGCTTCAGTTGGAAGCTCCTGGAGATGTCAATCTTCATCCTCACCTTTTGGCATGTCACCGCCACCTGCTGCAGTATTCAATACTTCCAGAAGTTTGGACTGGCTCCGCGCAGTGCACCCAGGCTTAACGGCTCTCATGTGCGACTGTCCTTCAATTTAGGTGCGGTACATGACCCAATGCCGGAATGGTTTTGCAAGTATATGTTAAACATGCGAAGGCGGTCGAGTCTATAATATATTACCGAGCGAGGGGCGATAGACATAAAATAAACTCCTAAGGGAGAGAGCTTCTGCATGGAACTAGATTTATAAAGTAGAGAAGATTATGATGCGAGATGGTGGTGGGCAAGAAGTTCCAGCACCTTCTCAGGTTGTGAATGAAACCCCAGGCTGCACAGTCCACTAATACCGTTAGGAAGGAAGAGGAGATTATCTTCAATCTTACTTTGATCAGGAGGAAAGGGAACATCGGATCCCAATCTTACCATCTTCAACTCCTCCGACAATGACGACTTGTAATCGCAGCCAATCAACGTCGAAGATATCGGCTTCGAATCTGGGATATTTTTTCTCTAAGTCTGCGGCAGGGGTAGAAGGCCAGCAAAGATCAGAGCCGATCTCAGAAAATTAGAAATAGCTACAAGAGATCAGTATATTTCTTAAGAAAAGTGAAAGATCCCGCTTCCCTCACGAAAAAACGAAAGGGATCTTATTAGGAAGCACAAGAAGTCTGTTACAAAGTTAGAGCCGAACAACGCAGCGGCTGCAGTCAGTCAATCATAGTTACTGGCGAAGTAACAACAACCGAACTCTCAAGATCTCAGGGAAAGGCTACATAAGTCTGAGGAGCACCTATGAGGGAATCGGAGATAAGATTATGCCTAATAATTAGCTACATGAAAAAACTCGGCTCATTAAATAGATGATTGAGGCGAGGAATCAATATTTGATGGTGCTGGCTGGCGGAAGGGCTGAAAGAAGCTATTGAGCGGGCGCTACCAGCAACTGTGGAACACTTTGGCAGTTAATTCCCCATGCAGCCCACGGCCATTTTGAAGCCAATCTGGTTGAGAAAACTTGGGTCCAACGCGTCCCAGAGTTGTATTTTACCACATGCCAGACACGACAGGCAGTGACATACTGATCGCAGTAGATCGGTCGACAACATAAGGCACAGGTAGGGCAACATCGAGTTCGAAGTAGGCATCCTTCGAGTTCGTGTACCTGGTGACAGGGCAAAAAAACGACAAGGGGCGAGCCTGGCTGTTTTGCGAGCCCCGGCACAATCGTAGTCTTATGTTAACATCTGGATGCCCTGAGTTTCAAAGTGTAAAAATAGAAAGTATCAGACTTTTTCATTTCTAAACCACAGCAGATCGGAATGTCCAATACTCGCAATCACGCTTGAATGCTAGTTACAAGTAAGGCAACACAAACTGGATATTTTAATCTGCATTACTTTAGAAACAAGAGAGATTGATGCTTTGTATTTTTAAATTTTGGAATTCAGGATACTTTACCTACGATAAGGAACAGCCACCACCTAAAGCAGCCCTTCAACTGGTAATGCATGCCCGGTCTCGAAGACGGGAAGCAAATGGGCACTATTATCTTCGCAGAAGTTCCGATACCAGCGCAAAGGGCGAGTCCACCTTTGATTTTGTCATTTCTACTGACTTAGTTACATGTAATAAAGGAAATCGGTCAAAGGTCCGAATTAGGAATTTTTAAAGCCGGCTAGGAATGCTAGGAATATGAATTTGAAAAGGTTTTCTATAATAGCATTCTACAAACTAGTATAGCCCTACTACAGAGTTGAAATTATACGAGAAAATGCCAATATTGATCGAGCGATTAACCGTTGGTCAAAGATACTACTTGGGGCATTCGATATTTCATTTCCTATGAGTAGGCCACATACCAGACCAAAGCTTTTCTGAAGGAATTCACAGTTAGGCCAACTTGGAGCAATGACTGCTGCTATAAATAGATGCACTAGTTTATGTAAACCCTCCAATTACTCATCCGTAATAAATTTTAACAGGCCAATGTCTGCACATTACAGGGATCAAAGAAAAATTGATATGGTGGTCTTTATTAGAGCAACTGAAGCCAAATCAACGATTTTTGTCTGTCTGTCTGAATGTTTGTGCGCGCATCACTCAAAAACTAATACATTTAGTTAATTACAGTTTTCATCGATGTATTACTAGATGTCTAACTTAAAATGAATGAAATGAAAAAAAAAATTTAAAGTTGCCACCTGTTTAAAAATTTAAGTTTAAGTAAATTTATTAGCTAAAGTAAATATTGCAATATGGCTGCCAAACGAAAGGGGTTTAAAAAGCTTACAGCGAAAAAAAAATATTTTTGTTGAAGGTTGCCACCTGCTCGAAATTTTTTATTTAATTTAATTAATTTAACTATTAACTGAAGAGGTTTAGGAAAGTTTACTGCTGAAAATATTTTTGAAGAGGGTTGCCACATGTTTGAAAAATTATATTAAGTTAAATAAAAAAAAAAAACATGAAATATCACAATACGGGTATCAAACAGGACTAAAATACTTTTTAGGCGCGGTGAAGCACCTAGTACCTTATAATTTTTTAATACTTTTTCTGCTAAGTGCTTCATTTATTTTTGTCCCCTGCGCCACTGCTACTATCATTTCGGACATTTTACAACACTGACCACATACTCCGCTGCCAACAGAAATAAGTGCATCTGTGTATAGTAGATGCTTAGCTTCATACGCTGCTGCTTCTCTCTGCATGCGCATTGACTCTGGATTGCAATGTGTCACACAAGAGTGTCGATAGCCAACCGTTCGATGGTCGATCTTCCACTTTACCGGTTTGCCATTTAGCCGGTAGTGGGTCGTAAGCCAATTCTTTCTTCCACCCAAGAAGTTTGAGTATTGGCCATTTGTGCAATTATGTATGTGAATTTCGCTTCTTCTGCATTTAATAGATGCAATCGCTGTAACGAGAAATGCATGTCGAAATGCCAATGTTGTCACTATTTTAAAATAAGAAACGATGATGATACTTGATGCTTGGTTAGTGGAAAAAAGATACGAATAGCGGTCATTGTTGACCATTGAACATTCATTTGATGTGTTTAAAAAAAAAGCACCATAAAAAGACAATACCAGCTTTAAGCTATAGAGTAGGCTGCTGTAAAACGAAATGAGGAAAGCAATCTTCGGATTCGGAAAAATTTGCGACTTTGTTTACACTAAAGGTTTCACTGTGGCGTCCCTCTATATTATACGCATTCCATCAGTTGGATTCATTCTGACCAGTCCATAATTCTGTTTAAAAAAGCGTTTAAGTTACCTAGCATTGGTCGTGGAAACATACCTTTATACTTCTAATTTAATGCTTTTGGATGTAAAAAAAAGAGTTTTACACATCTTTCTTTACGATTTTTCGACTTCAGCGCTGCATATGTAGCGAGTGATAAACAGTACTCTGTGTATTAAAGACACAGCTTAAATATCGTCAAAACTAATTAGCCATTTATAGCCCATTTCCACCAAAAGCTTAATTGCAGTTGAGAGCTCAGGAAGGTTCCAAAAATTTTTACATGGGGTAAACGGAAAGGCTTATTTCTTACAATTTGCTTTTTAACCTTCGTTTGCATGCACTTACTCGTAATATGAGCAATTATACCAATCGAGTTTTAATGTCCTTTTTCGAATAGGCATACATAAACTGCAGTTAAGGCTTGGTGGAAATGAACTATTAGAGTCTCATGCATACAGACAGCCCAACCAATGAAATATACCGCGTTACTAATTACATGGACATGGACCCTTTTTGAGTTGTTTAACTGCCTTTAAAATACTCTGACTCTGAGTGACTTTCTCACATTCACCTTTCTCCCAACGTTATCTGATGTTTAATGACTAATTTCAGGCAATAACGCCTACCAACGAATTTCAATGCTCGAACCCTTCAACGTAGCTAATTTGTCTAGGAAAGAGCGCCAGGTTAGTCATTCCTTTAAAATTTAAACAATGCGCAAACAAATCATAACTACGAGGAAAATCACGAAAGGAAAATAGCATTTTCGGAAAATTAATCATTCGTTAGACATGCCTCGAAAACTACCAAAATATTTACAGACTTACAAATGTACAGATGTAGTATGCGTGCATACCTGTCATAACGTGGATGCACCTATACACATTGCGAGTGTGCAACTCAAAAGTGTACATTAGGGTGGTCCAAAAAATGCAAGAGGAAAAAGTAAAGTTGGAATTTTAATGCTCTCACTCCCTAGGTTTACTTATTTTTAGAGGTCTTTCAAAGCGCTCAAAGTTTTCCATAGATTTTATATGGGAAAAAAAACTTTTCGTAGAAATGGTATACAATTCTTAAAAATCAATACTTTTCGACCGGGAAAGCCCTGCTTCTCTGCAGGAGACTTCCAATAATAATACCCAGTTGTTTATTTAACCATTTTTTAATAGTAACTATAATTTACAGGTCCGTCAAATACCCCCAAAACCGCCAAAAAATGCAATGGGGTGACCAATAAAATGTCGTTAGTATTAAAAAATGGTTAAGTAAACATTTGGGTATTATTATTGTAAGTCTTCTGAAGAGAACCAGAGTTTACCGATCGAAAAATATGGATTTTCAAGAATTTCACACCATTTCTACGAAAAGTTGTTTTTCCCCCATATAAAATACATGGAAAACTTTGAGCGCTTTGAGCGACCTCTAAATATTTTTTTATTTAAAAATAAAAAAGTAGGGGTATATTTTTTTCGACATAGAAAAATCCTAGGGGGTTGGAGCATTAGATTTCCGACTTTACTTTTTTACATGCATTTTTGGACCACCCTATTGTACATACATGCCTTACGTCCATTGTACATTGTGGTATGTACATACAGGTATGCAGGAAGGTGCAGAGGAAACTTACTCATTACGGAAGTTAATGCGTAGGAAATGGTCATTTCTACGCTGAAGGAATAGCAAAACAAACAAAATTTAGTTATGTGTGTGAACAGCGTGGGATTGTCAGCCGAAGTGTATACATATCTAAGCAATCAAATGAATGACATGCCAGCGGGATTTTCATGACGACTCGCCAGTGGCAACAGATTGCGCGCAGATTGTACGCGTAGATTTTGGAAATTGTCCAGACACATGTTGGTTGGTTCAAGGTTGGCTTGTCATCGGCATAGACTTGTCACTCTTTGTCATGAAAATTCAGTTTTTTTTGTGTTTACCTTTTTTTCTTAATTTTTTTGGCGACAAATTTGGAAATATTTATGTAAATCATAGGCATAGATGTATAATAAATAATAATAAAGGAAATTGAATTGTCAGACTATGTAGGAAGAGGGAAATGTTGACGCCTTCATTAACTTGAATGGAGAATAGTTGTGGCGTCTTTTAATTAAAATTTTGTAATTAAAATTTTTAAAGTAACTTTTTTTTTATAAATTCTATAATTACAAACATTCTTTTTAAATGTTGACAACAAATTAAAGACTTACGTTCAAATAGCGCATGTAATAACAAAATGCGAAACATTTCCTCATCAGTCGAATTCGTGCTGTTTATTTAGGAAAAAAATTAATTAATGCAACAAAAAAAATGATCATAAAAAAATTAATTACTAATCACATTATTAGTTTCCCGCTGTTGAAGGTCAAATGAATATAACAAATTAGCTTTCGAAGAGTATTACTAAATACATAGATACGTACATATAAAGTGTAGATATGTATGTATGTACTTATTTATGTAAGTAAGCAATAAAAACATTAGAACTTAGAACTCACGCTCATTTAGAGACAGTTTAAAAAAATTCAATAACTTATGGAGATGGATCGAAGTTCGAGCGCGCACTTTTCATATGCAATAGATGTTTAAGAAACTATACAATGCAGTTTCAATTCAAACCTTCTTTGTAACTACGCATGTTTTTATATAAATAAGAGGGAAATAACTATTTAAATACTAAGCACCTACCCATGATCCATATTTTTTATTGTCGGAGCTAAACATAAATTACACACAGCAATTTCCGCCTCACCTCTGAAGCAAGGCCATCCAACTTTCTCCTTGGAGCGTACAACAATAAGTTTGATTGGGTTAGCCTACAAGTCGAATTCCAGCGAGCCCCGAAAGAACAACTGCTACGATGAAGAGTGTCAAGAATAGGGTGGTCAACAAGAAGTAAAGTCAGAATTTTAATGCTCACACCCTCTAGGATTGTTCCATAACGAAAAAAAGTTTACCCCTATTTTCTTGTTTTGAAATCAAAAAATATTTAGAGGTCCCTCAACAATTGGATATTATTATTGAAAGTCTCCTGAAGAGAAACAGAGCTCTCCGATCGAAAAATATTGATTTATAAGAATTCAATACCATTTCTACGAAAAGTTATTTTTTCCCATATAAAATACATAGAAAACTTGAAGCGCTTTGAGGGACCTCTAAATATTTATTGAGTTAAAAATAAAAAATAAAACAATCCTACGGGGTGAGAGCACAAAAATTCCAACTTTACTTATTCACATGACCACCCTAGTCAAGAAGCTACGGGCGAACTCCTGTAAGAACAACCATTGAATGGCATCAGCACTGAAATAAGTTGATAAGACGAACCCGAGCCCCTAGTAGATAACGAAGGAGTCGATGTCCCAAAGTCTAACCATGACGAGATACGAATAGCGATTATGCGGCTGACAAAGAACCAAGCTGCTGACACTGACGGCCTGCTAGCCGTGGTATTCAAGTACGGCGGCGAGGAGCTTACGCAGAATATGGTCAGATGAACGAATACGACTGGAATTTGAGTATGCTCTGCCCAATCCGCAAGAAAGGCATCCCCTCCATATGCGCCAACTACGGCGGAATCAGTCTGCTAGGCATAGTGAATACTGAAGCCCACCGTCAACGAACTGATGGGGCCTTATATGTGTGGCTTTAAACCTGGCAAATCCAGCATTCACAATTCGCCAAATCTGGGAAAAGACTGGCGAGAATAGGATCGTAACACACTATATATTAGTCGATTTCAAAACCGCTTTCGACAGCACGAAAAGAAGTAGTCTTTATACGGCGATGTCGGAATTTGGTATCCCTACGAAACTAATATGGCTGTTGAATGCCGTTGAACAATACCACCAGCTCCGTCATAATTGGGAAGGACCTCTCCGAGCCGTTTGATACCAAACAAGGTTTCAGACAAGTTTTTGTATATGCCCTCGAAGGTGGCTCAGTCGTAGTGAATCTGCGTTTTTGAATTTTTCCTAATTCAATGGGTTAAGTTAGTTTCGGCAGCCAGCTTTTATCAAGAGTTCAATTAGTACTTAACAGATATTTCTTGCTTTTCATGTGACCAATTTAATCCACACGCTAGAGGTAGCTATGTGTGTACTTTGGACTTCTTCTCATTGTTGAGAGCATTAGTCTCAGAGCGTATTGTCAGGTCGCCAACCGTGGATCACTTCACGTTCACGTACATATGTACGTAGTATTTGAAGCGAATTTGTGAAGAAACTAAATCAGCTAGAAAACTGCGGTTTGTCACATTAATAAGTACAAGCCACTGTAAGAGTCGCTAAGAAAGTAAAAATCAGTTTTTTCGACTCATGGGACCCTTTTACCTGTCCTAGAATCATATCGAGTTAGTTTTGGCCCACTTAAGACCATTGCTGATAGCCAACCTTGCGTAGATTTCCCACTGAAAACCATTGCAGTAATCTTGCTTCTTCATGGATTACGTTTAACCCCAAAACAAGCCACTACGCTAAATAAATTCTCGGAAGCAGCAGAGGCAAGTAACATCAATCAGTGCCACCGCTTCTCCATGGCTCTCAAGAAGATAGCTTCATCCGTCAGAGCCCTCGCGCCTCGCCGGCCTAAAAGACTATAAGCTGTGCCCAACGAGGATTGGACTGCACTCAATTCCAGCAGCTCTACGGGAAATACGTAGATTATGCTAGCTTCCTCCATAGAAATCGAAAGGAGCGGAAAACTAAGAACTCACTCACGCGGCAACACAATGAGTCAATGGTGTAAAAGGATATTTTTTCGTGTCCATGTCGGCTTACTTATTATTATCGTATACCCTACACAAGAATGATAGAATATATCGTAATACATCCATACATATCTATTGAGATGAAAACATTTTAATTACTCTTCGCGGGTTCAGAACTTCCACTGATTTACACATTCCTTCATATGTATATGTACATATATGCATAAGTATATGTATGTGTTGCACATGTGCATGAATAAGTGTGCCTTAAGTATCTGCTTGAGATTTAATTTCTCATTAAATTCTTAATAATACCTTAAGCACCTTTAACGTGCAGTCGTTCGAGACGTTTGGAACGCATTGGATATTTGATTTACGATTTAATTTTAATACTACATGCACATAAAAACAATGGCGTGTTTGTCAAGTTCTCAGTATTTAAACTAACTGTATTTAGACTTACATTTGTACGGGCAGTGTTGCACAGAATTCCACTTAAAAATGAGCCTCTCAACTCTTCGCAAACTTTTTTTATTCTTTAACTCAAATACGAGTATAATTCTGCGGAACATACTAGTAGGTAAAACTATTACGGAAGTTTGTCTATTAACTTACGTGCATACATACATACATAGCCTACAGATTTATATATGCAAGAATATACATACATACATAAATAAACACATAAGAACGATTGAAATTAAATACTTGTGCATAACTAAAAACTGTGAATAAATAAAATGTATTTTCATCTTCCTGTGTAATTATGAAATTATTACGTACTGTTTGCTTCGCTTGAAGTTTCTATGTCTTTTATTAAAAAATTTTAAACTATGTAAATATATAGTAAAAAATACTCAATACGTTCATATGTACATACAAAGTACAGAATTTCTGATTAGACTTGGCTTCTTCTTGCACCCACATAATTAATATAACAGGCTGAGATACACACATACAGCATATGTACATTAGGGTGGTTCAAAAATGCATGTGAAAAAGTAAAGTCGGAATTTTTATGCTCTCACCCCCAAGGATTATTCCATACCGAAAAAAAATAAAACCGTTTTTTTTTTTAAATCAAAAAATATTTAGAGGTCGCTCAAAGCTCTCAAAAGAGAGTCAGAAAGAGCATATTTCCCTTCATAGAAGGGCACTTCAATATGAGTCCAAGTTTGGAGTAATTTTCGAGTCTGAAATATGACGCTTTCTGAGTCCTTAAAACAAATGTTTTTTATACATAATTCTGATTACTAATAAACTTTCACTTCTACGTGAACTATGTTACTTATGTTCAACTCAGAATCAATGACATCAAAAGAGTCCGAAATGAGTTAGTCGGGTTGATTGGTCTCAGAATCATATTTTTAACGAAATAAAGACTCATTTTAGACTCGAAAAATTCTGCGCACTCAGAAAACTTTTTAAAGGGATCATCTAAGCTCTCGATATGGGTAAAATTTGTGTTAACCCAGCAGAAAATTTGTAACTGCTTTTTGTATGACTCAGCAGAAAATCTGTAATTGCTGATTATTGTGTGCAAATGTGCTATTCTGGCCTAGTTCACGCCTATTTCGAGATTAGCTCACGACAAGTTGAGGACCATTTCGGGATTATTTCGGGACCTGGGGCTGAATTCTGTGACTGTGAGCTTTTAACGGCTTTTCGATCATTTCAGATCCTGTTCAGGACCATTTCCAGACCTGTTTAGGTCTATTTCAGGATCATTTCGGATACTTATTCAGGAACATTTCGGGACTAGTTTTGGATCATTTTAGAACTAATAAGCGACCATTTCTGGCTTGTTTCAAGACTTGATCGAGATTTTTTCGGGGCAAGTTCGCGACTTTTTTCTGAACCACATCAGAACTACTTCACGCCAGTTTTGGGACTATTTAGGGATCATTTAGGCGTAGTTAGAAACTCTTAACGAGAGCAATTCCCGAAGAAGTTATGAAAAAGACGTGTACTGGACACGAAGAAATTAAATGGATGTTTAATATCAAACCTAACCTAATCGTATTTATATACATACTATTTAACTGAATCGTCTAATGGTTTGCCAAGCCGTACATCAAATTTCACGAGTACCTGGCACTCACGCCTTATTTTCAAGTTATTCAATCATTCCGTATATAAACAAATATGTTATAAAGGGCCTTTCTATATTAAGGTAACGATATATGTACATACGCATACATTTATGTTTTATTTAGTCATTATTATATTCTCAGTTCCGAGTCAACAGAGTTCAATTCCAATACGACTTTAAACCACTACCATTACTGCCTGGAAAATAAATGAATTTCTGATTACGAAATCAATAACTATACCTCATATGATATATTTAAAAGTAAGCAATTAAAATGTAATAATGTGTGATTACATATCTATGCATCTGCAATGAAATTTCTATTAAAATATGAAAGAAATATTTAGGCCCGTTGTTCGATAACTGCTATTTGGCAAATTTAAACTTTCGCAGACTTAGTACAGTTGAATCAGCCGATGTTATACTAATTGTAAGAATAAAGTATGTTACTGTTATGTTAACATATGTTTGTATGTATGTATATACCTTTATACACATACATTATGGATAGAAATGTAGCACTATGAAACGAACTCTGGCTCAAATGTCAAAGTTATATGCACTAATGTCCACCACTTCAGGTGCGCGCTGACTCGATGAATATCCATTAATATGAATTAACACATTTACTCTAACGGCTGACAGATTTAGTTATTGATTCTAGTCATTACATTTTTGACGGCTATGCGCCATTGTCAATCCAGCAGCAGGCATGAAAAAACGTATTTTTTGTGCATTGATCATCGGCAGCACTTTTATTGTAAGTGACAAAAATATAAAGAAGAAAAAATTAGACAGCAGAATTCATTTATATATACACATATACATACATACATACACTTAATGCAGTTTGCTGTAATGCCAGCGGTGGAGTTTACCAACGTCGAATGCATTGAACTCGACAAATCTTACACTACCTTCCCGCTTTGCCGTATAAAGGCTGTTAATCGCACTTATAAATACCTAACACTGCGTGCTAAATTTACAAGAAATGAGCCAGTTTACAATATTTCGGTACCTATGCAGAGAAAATACAAATTTTTACGAAAAAAAAAAACAAAATAAAAATAATATTAAAAATCTGAAAATTTTAGATGTCCTTCGCCTTGCTACGAAAAGCTAATGGCTATAAACCTTTTTTGTATAATTTCACCGTCGACGCATGCAAATATATGAAGAAACGCAATAATCCTGTTGTTAATTACTTTCACAGCTGGTTCGAGAAATATTCGACCATAAATAGAAGTTGCCCATATGGACCGGTAAGTCGTTAGCTATTTGAAATCATTTTGGTGCATGCATAAATAAATACATCCCAAAAAAAATTAAATAATGTCGCTTACAGCAAGATGAAATCGTTGATAAACTACCACTGGGTCACATCAATCACATGGCAACCGAAGTACTGCCAGTGCCAACGGGAGAATATATGTTTCACACCACATGGATGTTCTATCAAATAAAAGTAGCTTTTGTTAAGGCATTTTTTCGAATTTTATAAACTATAGTTAATCGAAAGTGCATTGACAATAAATACGCGTATAACTATTATTTATTGCCAATTCCGTTTGAAATGGCACCTATGCACCCTGAGTTAAATAAATGGAGCAGAGCAACCAAATTCATTACTTCTACATGGGGTAGGGTAATAAAATAAATTTTATTCAATTTCATCGTTATATTTATGACACGAAAAGTTAAAATATATAACATAAAAAATCCATAAGGTTATACTTACGGTGACCATATTTACCAACGTAAAATAAAGGATATTTTTTTTTCAAAATGAATGGGAATACGTACATACAACTTGTGTGATAAAAGTACCTTACCCATATCGTAATTTTAAATCAAATATTTACCAGTTAATTAACCAATTCCGAAGCCAGCGCACAGTGGTTCAAAATTGGAATTTAATGTTCATAATTCACCGGAGTTTTCATTTTTCAACCAATTTTTACTAAAAAACAAAAAAAAATGATTTGGTGAACATTTTTTTATAACATTTCAAACATTTTTTTTGTAATTTTTTCATTTTGGGAGAACCATACAATTGTTATCAACCAGTCTTTGTTATGTAACATTTATTAATAAGAACAGAAGAATACAATTTCTTCAAACTTGCCACTTTTTCTGCATTGTGCACTAAAAAATTTAATATAATCAAATAAAAATTCACAAATCAGGCTCAAGTGGTCTTTTGCAAATATTATAAACTTTCATAAAAAAATTATCAAATTAAGTGAAAAAAATGAAGGCTCCAATGAATTATGAACACTAAATGCCAGTTTTGAACCACTGTGCAGCAGGAGGTTTATTGTTCGCTTTCAGTGGAACGGGAAACTCAGCGTGTAACACGATCCTGTGCAACAACACTCCCTGTGCTTTATAGATTGTACAAAGATTACTGATTAAATAATAACCCTTAAGTGGCTGTGTTTAAAAATTTACCCCTGGAAAATGCCGAGCCGATTTAAAGGACAGTTTAAGAAATGAAAGACAAAAGGAATCCTTTATTTTGAAAAAAATTATAGAGGACAGGGGGTTAAAATAAAGGGCTGTCCTTTAAAATAAAGGACTGTCCTTTAAAATAAAGGACTGTCCTTTAAAATAAAGGACCGATGGTCACCGTAGGTATATTATTCTTAACTTGTAAAGCATAGACATTTTGTAAGTTTATGGCCTCGTAACTACTGTCAAAATTCGTATGGGTAATTTTAAGGAAGGTTAAACTCTAATTGGAATGGTTTAAATCCGCTCCTGCTTTTATAAATCAAATAGTTATTCTTCGTAAAGATAATTTATGTTTTGGGTTTTTACCTGATAAGTAGACATTTTGTTTAGCGCGGTGTGTTCATATGTTCTCTTTCGAAAGGCTCAAAGTCAAAATTCCTTAACGTTAACATCCTAAAATACTTAGTATTTTCTATATGAAGTTACCAAAGCTTATATTAAGAGAAATATACATTTTTATATCTATATGTATATATAAAAGTAAAGTCCGAATTTTAATGCTCTCACCTCCTATGGTTGTTCTATATCGAAAAAGTATACTCCTGTTTTTTTTTTTTTGAAAGCAAACAAATATTTTATATGGGAAAAAAACAGTTTTTCTCAGAAATAGTATAGAATTCCTGAAAATCAATATTTTTTGATCGGAACACTTTGTTTCTCACGAGCCTAATAATAATACCGAATTTTCTATTTTACCATTTTTTAATGATTTTTTATGGGTTTTTCGTGTACACTGGGCATCAACGCCTTTGGGGAAACCATCTCCTGGCAGTAAAACCATATACAGGATTTTGCAACCAAACTATTTATATTTTTATCAAAAATTGGCCGCAACCACTTGGCTTTTTACAAAATCGGTAATCGGTACTAAAAATTTGCATATTTCGAAATTGTTAGCCTGCCCAAAAAAGCGATTTCATTTTTGAAATTACCATAATAAAAAAATGGTAATGATCACTCCGCTTCTGTCAAAATTAGTAACCGGTATTGAAAACGCGGGGTTTCAAAATTGATATCCGGTACAAAAACAAAAAAAAACCGATTTAATTTTTTAAGTCACCTTGAAGTAGTCATTGTAGCAGTAAAATTTAACAAATCGCGACCACAGCGAGGAATAATTTTTAATCAGTTAAAAATATTTCCTATGGAATTGAAAGATAGGACATTTTCTTATTTGGAGTTTTTTGAACAGCATGATACTTTTTTATGCCGTGCAGAATTTATTCCTGGTACACCTAAAAATAGAGCCAGATTGACTGGGCTATATTTAGCTGGTTTTTTCATAACTTAACTGATTTTTATTGGATGTTGCAAAGAATGTAAACAAATGAGCGCAACGTTTTCATTTCTTTTAATTAGAACCGTTCATACTTATATACATACCCACCTACGTACGTACATAGAACATGAATCAAATAACTTGTTGAACGTTAGACAACCTACTAATGAAATAGCAATCAATAGGGGTATTCACCATCCGGTTCACACTGTCTAACATTGTGCATAGATAGCATAAATAGCATGATTGGCTAATTTTCTTGTTGTTTGAATACATTAAACAACAACAAAAATGCATTTTTATGCTGTCTTATGCACCAGTATGCTAGGCAGTATGCACCGGATCGTGAATACCCCTAATGAGTTATTGAATGCATCTTATGGATGTAAGTACATATGTACGTATGTATGTATGTTTCTGCATGTCTCATATCGGGCTTAATTGCGTGGTTTGTTTGTATGTATGTATAAAAAGAAAACTCCAGCACAAGCTATAAAAGCTAAGTAGAAAAATTCCGAACTGGTTAAGTATTACTATTCCATTTCCAAGCCGCGTAGCAACCATAATTTTTTTGTGTTCTAAATTCAGCAGCAGAACCAGTTGTTGTGGTGAAAACTGCATCTATGTAAATAAATATGCGCAAAAATGGAAGAAGCACAAACAACTGTTTTGGGGGGAAAAAATAGAAGAAAAACTTGCTTATGCCTTTGGCTTAAAGTGATGGAGGTTTTCACTTTGTTCTAAACAAAAGCCGACATATTCCTTTCTCCATAATCAGAACCTAAGCTGATGCTTAGGTATAAAATCTGGCATTGTGACATACCGGGTGCCGACATATCAGACAAGCTTCCGTACGATTTTTATTAGTTTGGAAGATACTGGGCATGCCGCTCACTTTCTTGCAAGGGAGTTTTTGCTGGCAGCAGCTGGGTTAATTACCAACATATTGAAATGCTTTCATCTAAAGGGCTTTAGAACAATGGTTAAAAACATGGTTTCTATCTTCAACGAACTACAAAGGAGTGTGTGTATAGGCATCACGGGCGCAAAGAGTACAACGTTATGAACAAAGCATTCCTTGTTGGATTTGCCGCCTCTGCATTAGCGAACCAAGCGGAGACAATGAATACGATTTATCGACTGAACTCTTCTTATTGAGGGACAAGTTTTGTCCCGGGCACAGAGAGTTGTTTAGAAGGTTATCAGAGCAGTACCACTTGTTTTTGGCACCTAATGATAAGTGGAAACCTGGAGTCCCCTTTGGAAGAAAGTAGGCCGTTAGCCTTACTACTAGGGAGAAATGGAGGGATCCAGACACTATCTTGGGGAGCTCGGTAAAAATTTGCTATATCGACGGTTCAAAGATTGATAATACTACTGGTGCCCGGTGGTATCTAGACAGTAGATAGATAGATGAGTAAGGTAAGCACTGCGACCAGTAGGTCTATTGTCTATAGTGTCCAGTACAGACTGTAACTTCCGATGCTTTTGGTGCTATGGCAACGGTCTTTCAATCGTACGTCCTTGCAATACTGAAAGTAGTAGACTGGATAACTGGCGAAAGGAGGCGTAAACATAAAATCGGGCTCTGCAGTGACAGCCAAGTTGTAAGTAAAGGCCTTGGAAAGCGCTCGCACTTCTTCAAACATGACCTTTAACCTGTGTGGGTGGCAGAAAAGTGTGCTTTTGAAGCCAACGTACGGGCTTATGAGCTTTGAAGTTTTCAACTGGAGTGGAGCTAATTTCAGCGCCAAGCACAGCGGATATATCGAAGATTTCATTAATAAAACTCAGTGGAGACCTTGGTCTGTTTGTTTTGTCCAGCTTTTTTTTTAAAGGCCTAACAGGCTTGAATAAATTCCTTCTCAAACAGGAAAGATGTGTGCCTTGATAGAACAAGTTACGGGGCACAATCCATGGAGACAATATATGGTGACCATAGGCATCATCGACTATGTACATCTTGTTTTGAAATTGAAGATAGTTCAGAACATTTTCCCTGCCACTGTTCGGCCTTCGCCAGACATATGTAGATGATACTTTTTCTTTCCCTCGACAAACGGGTAAGATTCTTGAAGGAGTCTCCATTCCATTACATATCATTCCAAGGATGTGGGTGTTTGATAGGTGATGCCTAGAGGTTAAAACACAGTTAGCCACGGACGTAAAAACGGAGAACGTGTCAACTAACACGATCTATCTTATGCTGACCACCGCATGACCGTGACGTAGACGTTGCTTCTCCCTCTTTCTATCAACAGCAAACTTGACATGTTTCTACGTACTTCTAAGCTACGTTACGTACACGTTCGTGGATAACCGCACTCTTAGTGCTAGAAATAGGCTCCGCGTTCACAGCAAAGCTTCACCAGCTTTTCGAAAGCTCTTCGTGAATGGGTGTTTAATCCTTAAGCTCGCGACATCTGAGCAACTTAGTAGCAGAAGGCTTTAGCTGCTGTTAAACCTTGCAGCATGAAGTCCGATCGAATAATGAGCAGTTAGAAATCCCACCAGTTTCATTCTGTTTTAAGAGCTCCATCGGGCTGCCGTCGGACTGCCCCCGGTCACTTGGAAGTTGCTACTTTGCATTCCAAGGTTTTCACCTATATGTCCAGAAGCAAACCACAAAACTAAAAGTTTTTTAGAAGAAAAAAAACTATAGCACTCCACAAACGAGTAATGTACCCCCACACTTAATTTATTTTGAATTTATTGCATACATATTCACATTTAGACGGAACCAGCAAAAATTTTGCTGTTAAAGGTCTTAAATTATCGCTGGCTACAATTACTTCTTTGCTATCAAGAACGCGAAACCGCCAAGCTTACGAATGTACATATGTACATAAATGGACTGGACTGCCTTCAGGAATGTCTTTAGCAACGTTCTTTTTACATAGTACATTGCCGTTCACCATACCTAGTTATAGGTTTTACGCTACTACGGCTTTTATAGCAGCAACTTTTCCACCATATCCTTTCTCTTTTTTGTTGGCCTGTAATGCTATTTTTGGTGTGTACAGTAAGATCATTCACACACACACACATTGACCACTTACACCATCGCATTTGAGGCACTTACTCCAATTCCAAAGACCAACTTTGTAACGCACGACTCCACTCATTTGGTAGAAGTGGTTTTTTGTTCGCCATTAAATACTCGTAGCTTGAAAGATTTTACATAGAATAAGCAGAATTTCATTCGCCATGGGAAATGTGAAATTGTGATGCGCATGCGCATGCGCACGTTCACGTAAGCCACTTTGAGGACCTCAAGCTAATCTTCTACTATTTCCAACTAAGAAGTTGCTAAGATGTTGCTGCTTTCATTTGTGGTTTCGATTTTATTAGCCACGCTCGACTTGTTGCCATTTATAAGATTCTATTTCATTACCTATTTCCTTTAGATTTGATACATTTTTTTTTTAATTCCTTCTCTACACTGCCAAGCGCTGAGTTGTGTTTGTTGTTGTGGTTTTTCTGCGGTTAACCTTTTTTGGAATTATGTATACAATAAAATCACAAAAACAAAACACCGTCCACCTCTCATGCAACGTAGAATGGTGCAGCAACAACAGCGGCAGCGTTGTCGTGAAGATTGCAGGCTCAGATTGCGTTGATGCGCTTTGAATGGGGTTGCCTTTTGGCTTTTGCTTACTACATACATACATACATAAGTACCCGCAAGTATGTACGCGATCGCATACTTCTAGTTTCAGGTGACGTTTAGCATTTTCCTTTTCTTTTTTTTCACATTTCTTACAAATTTCCCATTAATTTAATGTTTTGTTTTTCTTGTTTTTGTTATTATATTATGTGGTTTTGTTTATTTTATGTATTATTGCATTTCAGACCACAGCGCTTGCGCGATTTTCGTATGAGTAATCGTACTTGGTTATGACTTCATTTTCCCACATACATTTTTTCCGTACAGAAA
>NW_023458565.1:11763225-11790093 GCF_013731165.1 Rhagoletis pomonella
TTAATAACGTTTTCATACCATTCTCATATCTATACTGAAAAGCAATCATTTGTCACAATGTGTACTAAGCTAAGCATAACATTCGTAAAAAAATAATACACAATATTCAAAATTATTTTTTACGCAATTTTGTTCTACCCATGTATCATGGTTCTACCAAACCACATATTTTTTTGTTATAACCAAATTTAATGCGAACGCGCTATGTCGGAGAAGAAGTTTAATATGTCCTGTATATTGAATTCCAAAGTAATCATCGCACCCGCATAGCATTTTTGTATGCGTTCTTCCAAGAAATTATATTGCGCAATAAATTCCTCTTGCATGGCATGCCAAACCACCTGCAGTAGATTTTCCTCTTCGCAAAGGTGCTTTTCAACTTTTTTGTACAGATTTTCTAGTCCCTTTTTAACTTCACGCGCCGGGTATTGACTGATAACTTTACGCAATTCTTGCTTTGAAAAAGCCATTTGATAACTTATCTCTGTTTCTTTAACGCCTTGTGCGACTTTTTGTTGCACACCCTCGAAAAAGAGCTGGAAATAAAAAAACATATATTTATGTATTTCGAATACCATTGTGTTGGTATTAAAAATCCTTACATTCAACTTTTCCAATGGTCTGCCAAAGTATTGTATGACATATACTTTTAGCGCTTCATTATAACGCATTTTAGCTTCCTTTTTCAGTGCATCCAGACCGGGCACCTTTAATTGTGCCAGTAAGGAATACATGTGATGATAGTTTTCCATGCGTACCACTTGCGACGGTGTTTTAGGATGTTCCTGCGCATGCACGCTAATACTCTCAAATATTGAATTCACCAATTGTAAATACCACTTTTCCATATCAGTGCGGCGATCAGATTTGCGAAATATGCCTTCAGATGTCTGAGCGAAATACTCAAAATTCTCTACATATGGCAGTATACCACACTTGGAACGTTTAGGCACTTTTGCTTCTTTAATCGATTGTAATTGTTGTTGCATAAATCGATCGAAATTTCGCTTGACTTGAACCAGTGCTGAAGCGAAGGTCATACTAAGGAAGGAATGTGTATCCTGCGCGGACATGACATGCTGCGTTAGGCGGACAAGCACGTAAAGTGAATAGCTAGGTTATTGTTAAATAAAATAAGAATTAAATATTAATAAGAATTTAGCTAAAATCAAAGCACATGAATTACACTTACAAACTATCGATGCGTTCGAAGCTTTGTATGAAGCTCACCAGTTCTGGCTCTAAGCAGCCAAACAAGGCAATCATCAATTTACGAACCTCTTCGTTTATTTGACGATCAATTTTCTTTTGTGGAAAACCTGCACGTAAAAGCGAGACAATAACTACATTTACATAACGCAATAGAAATTTCCAACTCACCGCCAGCATCACCGCCACCACCTGCTGAAGTTGGAGAAGCTAAAATGCTTACAGAATCAGTACTTTTTTCTAATACCTCTAACGTTGTTTGGGTATTCTTCGATGTTGGGCTGATAACATCCATTTGGAAAAAATTTATACAAAACAATTGCTCTTGCAACGCAACTGGTTCTAACTCGGCTAGTACTTTTTCTAGTACTGAGTCGAAGCGCTCGCGATCCGCATTCTCCACGCCTGGGCTCCATTGGTCGCGGTTGACACCCAAGGTACCGTAAGGTGCCGCCGAAACAGCGGATTTTTTCGACGAAGATGACGTGTCCAAATCTTCACGCGATGTGCGTATTTTTTCCGATATTTGTAGTTTTGCCTGTAGGAAAAATTCTTAATTAGAAGTGAATTGCATAGAAATGTTGGCAGTGTTACCAAAGCAAAGAAATTTTTAATATCACGTTCGTAGATCTTGCTAAGCGAAGTTGTATAAACACGCGTTAGACCATCGTATGTCTTGCGATCCATTGCCTTTGTCCAATGCATAAGCTCTGTATAGGGCGTTAGTTCACGATGTACCGCTAGGTGATTCGGCAAAACGAGTTCTGTGCTCATTGTTGTATTATCACCCAATTCGTTTCCCAAATGTATGAATAGGTTGTTCATAAAACGACTAACAATACCAGAAAACTTTGCCTTCCATTTTTCAAAACGTTTGCGTTGATCTTGCACCGCTTCTAAACGCAACAAACTTGGATCGATATCGCTGTTCATTGCTTGTTGTAAGCTTTGTGCGGCCGCAATGGCAGCTTTTCTTCCCGTAACCGTTTTCAAATCCGGTTCATCGAGCGCTTGCTGATGTACTTGAGGTAGATCAAGCTGAGACTGAATAAATAAAACTTAGCTAGCTTGATAAATATGTTTATGGTTGCCACAGACTTACAATAACTTTGCTTAGTTCCTTCATCAATTTGATATTATTGTTGTTAGCAATTTCTATCATAGCATTTTTGCCGCCAATCTTTTCCATAGTTTCCTTCACATGTCCCAAAATTTCCTCATAGGTATCCAGTCGTTTTTCAAAGCTATCTGCTTCGGCGATCGCTTTATCAATATGCTCCATCAACGCCATTACTTGCTTCTCCGAAGCTAAAACGCTTTGTATATTAGCCTGTAAAAAACCAAACGAATATGTTTAAAAGGTGTAAGATTACGTCAGTTAATTACATACACCATCTAAATCGTGCAGTTCTTTAGATAAATTCTCAATAAGTTGCTCAGCATCCTTTACTGCGAAATCACACTCGGAAAATAATTTTCCCAATTCGGTAGCTTCTTTATCTGTAAGAGCCGTAAATTCTTGTGCCTCTTCCTCATCTTCTGTGTCTTGTATGATCTTTTGTTCTGCATGGCGTCCAGCAGCCAACTTTTCTGGAGATTTGTCATTGAGCCATGCACCCGGAACGTTACGGAATTCTGCTCGTTGGCCTCGCACATACTTAAAAATCTGTTTGTACAGCACGGCTAGGAAGTTTTGCCGCTCAAGCAAATTCAACGCATACCATTTATAGGTTTTTTCCACTTGTATATCGAATTCATGTGTCTCGAACTGCTCATTGCGCCCATCCACCCACTTGATTTCCTCCAGTTGCCAGGTACGTTTCTTTTTATATTCACCCTCTCGCTGCTCCGATTGTTTTACTATGCAAACTGTGACCACCGGCACAGGCGGTGGCGTTGTAACGATGCATAAATAACAAGCCCTTTTCTTTTTGAAAGTCTTTGTCACAGTCACCACAGATAACACTCGCTCACCACTGCCATTGAATAGCTCTTTTTGTAGAATGTGTTTGATGTTTGCTAAGGTGGTCAGCATTGTTTACGAAGGGAAACTTAATATTTTATGAAATTAATTCTAAACTTTTATTTAATTGCATCGCAAAAACAAGATAAATTACAAATTCTTTAACTTGACGCCCTATTTGCAAAATTTTATTTGACAGCGTCAACTGCCAAAAACAGCTGATTGGTACAAGCGCAGTGCTGGAAAGCAACATGCTGGAAGTGTTCGAAATTACAATAATTTCTATCATTAAAAAGATTATTTCATTTTTCTGTGCATTAAAATCATTTAACACAAGCTTTAGTTAAAAATGCAATATAAACGAAATTAGGCCAAAATCTTTTCTAACGACCAAAGAACGTAAATCTACCTTCTTTGGTAGGAACGTGCTCGTAGGGTTGGCAGCTCACGAAACCGATTGCGTAGGAAAAGGCCAGAAAAATGGTAGATTAAATAAAAATTCGTAGTAAAAGTACAAATAGGTTATTATTTTAAATTAATAAGCTATTTAAATCAAAATCATAATTTCATTTCATTTGTACTTTTTATGTATTATTTTATATTTGTATCTTTTACAGAGGCGTTATTGCACAACGGTCTAGAGTTGCCATGAGTACGAACGCAGGTATATAAGGCTGCTGCTACAGCGTGGAGTTAGTTAGTTGTAAGTCAGTTGCGAATCAGTAAGCTCAAAGTTAAGTTTTAAAACAGAGATCAATTGTGTTATCAAGTTTTTCAAAGTGTTTTAATTTCCTTAACAAGTATTGTAAATTGTTGTTATTGCATCAACAAGTATTAAAAGTGTTTGTTGTACAATAAAGTTAGGTCAGTGTTATGCAGAAATTTTGTTTGGCAAACTGCGTGCGATTGTTGTTGCAACAAACTCAGAGAGAACGAGTTTGGTAGTTACATACCGCTAAAACAACAACAGAGCGAGTTTGGCGACTTTCACAGCAAACTAATTTTGATTGGACAAACTGTTGTAAAATTAGTGTTGCCATACACAACAATTTTAGGTTATTATTGTTATACAGAAAAATTGCAGAGATACCGAATGGCAGAGAACTGAATTTATACTTTAGGAGCTTCAAAGTTTAGGGCACTGTTAATTGCGTATACAGTATTATTAAAAATATAAAGTTTTGCACGATATGTACATCTGCAATTTTCACTTCGTGTTGGCAATAACCATAAAAAACCCCAATCAATGTGCAATCGTAGGCCAAACTCGACGTAACCACCTCAGAGCAAACTAAGCAGCCGCCATTTGTGTTTGTCTGCATAACACCGACCGTAATTGTACTGGAAATTGATCATCGTGAGCGTTCATTTAACAATCCAGCGATACCAAGCTAGGATTTTGAGAAATTCGTCTATTAAAAAAGGATAATCGTAAGGGGCCTGTCACACCATCAATACGGATCGTGATATTTGGATCACGATCCTGGATCGTGCCGTGTAGCATTGATGGATCGGGATCAATATCACAAGATTTCTAAATATTTTGAAAACCATCAATATGGATCACGATTCAAATATCGCGATCCGTATTAATGGTGTGACAGCCGCCCAACAGTAGGAACCAAAAAATTATGTTCTTCGTTCTTGCATCCCTACTTCGAAGTCAAATGCCAGTGTCAAAAATTCTACATCGAAAACTGAAGTGTCAAATGCTTGCTCAATTTTTCTTGTCGTTTTGTCATTCAACTAGCTTCTGATGTGAGTGGAAATTGATTAAATTGTAAATTTATCAAAATAATAATTTTTATTTTAATATTTTCTTATTTAGCACGAGCTAAACCCTCTACAAACATGTTGGTGCAACACATTCTTAAACAAGGGCTTTTGGTTAAAAATGGTAAGGCGAATAATTCGGTTTAAAAATGTGTCCAATAACCTCTGTTGAAATTACATAACCTTTATCACCGAAGATTTCTAGTAGGAAAATAGTTGTAGATTCTATCTTTTTTAAGAAATTAATATGTGAATGTCTAATTAATATTCTCTTCTTTCAGCTGGAGCTGTTTCACGTGCAGCCTACCACGGTGGTCACCATCAAAAGACTACTTTGAATGATCTGCCTGTGCCTGAGGGCGATTGGAAGGAGCACTACACACGCCAGAACACCAAATACAATGCTTGGTTGATCACGGGTGTTCTTTTCTTGGCTGGCACTATCGGCTTTGTAAGACCATTAGCAAACGATGTTTATTTGCATTGACTAATTTCCTAATTTTACTAAAGGTCAAGACAACCGGAGTTATTGAATTCAACAACAAAGTACCAGTATCGTTGGATTGAGCAGACGTTAGGCTAAATAACTAGAACCCATTAAAATAAGTCTCTATAATAACCGATGAAGGCATAGTCTTTGCTTAAGCAAATGTTATTACATTTCAATTGCGAAGAAATAAAAGTCCATGTGAGATCTAGAGTTCTATATTCAAAGATTTGTATTTTATTTTAATAAACAGGCCCGTCGTCAAGATTGTCATCCTCTTCATTATAGGCTTCACCATTGTCAAAGTAACTAACACCATAGTCGTTCTCATCATCCATCTCTTCGTCTGCCGGCGCTTCCTACATTAGAGAGAATATGACAAAGCTTAAATTTGGGAATGAGCATTTCCAACGTACCTCTTCTTCCTCTTCATGCTCAGAATCTGAAGACGCTTTTGTAATGTCTTTATCATCTTCGTTGCGCTCCTTTTCCTCCAGCACCTTCAAGCGATCGTCTATATTTTTTGGCTTTTTGGCAATAATTTGGTCGCCTCCTGCAATACGACGTTTCTTTTGTGTAATTTGCAATTCAGCGGGCATCATTTGCCAAACAAAGTCGGCTTTTGATTTCGCTTTAGCATTTTCAACCGCGCTCTACAAGATATCCACATATTAAATGTTAGCAAAATAATTAAAATTAAATATCTTACCGCCCATTGATCTGAGTAGCTTTGTAAATTACTGTTGATATTTGCAATTTTAGGGGTGAGGAAATACGGAGAATCACGCATATGATTGAGATATGCTTCCTTCCAGAGTATTTGATAATTTTGTGCCGCTGTTGTCTGTTTAGCACACATTTTAGTATTACTAATATAAGTATGTACTTATGTTTTTATTTACCTCAAGTTTTACTGGTTTGGACATCAATGGTGGAAATGTAGGAGGAGGTGCGGTCTGCACTTGGGGAATATCTTTCCCTATACATCCTAATGTCTGCAACTGCTCTTGAGTGAGCGAACCAGTTTTGCCGCGTCCACGCCCTGCCATGCTGGTCTTTAAGAGGTTTTCTTATATATTTTTTGATTATTAATCACTTTGGTATTTTCAAAGGAAAAATCACAGTGCTTTAAATTGACATCAAAATAAATTAATCGAGTTTAACCTCACTATTTGTTTGTTTTGGTTGTGTATAGGGTTGCCAAAACACAATTCCGGCATTTAGGGCATTCACACGAACTGGTCAGGTTAGGCCGAGTTTTCCGTCCAGTTTGCGCAAAAGTATGAAATGTATATCTATTTAACAACCCTCCGCTCCACCTCACTCACGCACTAAATAATTTAAGCCTTTTAAGATGCAAAATATAAAAAGGTATACCGAACGAGGTAGAATATGCACTCAATTAAATAAAAAGGTTACATATTTATATATTTCAAACTTCAGTGAATTACTAACATAGTTTTATACTGCATACAGATATATTTTAGTAAATATTTAAATGTACATACAAATATAGAATTTATTTATAAAAAATATTGCTTACAATTTGTTCAATATGGGAGCCAATTCATTTGATATATATTAAATAAAATACAATATAAAGTTTAACTTTATACACTACATATAGCTATTATTTTGTTTAGTAATATTATATTGGTTTCAGGGAGGCAATGTTATTGTGTTATAGTTTCATCTAGTGATTATCACCATTCAACTCATTTTGTATTCCTAATTCTAATTCTCCTGTTTCGGTCAGTCCTACTTTCTGCATCAATTCCGAAAGTTTTTGCGCCTTACGATCTTCATTATGCGCAATCACCGTACATAGGTGCTCGGTCAGCAACTCCTTTTTCTCCGCTGCATTATGCAAATCTATTTTTGCTTTCAAAAACTGAGCCTCTATTTTTATATACTGTTTTCTGTAATAAAATATAATTAAGCAAATATAGTCACGCTAACTAATTTCAATCGTACTCGACTTGCGAAAAATATATGCATGCATTGTCAATTTGTTTGCGAAGAATTGAGACGTCGAGTGCCAGATCATCGTCCAATTTGGCAAGTTCCTGCTTGATTTCAGCAATTTTTCGTGTTTCTGCTGCGGTTTTCTGAGAGCTGTAAGGTACATAAATAAAAAAAAATATCATGTTTTGCTCATTAAATACACATTTCTGCTCACTGTAGCTCGATAGCTTTATGTAGTAACTCCTTTTTTTGCTTGTTTTGCTCCTCAACTAATTTGCGTTGCGTTTCGAATTCCCGCAGCGATACCCCTTTAAATGGTGAATCAGTATTGAGCTCCTCCGTTGTCGGTGTGGATTTTTTTGATGAAGGAGCGGGCAGTATGGAAGAGTCATTTGTCGAGGTCGAGGATACATCATTAACAGACTCCGGCAACTTTAGTATCGAGGAATCGTCTAATTCGTTGGTATTTGCTTTGGCAGCATTCGTGCCATTGGTTTTGCGTTCATTTAAAGCTTCGCTACACTTTCGTAGTGGTTGACAGAAGAGCGCCTCCTCAAGTGATTTAGACATGCTGTCATCAAAACTAATTTTATCCAAGATATTACATTCTGCTTCAACATGTTTACTTGCATCGGATTTTTCGTTTAGCATTACCGTTGGCGCTGGTTTAGTCGACTGCGAGCTTGTAATTTTTTTTCTTTGAGATTCAATTGATCGTGACCACTTCTCTGGCATGCGTCTTATACCGCCATGTTGGCCACGAAATGCAGGTTTTACTGTTTATAAAATAAGAATTTAATACCATAAGCATGCGAACATACAAGTTTACATATGTACATAAATGTATACATAGTACTTACCTGCTGCATCCGCTACTGGTTGGCCTCGATTACTTCTGCTTTTGGTGCCTCCGGAAACTTTGTTTATCTCATCTTGACTAAAGCCGTCGAAATTACTCGACATATTTATTAGTTTCTTTAAAAAATAGCTACTAAATTAGTCACTTTTTACAATATTTAATATAGAAATACTTTAATGCAATGCAAACAAGATAGGAATGATCATCAGCGCAAGAATTAAAAAATGCCTACGATTATTTATCAACCAATACAGCAGCGCAAGAAATGTCAAAAACACATCATCAAAAACAATTCGCACACCGTCTTCAAAAGAGTCACAACTCAAAATTTGGCATTTTTCAGATTATGCGTTAAAAATGTACGCAGGGCTTTTATTTACCTTTCAGCAAAAGTTCGAGCAAATCTTTGTTATAATTTGTTAAAAAAAAACCTAAAGTAAAGTCGCCCTTGCCCATATGATTATCATGTGCTAAGAAATAGTTTTTCGCATTTTCTGACAAACGTACTATTTTGAGTTGAGTCTCTTTTGAAGACGGTGTGCGATTGGTGATCTTCGCGCAGTGTTGCCGCTATCGCGTTTTTGAATTTCCTATTAGAATCTTCATTCTACTCGCACAAGAATCATTTAACCCTCAGATCGTGTATGGGCACTAAGGCAAAACTCGAATTTCATAGTAATTTAATATGCACTGTAAATTATGGATATGTACTATGTATATGTGCAGTAGCGGCAGAAATCGTCTGCACTAATCCCTAGTTTTACCTTATTTTTGTAATGTTCTATGAAATGAGTAAATTTTTTAAAGCAGTCTTGAGGTATGCGTGTTTCCTGATTAAGACCATTCTCAAAAATAAAACTATATAACCCCTTTTTCGTATTTTAGTAGTTCGCAATTTGCAACGCCAATTTTAACTTTAACCATTCTGAATAAGTTAACCACGGACCAATAGACAGACAGAATGAGTTAAACATACATACATATGTACCTTTGCCGCATCTTCGTTTCCGTTTCCGTTTTACAACTGTAGGGTTAAAATACCTGGTATAAATGTACTTTGTAATTTTTGAGTTAAAACATTGTTCATGGGTTTTACATACATACATATATACACATATTCATAGGCCTACGACGGCGTTGGATCGCCATCTGTTAACTCCATTATTTGTAGATCATCTTTTGGGGTAAAATTTGGCGAAAATTGGACGAGCTGACCAGTACTAAACGTTGAGTTTAAATAAATTTTCGTTTCCTGGCAGGATTGTCAATATATCATGAAAATATTTTATTATTTTAAATTTTGAATTCTTAATTCTTAATTTTTTAATAGAAAATTTTAAGTTTGCATTTTGGAGACTTTTATTTAATGAGTTTTTAAAACTACTTATCGTTACCTTAATGAAAAAGGGTCCAACGGACTTTTTGAAGTAGTTTTATACAATATAACGAATTTAAAAAAAAAAATGGTGCAGCGCGCAATCACTTAATCCTAAATCAAATAAAGTCTTTCTGAAAAAATTGCAAATGCAGAAATTTATTTTCGTTAAGAGTTTCCTTCTACTGCAATTTAAGGATTTCTTTATAGCATCCACTTTATTTTAAAATCGTCACGCGTAACTCTTTGCGCAATTCCTCTATATCTTGTTCCCAGCGCTCTTCAAAATACACCGGCATCAATGGTTTCATTTGTCTGCCATTATTTAAAGCCCAAGGTAGATAACGTGACACATATTCCTTTCGTTGTCTACAATTGAAAATGAAAACAATATCCATAAGTATTTACATATGTATGTATTTACACCCTTATATGTATGTACACCTGCGTTCAACTAATTAGAAACGAAATTCAAAATTATATTTGCAAATTAGGTTTAGTTTTTTTTAATAATTTTCATTTAAAATATAATTCAATCTGTAACAGAAACCACAGTAATGAAAGTTTCAAAGCTTGCAAAAATTACAAAAATAAAATTAATCAAACTTCAAAAATTCGTCATCAAAATTTCCAAATTTTTAATCAAATTACTAAGAAAATTTTAGGGTATGCAGTACTGTAGCCCATTCAATTTTTTTTGTGGAGGGTCTTGCGGATTTTTTTCATATAAATAAAAGTTTTGATCATGTGTTACATGGAAGAAAATGCGCAACACCCTCCACGACAAAAAAATTCTAAAAAATCAACGGTAATTTTTAACGACTTGAGACGTGCACTTTCTTAGACTACAATTGAATGGGCTACAGAGCTGCATACCCGAAAATTTTCTAAACCTTTTGATTAAAAATGTGGAAATTTTGATGGTGATTTTTTGAAGTTTGATTAATTTTTTTTTTGCAGTTTTCGCAAGCTTTGAAACTTTTATTATTATGGTTTCTGTTACAGATCAAATTATATTTTAAATGAAGATTATTAAAAACAAAAAAATAAACATAATTTGCAAACAATATCATTTTGAATTTCGTTTTTAATTAGTTGAACGCAGGTGTATGCATGTTAATGCATATGAATACATAAGCAGGCACTTATTTAGCATAATTTCACTCACTTGGGACGCAGTCGCATCGCGCCAAATATTGCACCACCATAGCACATAGGCAAACCATTATTCAAAGCCTCCACCCATTTGACGGCCACTTCGCCCAACATATTTGTCGGCATTCCCAGCACTGTATGCGCCAAATCATGACATTCGCGATAACGTGTCATTACGTAGGCCAACATCGGATCATTGACAAAACGTACAGCCATGCGCGAATCGGGTGTAACTTGCTGTAAATGTATGTATATATAAAATTTTATTTTACTAAGGGCCAGTTTTTTGGTGCCAGTTTAAGCTAAGTTCAGGTAAACTCTGTTCACATTTACCAGCTCGCTGACATTTGATTGGCTAATCTTAGTTTAAACCAACTAGCTCGAGTGTTGAAAATAAGCCTTAACCACAGTCAGTCACAAAATGTGTACTGAAAAATTGGCCCTTAGAATACCCATAAGGGCTCACTTTACTTACATTATCATCCAAGAACCTGACATAAGCACGTCCGAGTGTATTCTCTGGCAAAGTACGTAATCGCTCGATATCAACTGTGCGTGTGTTAATGCGTGGCTTGTGTTCCAGTAAGCGCTTGCCTTCCGCTGTGGCCTGCATTGTCTGTAAGATATTCTGTAAAGCTGCTTCCCCTGTGGTTTCGCCAAGAGCGGCAATCATGTCGTGTCTGAAATATTGGAAAAGTTGTATTTTTTTAATAAAAAAAGAAAGTCCTCGTATATTAAATATATGTATGTTTACCTTCGTGGATCTACCAGCGCCGCTATAGATGATCCCACACCGAGTAATAGCTTTTGGAATGGCGACATTTCTATGCGATTTTGGAGAAACTCTTTTGTAAACTCATCCAGCAGTGTTTCATTGATTGGTGGACTTTCCGATTTCTCGGTACCGGTAGCATTACTCTCAGCTGCAAATGTCGTGGCATAACGATGTAGCTGGGGGCTTCTAAGGAGCAATTGTGTGCGTACGCGTTGTAGCATTTTTAGAAGTTGGTAGATCTGCAAAGGGTAAGCTATGTGCTTCTTTGAGTTATTGCATATCGACGGCTGAGTGAAAGATCGACCTATCTCGGCAACCGGTTCGAAAACGCCCTATCTCAGAAAACTTTTCAACAACACCCTACTTCAGAATTTTGTTGAAGAACGCCCTATCTGAGAAAAATTTTCACGTACGCCCTATCTCAGAATTTGGTTCAAAAACACCCTATCCCAGCTGAAAATGTACTGCAAATATTTTGAAATAGGGCGTTTTTGAACCGAATTCTGAAATAGGGGGTATTTAAAAAGTTTTCTGAGATGGGGCTTTTCTCAATCAAATTCTGAAATGGGGCGTTTTTGAAAAGTTGTCTGAGAGAAGGCGTTTTCGAACTGGATGCCGAGATAGGTCGATCTTTCACTCAGCCATCGATATAACGTTGTAATATAGTAGTTATAAGATTCTTGCATTCTGAAATATTTCAAGAAACAAAGGTATTGATAATAATAACAATAATAAGAGATTGGCGCTTACACATATGTTAGTGTTTGGCCGAGCTTCTCCTCCGACTTGTGGCGTGCGCCTTGATGTTGTCACACAAAGCGGAGGGACCTACAGTTTTACGCCGACTCCGAACGGCGATTGTATTTTTATGAGAAGCTGTTTTTCATGGCAGAAATACACTCGGCGGTTTGCCATTGCCTGCCGAGGGACGACCGCTGTTAAGAAAAAACCTTTTTTCTATATTTTTTGCGATGTTGCTTTGACCAGGGCTTGAACTCAGGTGCTGATGAGTGAAAGCGCGTACTGCTTACCACTACACCACAGCGGCCATCACAGTCACATATTAATATAAAATTTTACACTTCGAGACCCTTGTGGCACACCTAAATATTCAAATATCAAAGTAAAATTTTACGTACACAATATATGTATATGTAGGTAAAAACGAACAAAATAAAATACGTTCCCGAAAAAATGGCACAAGTTAAATTTTTAAGGGACACCCTAATGTATGTACATACATATGTATGTATACATAAAACGTGTTTGAAGATTATAGATATTGATAGCGTTTTTTATCAATAAACAAAAATATCACTTTGTGATGATTAACACCTGTTCATCCATAACGTGATTACACATTAATAAATACATACATACATACATATGTAGGGACAGTCAAACAAATTAGACTCTTTTCTCCACAACAAATTAACCATAACATATTTATGAAAGAGCGCATCATGGTGATCATTTTCGCGGAACAAAGTAGCGTCCGGCACGTCGGAGTTGTATTTTATTGGCACCCAAAGGTTAGGGAATCATAACGAGTACTTGCACCGCAAGCTCAAAATCTTCGAAAACGATCAGCATGATGCCAAGTATATCGCAGCTATACTGTTACAAAAATACTGTTGGGTAGTGTAGTTATATGTACACGTATACTTTTACTTCCTTCTTTCCGCTTTTTTTTAATACCATAACTAATTTTGATTAACACTACTGTGGATTTTCGTAAAAATACGTTTTTGAATTAAGTGGGTTTTGTTTTATTAAAAATAAATTCTGAGCTTTCATAGAAAAAGTTAATAAAGAGATAAACCTTGGTACCGAATGTTTGATGGGAATTTTAAATGATACACTTAAGGCCAGAAATTCTGTGATTTGAAGATACAAAGGCTTCAGTCGAGTTAAGTTGTTTCAACACAGTTTTACAGATTGTGTACAGTAGGAGTTTGTATATGCATACATATGTATGTATAAATGTAAGCATGCAAACACTTTCACAGAAGCCATCAATCTAGCAACCTCACTGTTTTTTTTACCATTGATTAGTCAACACCTGTTTTGAGCAATCATTTTAATATGTAAGTGTTTATTTTTGTTTATAATGCAACGAAGGCCAATAGCACAATATTAAAATTGTGCAGAAATCAAATACATACTGCTTAAACATATTTTTAAAGGTATTTTGATGTAAGACCCTATAGGAAAGTTTAAAACAAAATTTCACAGTAGAAAAAAAAAGCTTTTAAAAGACTTGCGAGGCTGCTCGAATGATAGCAAAAAACCTGCAGATTTTCCGAAAGGATCGAAAAACCATTAAATACAAAGATTTTTATTCATAGCACATTGCAAAATAGCTGTTTTTTGACATTTACCCTTTAAATCAAGAATATATAATTTTTTTTCGATAAAAAATAATCGCTATTTTTGAATTCTAATTTTTTCGATAGTTTTTGACCTATAACGGAAGACTTCATTTTAAATCCTTTATGATCTAAAAAAATCAAACTGAAAATTTACAACAAAAATTACAATTTTTTGATCGAAAAAATAAAAATCATAAAATAACATTTAAATTTGATGGGAAAAATATAAATCCAGTTTTAATCCAGTGTTAAAAATTTGCAAAGTTTTTAAAGTTAACATTTTTTGTTATTTTTTCATAAATATATAGTTCATGCTTTAGCCAAAACCATATAAATTATATTTTCAAAATTTATACAGAGCTTAAATTTAACAAATTTCAAAAAATATTAAAAATCAACGCTAAAAACTTGCACTTTATTATACTAAAATTGAATGGCATACCGAAAAAAATCAGATTAAAAAGTTGAAATTTTAATGAAAATTTTTTAAATTTTTCTAAGCTCTGTATAAAGTTTGAAAGTTTGATTTACATGGTTTTGGTTAAAGCACGAACCATATTTTTATGAAAAGATAACAAAAAAATTTTAACTTTAAAAACCTTGAAAATTTTTAACAAAAATCACCGTGTACTCATTTTTGTTCCCCACTGTATGTATGTATGTGTTTCCGTCTGTCTTCTTTTGGTATACCAACAGCGTGAATTGCTCAAACTTTGATTGTGTTTTCCCACAAAATTTAAATTTTGATATAATTCTGCATATTATTAAACGTGCGCGAAACATATCGATGTTTTTGTCTTTGTATTAAAAAAATGTTATTGGCGAATGTAGATATCACCGAAAATTGTATAAATGCTACCAAAAAAAATTGCCTTGCAAAAATAGTTTAAACTCAGTGGTATACGGCGAAATTTTTTGTTCTCTTGCAAGGTGGTACGTTCTAATGTTGGTACATATGTATGTTCTTTGTTTACTTTAAGAAAAAATTGATTTACGGTAAGACAAATTATTCGTCAATAAGTCGAGAGTTTGAAGGTTAACGGAGGCGCCACATCTTAGTAATTAGTATCCTGCAGGAAATGGGGCTAGTTTGTAGCTAACTTTTAAGTACCCCGCAGTCGACTAGACGTAACTTTTCAATTGGTTATTTACTTCGACCCTAACTAGCTACTTTTGAAGGGCGATGCCTGCAAAAAAGTGAGAGCTGGTTTCACCTGCATTACAACTACTTTTGGACATGAAATATCAATAAAAAATTACGTAATTTTTTAAGCTGCTTACATGTTTATTTATCAACTTTATTTAACATTACATATTTGTTAATTTGTTTACATATTCTGCTGTAGGTGGTCCTACATATATTCAAATTCCGTTAGACATAATAAAAAAATTATAAAATGAAATTTCGATCTTCCAAGTAATTTTAAACGATATTTAAATAGAAACTCACTTCAAGTTAAGTTTTTCATTGTAGGGTTATTGTACCTTATTCTTTTTTGCCTTTGTAATTTTTGTTGATTCAATTTATTGTTCCTTAATTTTTATTGTTATCAAAAAACAAATTTTTAAAAAATTGTTATAAAAAAAATAAAAATTAAATAATAAAAATTATTAAAACTTAAAAATATTTATACTTAAAGTTAAACCTAAATCTAAATATCGAACACGACAGTCATCTTTAGTAAAACAACAGATTTGTAAAATAATAGCTAGAGAAAATACCGCCTACCAAGTCAATGCCTTCACAGAAAGACCGTGTTTTCCCACTCATATAAATTTTGAGTGCCGTAAGCAGTGTGACCAGGTCACCCTTTTTGAGGCTAGATATAGATCTGACTTCGTGGCTTTTTTCTGGCTCTTTTTTACTTAAAATATCCATAATAAAATTCGGACCGGAACTATAAAAATAAATACCTAAGCTTACTAAAAAACTTTAATACTTCTAAAACTACTATTTACCGTTGAAATATTACAATAACAGTGCAAAGGTCCATTTCTTTGAGCAAATACTTTCCTAGCTTTTTAAAAAATAATACTAAGAAATTTGCTTGAAACCGTATTTTTACAATTCGATTTGTTGGCGTACTACTTGTGTACGCTGATGTATAAAATATTTAAATATTTGCATTTTTCTTATACTAAACTAAACTTTTCTCTGGATATATATATGTGTTTTGATGAGAATTATTTAAAAAGTTATTTACAGAAAATCGGCTTTGCAGAGCTTGTCGAGTTTTTAAAGAATGAATGTATTGACTTCTTTTTAACTTAAATTTTGAGAGCGTATAACTTTCTCCATCCTTCGCTTTTTGCGATCATCTGGTCACACTGGCCGTAAGATAGGAAAAGGCATCGCCGATATGTATGTATGTATGTCTACAATTTTCTATTTTTAATTTAAATAAAATATAGCACAATTATTCGGGTTTCTGATTAATCAGGTTAAGATTAATCAGTTTTCTGATTAAAAAAACTGATTAGATTCTGCTTAACTAAAATGTAATTAATCGAGAAAGTTGTCACTTGGATTAATCAAAAATGTTTATTCTTTGATCAATTAATCAATCAAATTTCGATGAACTGATTAATAGCAGATCTCTAGGAAAATCGGTATTCACTTAAATTGCTGGTGAAACTGAGAGTAAGTAAATACTTTTTTTCAGATTATCTTAAGAATAGAATACAACGCAATACCTGTTCGACTTCATTTTAAAGGCACTGTATGTGTGTAGTTCAATTGACGATGCCTAACAATAAAAGGAAATGACTTGGCTTCTCTATGCCATGAGATTATTTACACGCGCAATGAACGCAAATCATGCAAGTTATATATAATAACAAGTAAAAAAGTCTAAGTTCGGGCGGAGCCGAAAATTAAATACCCGGCGCAAGTATTAAATATATGTTTTTCACCTTTCCGAAAGCTACCGCTAGATGGTAAACCGAGGTGTATCCATTTTGAGTAAATTGGCGTCCTTAAATTTCGAAATATTGAAGTTTCAAGCATATCTGAAATTTACTGTTATATGAAAAGCGGCCGTAATTTTAGTTCGATTTCAATAAGTTTCAACGTTTTGCTTCTATGTGGCAAGTACAATAACCACACCGAGTTTGGTACAAATTGGTAGAACGGTTACCGAGATACATATATGTGATCATAAGTGGGCGGTGCCACGCCCATTTTTCAAAATTGTATCCTAAACGTATTTCTTGGTAACGAATTGTTGCAAGCATCAATTTTGAATAAATTAGCTTCAATAATTACTGATTTATCGAAGATTTCGTATTTCTCTAAATTACCGTTATATGGGATTATTGTCCTATTTTAAAAATTTTCGGCCATTTCGTATGTTATACCAAGGTTAACAACTGTGCCAAGTTTGGAAGAAATTGGTGCAGCGGTTACCAAGATATACACATGTAAACATAACTGGGCGTGGCTACGCCCATTTTCCAAAAATTTATAATATTCTTATTTTTCGTCTAAAACTTATTGTAAATATCAATTTTGAGTGAATAATCTTCAGTAGTTACGAAACTATCGCAGCTTTTGTATTTCTGAAAACTACCGTTATATGGGAGGTAGGCGTGGTTATTGTCCGATTTTGCCCATTTTCAATACCATCCGTCCTACGCCCGAAAGAAGTGCACATACCAAGTTTCGTTAACATATCTCAATTTTTACTCGAGTTATCGTGTGCACAGACGGACAGACGGACGGACGGACGGACGGACGGACGGACAGACAGTCACCGCTTAATCGATTTCTCTTTTCATCCTGATCATTTATGTATACATTTGTCTATATCTATCTCGATTCGTTTTGCCTGTTACAAACAACCGTTATGTGAACAAAGTTATAATACCCTTGTGCACAAGTGCGCTCGGGTATAAAAACACTTAAAAGAAGTAAATGTACATACAAGTACAAACATATGTACATACATATATGTACGTAGTTACCTTAACATAGAAAGGCTCGATCTTACATTTTTGTTTCTTTACAGAGTACTTGTGAATTTTTATTATAACTAAAGTTCTTCAGTTACGAATTTCTGAAACACTGAAAACTAATTTATTAATTTAATAGTGGTTTTTAAATTTCTTTTCGGTGCTTTGTGAGTAATCGACCGACTTGTGTACATACATTTTTAGTAGCATTCCGAAAGAAAGTGAGTATGTAGTCTGTACAAACATACATACATACTTACATATATATGCATGGTTTCGACAGCTAAATACTAACCGTTACCAATCTGTTCGTCAATCGGTGTTAAAAAGTTGATAAATTTGTTATGTATGTATGTATCTCACCAGTATTGGCATCGATTAATGATCACATTGAAATCAAATAACTATTTGCTTATAGACCCACATTGGTTTTTTAAACCTATCATTAAAGGAAGTAGACGAAAAAAATAATGCATTTAACATGCATACATACATACATACATATGTATAAGCAGACTTCTAGGGAATTATACAATATATAATTACAATTATGAACTTAAATTGTAAAAACGAATCACATTGCATATCCTAAACTACCATCCCTTCAGTCAATGCAATGCGCTCAATAGCAAGACACAAAACATCTCCAAACTAACTAGTCTTACAGTAAACTCAAAATTATAGTGGTATAATTTTAAAGCATGTGCGTCAAAATAAATATTTACATAAATAGTATGTATGTATGTATACACAGTGTACTATATTATACGCAGAACACCTATAGTACAATTTATTTTTATTTTGCTATAATAAAATTGTTATTTAAACAATGTGCGAGTTGATTGTTTTGATATCTGTTTATTGTTGGAGTTTGCTTGCCGAATTTTGCAGACGCTAATGCTTTTGTTGTTGTACATACATACATATAAATAAAAAAAATAAATAAAATAGACAGGCCACTCAAGATTGCTGCCATCCACTTATGCCACCTAGAAGTCAAAAATCAAGTCGAAAAAAATAATTACGTGTGCATGAACTTACTTAAATACATATATGTATGTACATTAGACCGCGGCAAAAAAAAAAAAAATGTGCAATTTGACCGGAATAAGACTCAGATTTTAGCATTTGGTATAGTGATGATCCTCCATGGGACCTCTAACAATTGTCCTAGAGAGGGGAGATCTCTAGGACAATTGTTAGAGGTCCCGCGTCGAGCATTTAGTTTTCCCATAGGAATTACACGTAAGAAAATGAGTTCTTTCCTTTTGAGGTCAATATAATTTACTAGGATCAATGAAAACGCCCGAAACTGTAAGAGAGGAGATTCATGGAGGATCATTACTATACCAAATGCAAAAATTTGAGTCTTATTCCGGTCGCATTGCAGGATTGTTTCTTTTTTTTGACGTGGTCTAATGTACATACATATCTGTCTGAAAAAAGGAAATCGCACCTTTTGAAAATATCACAAACATACAGATTTACAGAAGTGGGCATATAAATGTTACCAACACTAGTTCTCTTTTCGTATTCTCCAGTAACTTGCCAGTAATAAAATTTCTGAGAGTAAACCAACGAATGACACAAACATGCAAGAGAGTACGAAAACGCAAAACTAGCAAGAAATTGTAAGTTTTATTAACGAACAGCTCCGATGGAGTTTCCTAATAAAAATAATATTTCTTAGAAGGGCTTATTTTATCAATTTCAACTATGGAGGCTTCCTCAACAATTTCTGCTGTTTTTCTTACTGGGAAATAGTTACTAGTAAAAATTTATCCAGCGAACATCCAATTAAGTTTGCAACTTCAGCTCTCATACTTTGTAAGTTTTGGCATAGGTAAACGTCAGCAAGTAAAATTGTTAGTAAATATTACTATGAAAAAGTACTAAAAGTTGAATACCAAAAGCCAAAGGCAACCCAATAGGTATACGATCATTTTTATGAAAAATAATAGCGGTCGCCCCTCGGCAGGCAATGGCAAACCTCCGAGTGTATTTCTGTAATCAAAAATAGCTTCTCAAAAAAATACAATCGCCGTTCGGAGTAGGCGTAAAACTGTAGGTTCCTCCCCTTTCTGTGACAACATCGGAGGAGAAACTCGGCCACGCACTAACATATGTGTAAATGCCATTCTATAATATATTTCTATAAAAAAACTGAATTAGTACAAAATCTCAAAAAAATGATATTTGTGCAACATGGCGTATGAGTAACAAATTTCATTTATTCATATTAAAACAGTGTTGATTCACAGGCAAAAGTATTGAAAATTGTACAATAATTTGAAGAACACTTAACATTTAAATCAATATTTAGTATGTCCCTTATGATGGAATAAGACCTGCAACGGTTTCGTTTCGTTTCCTATCTCACATCGTCGCTGAAATATAAAAAGCCGTAACTAAGTAAAAATCTAAAATCCCTTTTTGATTGATTATGATGCATTTCATCGAATTATAAGCAGTGTTGCCACAAAGATTTTTAATTTTTTACTAAAAAAAAATTACCAAATTTTTATGAGCATAATATTCTAAGCAAATTGGAAATTATTTTTCGACGTATGTAGATAATTATTTTGGCGACGACTGAACTACATCACGTGTGGGATTGTGACCAGCTTAGATCTATTTATATTTTTCGAGCGAAAGATGAGTTCTTCCTCTTGTTTTATAACAAGCTCATAAAAATTCATATTACCATCTACAAAGCATTTGGATAACGAAGATGAACAATTTACAGCTGTGGTTGTCCTTTTCAATGTGTTCCGACTATAACAATTCACAGATATTTTTAAAACATAAAACAAAAAAATCGCTCAGAGATTTATAGACATTTAACAGGTATTTAATAGTTTATTTCCACTGCAGTTTATGCCTATTGGAAATAGGCTGTAACATACAGTCTTTACATAAAGTATTTTACATAACTTAAAACCACATCATGAAACCAGCAAATGTATCGTTAAACGATAGATAAAAGTTACTTTTACAATTTTATAAATGGGTCACATTCGTATTTAATCGCAAAATTTTAATTAGTCCTGTGAAATTATTTTCTTTCACCAATGGTTCCGGCAGGTTAAAATGATCCAAAACCCTGATTTGTGGGACTGTAGGGGCTGTGATCGAGCCGCCATATTAGGAAAAATGGGTGGAAATTGCTATATTGCGAACTCATACTAAAAGTTCTGAGTTGTCAAGGCAAATTGTTACATTAAAGAGCCCTTTCAATTTTTGGATCTCTTAAGGGGTAGACAAATACATATGTAAGTACATAAGCAAATTGTGCAATTGTAAGAAGATTCAAAATCATAAATTTTTATAAGTAATAGGTTAGTATTAAAAACTTAAAAGAAAAGACTTACGTTGAAAAAATTACCACATTGAAAAAAAATTACCAAATTACCAAACTCGTTTTAAAAAGAAAAAAATTACCAGTTTTGGTAAAAAATTACCAAAGCGGCAACGCTGATTATAAGTTCCCACATCATTTTAAGCAATAAAAAATTTTAGTCAGTTACGGCATTTTGCATTTCAGCGACTATATGAGTTAGGGCCTTTCTATATTATGGTAACGATATGTATATATGTATATACACTAATATATACAGTGTTGCCACTTATGTTTATTTATTACCTAATTTTTTAAGATTACGCAATTAATATACAATTCATTTCCTAACAAATACCATACAAACCTAAGCTCAAAATTTTGTAGAACACTGAAAAAAATTCTTCAAGTTTTATCTAAATTTCAAACTTTTTTCTCAGAAGTCGAAAATTTTTTGAAAATACAGTTTTATAGCCCATTCAATTTATGTGCAATAATGCGCAAGTTTCAAGTGGCTTAGAATTACGGTTTATTTTTTAGAAGTTTTTTTCCGAAGGTGTTGCGGTTTTCTTTCATATAAAAATAAATTGTGCTTATTCGTTATATGGAAGCAAACGCGACAAAAAAAATTCTAAAAAAAAATCTACGGTGATTTTTAGCCACATGAAACTTGAATGTTATTGTACCAAAATTGAATGGGCTATAATACTGTGTACTCCAAAAAAAAAATCTAACACTTCTGAGAAATTGGATGCCAATTTGTTGAATTTTTTTGTAGTCTTTCACAAAGTGTTAAACTACTTGGGTTTATAAGGGTTGTTAGAGAACGAACTGTATTTTAATTGAAAATTCTTAAAAACTAATAATTAAACATAAATGGCAACAATATCACTTTGAAATGGGGGTGCTATAGATATGACCAATACTGTATGTATGAAAGTAATTAATGTGAATATGCTTGCGCCTATAAACTTCGTACTTGTATGTACATATGTAATGTATCTTTTACATACTATAGAAAAGTAAAAAGTTTGCTCCTACGCCGAAGTAAAAGTATTAATTAAAAATTATAATTTAAACTTTATCTTAAAAGCTCTTGTTGGTCGGAACAATTACATGTCAGTTCTACATGCATATGTGTGTGCATATCGTCACCTGAAATGCAAAATAACGTAACAACATCGTCACTGAAATGCAAAAAGTCGTAACTTATAAAAAATTTAAAATTCATTTTTTGATTGCTATGATGGATTTCATCGAATTGCAACTCCCCACATCGTTTTATGAAAAAAAGTCACGACTTTTCCCATTTCCGTGACGATGTTGTTACGTTATTTTGCATTTCAGGTGACGATATGTACATAAGTGTGTATGTGTGTACATACATCTGTACTTAAACATTTGCTCTCAGGCATAAAAATAACAACTCCATTTTTGAGCAAATCATTTAAAATATGTATGTACGTAATTGATCAATAAATCAAAGAGCTAGCAGACACCATAAATATATATATTTTTTTTTTAACTGAAAAGCGTTCGAAAGCCTCAAAATTTGTGGGAAATATCCCTCGACTTCCAGGTTTTACGAACTTAATGGCATTGGCCTAAAATTTATTATTTATTTCATATTAAATCTGCAGTACAAAGTACCTTACAGACTAGCAAAAAATTAACAATAAATGCTTATTGAATAATCGAATTTAAAATCCTCACAAAAGCAGATCCAGATAGTGAAAAGTCAAGAACTTAGATTAATTAGCAACAGGTGTGAATGGTAGGATGGAACGGGATCCTCGAAACCGCAATGATCTCAATGCATGTTTTAGACAAATTTTTTTAACCCTTTCAATCCTATTTACAGAATGTTGTTCATATGGTCTCCAGATAATTACCGCGTGTTCTAAGTGAGCGTATGAGAGACGAAAAAAGAAGCGTAAAGGTGTAATGATCAGAAAACTCAGACGTACATATTACGTCATATAAAACTCAGTACTGAGTATGCTTTGGAAAGAATAAAATTAATGTAGCTATTAAATGAAAACTTTGCTCAAAAACTGGTCCAAAATCTTTAGTCTCTGTAACCTTGCTTAGGACAAAGTTAGCAATTGAGTATAACTACGTAGATTTTATTGTAACTTCAATTTTATCTTTGCTGCAAATTTTCTACATTTACCTTGTGTAGGTGTTCGAACAACGTGGTTCTGCATAGACTGATACAACAGTAACAAATAAGTTGAATACAAGTACATATGTTTATACATACGTATATAGATAGGTGCATATCGCACACCGTCTTCAAAAGAGTCACAACTTAAAAATCTGATCCGGAAATATAACTGCTTGTGGACGGTTCAGATTCAACGTAATCGATATAAAACAGGTATAACAGTAGTTTTTAAGTTTTATTTATACTTATGTACATGAAGAAAAAATAACTGCATTAATTGGTGATACGAATAGATTTATGCGAAAAAATTTGCCAACATTTTTTTTTTTTTGAGTTGTGCCTCTTTTGAAGTGGGTGCGCGAAATGTGTGTAGATATGTACATAGTAAGTAATTAAAAATAGTAGTGTAGGTTTATACATATGTATGTATATATATCATTACGTATACAAAAGCATGTACAGAAGTTTATTTAAAATTTTTAATTTCCTATGTATGTAAGTACTTTTGTTACCCCAAGTTATTTATTTTCTTTTCTAACTAACTACGTAACTACAAGTGAAAAAATATAATAGTTGTTCCTATACACGTAGTCTATCAAGCTATTTTGAAAACATTTAGTTTGTAGAAGTTGGAATGTTTATTTAACTTCCGCTCTACGTTAAGTACAGGTAAACAAATGAAGTATGAAAAAATATTTATATTAGATGAACCTGAAAACAAACGTTCCTCAATAAGCAGCAGCCTTAGGTAATACAAAATTTCAAGGCTCAAAAACAGCTTAAAAAACAAAATTGAACGTGAATAAACCAATATAAGGCCTATAGAAATAGAGTTTGTTGTTGTAAAAGTATGTATAATTCGCCAAAACTGTTTCGTAGAATGTTCCTGAAATGACAGTAGTTGGCCAGATATAAAATCTTGGTCGTTCAGATTGCGTACACCCAACTTATGCGGGAACGAGAAAAAGAGGTTAGAAGTAGTCTTATAGGTAAAGTAATTTATCACAGTTTGCTTAAGTCTCTCTTATCAAATGCGAGACATTGGCTGATAAGCTTATTTTTGCACAGAGCGTGCCTACAAATGGCTAAAATAATTATTTCTTAATTTGCTATATTAGCAATTATGAATATGCACAGAGTTTATATACATATGTATATAAATCAGAGTATGCAAAGTGGCCTAAAAATGTTTAATTTTTATGAAAAAAAACGAAAAACGCTGAATGCTGCTCAAGGGATTTTCGTATTAGGTCAATACCAAAACGGTTACTTGACTGCCATGCAACCAAAGTAAAAACACATATTGCTTTCATTATTAAATTACTGCAAAACACTTTATTATAATATCATGTTTTTGAAAAATTTACAAAATCACACATAATCATTTGTATGGTATTATTAAAGTAAATCGTTTTTTTTTTATAATATTATATTATTTTCCCTTAAATCAATAGCAAAGTTACATACCTACATTACTCATAGATGAGCTAGTGACTATGACACTTTTGTTGCATGCATATTTTTATACACCTACAACTTATTCAAAACTAAACTGCTTACCTACTCGAAATTGGAACATAAAAATTCACATATGTACGATCATATAACTATGGCTTTGGCAATTTTTTAAAAACTAAATTCAATATATGTACATACAGTTGCGTACATGACTACGAGTACATATGCGTGTACGAAATATTGTAAAAATAGGCATGCATCTAATGCCTTGTCTTAATTTAGTATTTTGATTTATTTCACTCTTACTTCACTTATAGAATTCACTGATTCATGATTTTTTAGAAATAACTACGCCACTACGCTAATATCTACATACAAGTACATTTTTTGTTAGCATACTACACAGCTACTCCTCTAGTGGTTGGTATCAACAGTTCCTTATCAGGTGCTTGCTTCCGTCTGAATGTAATATACGTGTAAAGTAAACTAGCAAACACGCTGATATTAATTCCGATACAGTTAAGCCACGAGAAGATGTAGTCACCGCCAATGAACATGCCTAAATATGTTACACATATGTTTTTTAAGCATCCGACAATTGTTGTTGTTAGCGCAGAATTATGTTGTGTGCAAAGTATAGTGCTGTAGGATAATATGAAGCCCATGAAGCAGCTCATTAGAAATTGTACCACAAAATAGGGATTTTGCCATTGGTTGTAGGCGAGCGATTTTTCAAGGTCACCAGTAAGATAAGTAACGACCAGTGCCGGTATGAACATAAATAGTGAATTGTAGAACATTAAGCCATATTTTCCTATTTCTGAAGTATCCAGCTTTTTCTTGACAAATACTCCATTCGATGCAGTAAGTGCATTGGTTATCATCACAAATGTATAACCTTTCATGTTAAATGAAAGATCATCGGAAGCTGCCAGTAAGGCACCAGCAATCATGGCGTATACGCTGACTTGCACAGCGAAGGAGGGCCTTACTCCAAGTATTTTCAATTCTAGTAACATCGTCATTAATATTGAAAAGCGACGCAGTGCGGCGAACATGGGTAAGCTTAGTTCCTTTGTGCCACCTAAGCCAAACATCATGTTTCCGAGAAAAATCAGTGGTAGTGGGAAAATTTTTATAAATGTATTCCGCTTTAATGGTGGATATGAAACGAAACGTAATCGTCGGCCAACGCCAAGCACAACTATACTGGCCGACAACTGTCCCAAGCTGAGAAACAGGAACGAAGGAAAGAGATATGATGTAAGCACAGTCTTGTTGACAACGGTTATCATGAATGAGGCCATGCCATAGAACAAAGCACTGCCGACTTTCTTGAAGAACAACGTGCCATCATCATGCTGACGCTGCTCCTTTGAATTGAGGCTTGTTGTGCTATCATCGCTTCTGCTGTTCGATAGCTCAATTGCAATACTTTTGTCCTCACTGCTGTGTGAGGCCATCGTAAGGAGGATTCAGTGTGAAAGTTAGTTGCTTTGTGCAATATTGCTGTAATTACTATTGGAATACAGGTTGTTTTTTCACACTAACTTTCACTTACTACCCGATTAAGGCTTTGAAACTATAACATGACTCTCCGTTTAATATACCAGCATTCTTGATAAACAAATGTATTCACTTTTTCTGGCGTTATAATTTAGATAAGCAATTTAACTACACAGCCACTAAAAAACACGTAAATAGCCATTTTGACAGTCGCGATCTGACTGAATTCACAGCTGACAGCGAATGCTGATAGAAGCTGTCACAAAAGTTGAAGCAACAAGAAAAACAAACAAAAGTAATACAAACAAGGCCGAAATTATAACAAACAAACAATGCTAACTTATATAAATAAAACGAAGTAAAGACTAACTTACCGAATATTAATTTTTAATTATCAATTTCGCTTGTAGTAAAAACGATAAACTTTTAAAACAAATTAGCACTAGTTGACAAATCACATCGAGCACGGATCAGCTGTTTTACAAGTACAGAGTTGTTAAACAGACTTGCATAGAG
>NW_023458565.1:11793093-11793265 GCF_013731165.1 Rhagoletis pomonella
ACATTTATACTTAAATATTAATGTGTTTGTATGATTGTATGTGCGTGTAAAGTTCAAACACACATTCATATAATTATAAAATTTTATATCAATTGAGGGGGTGATTTGTTGGCGCGCAAGTGTAGGTTTGTTTAAGCATAATTACATACACATGTCCATACCGTCATGGTAC